>NC_136261.1:28907323-29184823 GCF_964187855.1 Myxine glutinosa
CACGGCCTTGTTAATCTCCATATACAGACAGATCTGTGTGGTGCAATGGTGTATACTGCCACCTACAGGACATGCTGGAGGGAATAATCCACCTCCAACATTCCAATATGCTCCACAGCCCACAACAGTTTCCAAGTAAATAGCACACAAAATAGTGAGAAATAAAAAAATAAATTGCTACTCTGGTGGTACAACAAATATACAAAACTAGCTTTTGGTGAAATTGTAGACAAAAATGATCAATGGAGGCAAGTAAATTATTCCACTTTTGGCCAGCTTCATGGGTTCCTGAAGATAACCATGCATTCAAATAAAAAGGTATTATACTTCATCATTCAAAACGGACTTTTCTATATTCGGATTTAGAAAATAAGCTGTATTGTCAGAAGTGCAGGCAGAATTTAGGAAAAGTGGAATTAACAAAACAAATAAAAGAGATGGGATTCCACAATTCTGGCAAAAGTAACATGTGCAAATAGAAGATGACATGCACCAAACAGAAACAGCAAAAAAAGCCCCATTGATTGCAAAAAAGACAAAATAGAAATACACGAAATATGTCGTGCATAGCACGATACTTGTGAAATCCCGAAAACAAGTTGTTTGCCTATGATGACCTCAAAAATACTTGGTGGTTGAATTCAGTGTCCAGATATGCAAATCCTCTTAAAATATTAAGTCAATCAGATGAAAATTGAGGATTTTAGAAATTCGACAAAGTTGGTGACCTTTGGCCTTTGCTGACCTATTGATATTTTGACCCCAAAAACAGTAGGCTTCTTGCTTATGACCAACTCTACCATTTGGTGAAGTTTCGTGAAGATCGGTTGAAAATTGTGACCTGTAGGTGACTGACATACAGACAGACAGGCAGAATAACGCACAAGAACAACCAATATATGAGTACTTGAAAAATCTTCATTTTTCGCAAGTAACAAGATGAAATATCAAAATATAAATAGTGATAACTGGGATAAAGACAAAAGAGCAGGGTATATAAAATTGGAACAATGCGACTGTGTCGCCAATATGCCTCCGGATAGTCCCACAACGGATAGATGACATCACTCTGCACATGTATGGGTAGGGGATCACGTTTGTGAAGTTTCGTGTTGATCGGATAAGGTTCGTTTTTCTATCCAAGATGGCTGCCAAACCACGTGACCTATGACATCATTTTCAAACTACATGGAACAGTGTTTTTAGATTATATGTGTAAAATTTTGCATCGATAGGGTGAGCGGTTTCAGAGATATAATTATTTAATATTTTCCTTCAATCCAATATGGCTGCCAAACCATGTGATCTATGATATCATAAATTTAATATTTCAATACAAATGGGTCATAGATCATGTGCATGCAATTTCAGAATTTTAGGATGAGGAATTTGATTAAAACATTGTTGGCTGGTATACCACATCACTGATGACGTCACCGTTATCATGCTTTTGTTCCCCATTGGGAGTACTTGACAATGTGCCAAGTTTCAATTTTTTCCATTCAGTGGTTTCCAAGAAATATTTTTTAAATTATTTGCTTTTAATCCAAGATGGCTGCCATACCAAGTGACCTATGCAGTAACAATTATCAAAAAAAAAACCTTCTGCATGGGTCTGCAAAACCTCCTACCCTGAAAGTTTCGTCTCAATCGTACATATTGTTGCTGAGAAAAACGAGGTTTAGCCCGTACGGACGGACGGACAACCCGAAAACATAATGCCTCCGGCGACTTTGTCGGCGGAGGCATAAAAAGAGTTGGACAGATTAGAGATAGACAAAGAAGGATCACTGAAATAGCTAAAAAGAAGTCAGCCAAACTGGGACAGAGAACTAATTATTATTAATGCCCCAAGACCAAGGACACCACACAAATGTATTTAAGAAGAAGGTAGCACTGATTCAATCGGACACTTGTAGGTTTTGCAAGTATAAACAAAGAGCACGAGTCATCTCCTGAAGTAAAAAAAAAAAAACTCATGTCAGAACAGCTGTACACACAAAGGCACAACAAGGTATGGAGAGTAATCCATTGGTACATTTGCATTAATTTAAATATCACAGTTCCGGAAAATGGATGGAAACATGAACTAAAAGTAATCATTGAAAACAAAGACATACTGCTCACATATATATATGACTTGATGATCCCATCCAGCATGAACATAGAAAACAAAGCACTGCTAATGGACATAGTGCTGAGATACAAAAAGGAAAATAAGGCATTGCTAATTTAGGTTTCAGTGTCCAGTGATTTTGGTCTAAATAACGCAGAAATGAAGAAAATGACCAAATATCAAGACATCATGAATGCGATGAAAAGATCCTGGAAGCTGAAGAACACCGAAATTGTACCAGTGATATTGGAGCAATGGGAATGATAAAGAAGGACTTTTCAAATATCCTACAAACCATCCCTGGGAACACTACCACAAACAAGCTACAGTTGGAGGCTGTATGGAGCTCAGTGATGATCCCGAAAAGAGCCAGTGGAACAAAACTCCAACAACAACACAACTTAGCCCATGAATCGCAAACCTTAACCAAAACTAGAAGAAATCCATTCCACCTTCAGAAACCTGAATTATGGAGATAACACTCAGTGACACACACACACACACACACACACACACACACACACACACACACACACACACACACACACACACACACACACACACACACACACACACACACACACACACACACACACACACACACACACACACACACACACACACACACACACCTGCTGCATGCAACAACAACAACAATGAGATTCTACCTCTGCCAGGCAGAAGAGTTTACATTTTGTACCCACTGATAGGTCGGATCTGGATCCAGACCTGAACCAAAATCTAATCGGCTTTTTCTTGTCACACACCTGTCTTGTGTGCAAGAGACGAGATGGAATGGAAGTGGTGTGAGAATGGTGAAGGGTAGGAAGGGACAGAAATACAAGTTTGTGTGGCAATGGTGCCTGGAGAGCATGAATGGTGTTGGTGTCCTGTTTTCTGAGGAGTTTGTAGACAGTGTAGTGAGTGTGACTAGAGTGAGTGATAGGTTGATGATGGCAAAATGATGATTGGAAAGCTCTTGGTGAACGTCATCTCAGGATATGCTCCGCAGGTTGGTCGGAGCGATGAAGAGAAGGACAAGTTCTGGTGTGCGATAGAGAAGCTGATGGAAAACGTGAAAGATGAGGAAGTTGTTGTGGTAGGAAGAGACCTAAATGGACATGTGGGAAGGAGTATGGATGGTTTTGAGGGAGTTCATGGGGGTTACGGATAAGGTGTGAGAAATGGAGAAGTTGAAAGGATTTTGGAGTTTGATGATGGAGCTGATTTGTTGATTTGTAATACTCAGTTCCAGAAAGAGGATAATAAGCTTGTTACATACATGTCAGGTGGGTCCACGACAACCGTTGACTACCTGATGGTGCGTAGGCGAGATAGGGGACACCTCCGGGACACAAAGGTGTTCCCGGGGGAGGAGGCTGTTTCACAGCACCACTTGGTTGTCTGCGACATAAGGGTGAAAGGTGCGAGGAGAGCTCGGCGGGTGAAGTACCAACCGAGAATGAAGGTGTGGAGGTTGAAAGAGGTGACAGTAAGGGAGGCATTAAAAGAGAGGCTGAGTAGGGTAGAGGATGATGTGGTTGAGCTTGAAAGTGGTTGGATGTCAATGAAAGCTAGTCTGTTGGGAGCCGTTGGTGAGGTATGTGGATGGACAAAAGGACCACCGAGGCACTCGGAAACATGGTGGTGGGATGATGAAGTTGGAAAGAGGATTGACGAGAAGAGGAAGAAGTTCAAGGAGTGGCAGAAGGCGAAGGGTACGGGAGCAGAAACAGCAGAGCATGAAAGTTATAAGGCAGCCAAGAAGGCTGCAAAGAAAGAGGTAGCAAAGGCGCAGGAGGCATGTAGGAAAATGTTCGGAGAACGCTTGGATTTGGAAGAGGGTCAGAGAGCGCTATTCAGGATTGCAAAGCAGATAGCGAAAGAGGTGTGATGTGATGGGGGTGAGTTGCTTGAAGGATGAAGTGGGACAAATCGTTGTGGACCCAGATGGAATTAAAGGAAGATGGAAAAGATATATGGAAATGCTGTTGAATACAGAGAATTAATGGGATGGCAACATAGAGAGTAACCCAGTTTTAGGACCGGCAGAGAAGATAACTGAGAAGGAAGTTGAGGAAGCGATAAAAGCAATGAAGAGTAGAAAAGCGGGAGGGCCGACGGGAGTTGTGGGAGATATGTTGAAGGCAGCAGGAAGTTGGGGTGTGAAGAGAATGACAGAGATCTGTAATCTGGTGGTGAAAGAAGGCCGCATTCCAGTGGATTGGGAACTGAGTACCCTCGTCCCTCTATACAAGGGGAAAGGTGACCCTCTGGAGTGTGGCTCGGACCGAGCGATAAAGTTATTGGAGCATGGAATGAAGGTATTGGAAAGTGTGATGGAGAGGAGGATAAGGAAGAAAGTGAAGATCGACGAAATGCAGTTTGGATTTATGCCAGGAAGAGGAACGACACACGCTTTTCATTGTGAGGCAGTTGCAGGAGAAGTACATGGAGAAGAGGAAGAAGTTGTTTCTTGGGTTTGTTGATCTGGAGAAAGCATTCGATAGGGTTCCACGCAAAGTATTGACATGGGCATTGAGGAAGTTAGGATTAGAGGAATGGTTGATCAGAGTCGTGATGGCAATGTACAAAAGAGCGCGCACAGCTGTAAGGACGAAGGACGGGAACAGTAGTGAGTTTGAGGTGAAGGTGGGAGTGCATTTTGGTCGGTACTAAGTTTGAGGTCGGTACTAAGTCCACTACTATTTGTAGCTGTGATGGAGGTGCTGGCTCAGAACGTAAAGGAGGGTTTACCGTGGGAGTTGTTGTATGCAGATGATCTGGTGTTGATTGCGGAAAGTATGGATGGACTGAAGGAAAAGATGAACAAGTGGAAAGAATGTATGGAGACAAAAGGTCTGAAGGTGAATATCGGAAAGACGAAGGTGATGGCAAGTGGTAAAGCATGTGGTGAGGTGGAAAGAACTGGGAAGTGGCCCTGTGCTGTGTGTAGGAAAGGTGTCGGAGTGAACTCCATTCAATGTACAATGTGCGCTGAGTGGGTTCATCAAAAATGTAGTGGTCTGAGAGGGTCATTAACCAGTGTGGCAGCGACATTCAAATGTAAGGTGTGCACAGCACAGAGGGAGCTGCAGATGGCGGAAATGTTGAGTTGGATCTTGGAGACGGCGTGAAGCTGGAAGGTGTGAAAACATTTTGCTACCTCGGAGACATGCTGAATGGAGAAGGTGGATCAGACTCGGCAACGGTTGCTCAAGTGAGATGTGCATGGAAGAAGTTTCGGGAACTGAGTGGCGTGCTGATGAGGAGGGGAGTGTCATTGAAGCTGAAGGGAAAGGTGTATGCTGCATGTGTGAGAAGTGTTGTGATTTATGGGAGCGAGACATGGGTAATGAACGTAGAGCAGCAACGAAGGTTTTTTTTTTTTTTGGTTTTTTTTTTTTTTTTGTATACAAGATCGAGGCTCGTGAAAGAGCTAGGTTGGAAAGGGTGGAAATACGAATGGTTCGATGGATGTGTGGAGTATCGTTGAGAGAGAGGAAGACAAATGATGAATTGCGAAAGATGATGGGAATAGAGCCTGTGGTTGATGCTGTGAAGATGAACAGGTTGAGATGGTTTGGTCATGTGTTGAGGAAGGATGAAAGTGACTGGTTGAGAAGAGTGATGGAAATGAATGTAGAAGGAAGTAGAGGACAGGGAAGACCGAGAAAGACTTGCCTAAAGATGGTGGAAGAAGAAATGCGGGCAAGGGGGTTAACAAGGAGAGATGCAGAAAATAGGGTAAAATGGAGAAGATTGATATGTGGACCGCAAGGCTAACCCCCGCTCTAGCAGGGAAAACGGCCTTTAAAATGCATGTTGTTGTTGTTGTACACCTGTCCACAACATTATGACACAGCGTGTTATATATCGTTTTCAGCCCTATCTCTCAATGGTGAAGAATCATATAAATTACAGCATCTTCACTAAAATCTGATGAATTTGGCCTCATCACACATCCAGCCTGTCCACCAAATTTTGTGTGAATCCATCCACAACTTTTTAAGCTATCCTGCTCACACAGACAGACTGGAACACATAAATTCCATCCACCTTTGGTGGCGGAGGTAACAACAATAACAACAACAATAACAACACACCCCAGACTCAACTCCAATGAGAATATTCTGCTTCAGAATGATATCCTGTCATTGCAATAAGACATTGAAAGTAGGGAAGGTGAGATGTCAGTTCCAATGAATCCAACAGCCCCCCTCACCCATATGCCCCCCCTCCCAAATGTACCAATTTTGAGGAGGATTTAGCAGAAATCTGCCAATTAATTAAAGTCTGCCATTTCTGTCTAATTAACAAAACAGAGTCAATGGCTCAAAGACATGCAATATGTTATAACATGCAGCGAAAGGGTGGTGACCTCCAGTGGTGTATAAGTGCAAGAGCAACTACACAGCCAAAAATAATTTCCAGAGGAGGAAATATATTCTTGTACATTTCTTAAATATATAAGTTTTATTGATACAAGAAAAACACAAAAAAAAAAAATTCTCATCATTTTCTCATTTCACTAAAACTCTACTTCAGGAAAATGTTTCTTACGAAGAAAATTATTTTTGGCAGTGCTGTATTATTGTTCGAGTTTGTATGAAGCAAGACCACTTGCTAATGATTGTAGTTCTGCAGGCCATCCGATAAGCCTGTACCAACCATACCCCCACCCGCTTCCACTTTATCATTACAACCTCATCCCAAATCAAACTCCACACTCCCACCAAGTCGCTTGGGCCTTGTTCACCTAGTGCAGGGGTCGGTGGGACAGTCATGCATGGGTATAGGGATAGGCCGTTTCAGGCAGTGTGAGACTCCACCATACAGGTGGGTTATAAAGGAAAGTTGCCAGTTACTGCAGGAGTGAAGAAGAGTGTCGTCGAGTAAAGAAGTCGGTCATCAAGGGAAGAGTCAATAAGAGTGACTGAGAAGTTTCAGACGTTGAGAAAAGCATAGAGCTGTAAGGGTTGCTGGAAGAACACGAGCCAACCATCACCAACCATATTCTACACCAGTCTACCTGGACCTCTTCACAAACCTGGCTTCACCCACTGTAGACCTAAAGGGCATGGTGAGTGAGGGATGCCACCTTTGGAGGACTCATCTCCCTTCTTCTTTTTTTGGCCGCCACTTGAAGTTGTATGGAATTGCCAATTTCGCATCGATAGGGTGAGTGGTTTCAGAGATATAATTATTTAATATTTTCCTTCAATCCAAAATGGCTGCCAAACCATGTGACCTATACAACAACAACAACAACAACAACAACAACAACAACAGGCATTTTAAGGCCATTTTCCCTGCAAGAGTGGGGGTTAGCCTTGCGGTCCCCATGACGATCTTCTCCAAATTGTCATGGTTCTATTTTTGAGGCAATGTTTTTATGGCCGGATGCCCTTCCTGACGCCAACCCTTTGAGTCGCCTCTTACGACACGCAGGGATACGGTGTACCTATTCTAAACCGGGGTACAACCATGTGACCTCTGATGTCATAAATTTAATATTTCAATACAAGTATAATCCCGACAATAATCACCTGGCTTGCAGCAGTAAATTTAGTCTCAAGATAAGATCCGCATCTTGTGTCTGTCTTGTCAGGGCTCAGTTCAGGATGTGTGCCCTAGTCATGCCTATATATATATATATATCGGTCATCTAGGGCCATGGGCAACGTGTACAGGGTCTCAAACTGGCTGGAACACACTTAGACAAAAATATACCAAAGTCAATACCATCAGTAATCGGCCGGCTTGGGATCCTAGGATCCTGAGTTCGAATCCCGGTCGATCGCTGAATTAATGCAAGGGGGGTTGACTCAACCTGTCATCCTTCCGAGGTCGGCAAATTGAGTACCAGCTTGCTGGGATGAATGGGCCGGTTTGTGCCCCGGTTTAGAATAGGTACACCGTATCCCTGCGTGTCATAAGAGGCGATTAAAGGGTTGGCGACAGGAAGGTCATCCGGCCATAAAAAAAAACATTGCCTCAAAAAGGGAACCATGATGATAGTCATGGGGCCCGCAAGGCTAACCCCCGCTCTAGCAGGGAAAATGGCCTTAAAAAGGGAATTACGTATATTATAATAATACCATCAGTAATAGCTGCAGTGAATACAAATTACAGTACAAGTACACACACCTTCCAAGTCAACCATGCTGCTGATTCGGCCACAAACTGGAATGGGATCCTGGACGAATGGCCTGTCAGACAGTGAAGCTGCAAAGAGTGAAGGAGTGAAGAATCAAACACGTTTTAGTGCAAGCTTCAACAAAATTAAATCACACCATACAAAGTACCATATCCACAAAAAACGTTATTTAGCCTCTACAGTCTACACCCAGACCTAACAGTATCAGTACACACTATGTCAGACCAATGATGCCATTTACACTGCACTCAAAGGCACAGTTCACTGGTACGTATGATAACGCTTATCGATTTTAAATATTGCACTGCAAATGACAGAAATTGTGGATCATGTTTTCATTTTCGATTTTTGTACGACATTGAAATAACCTTGCTGTGAATCATCTCACTGAACTTTTATTTCTGAATTCTCAGACAAGCAGGGTTAAGTCACACATATGTTGGGTGATAGATATATATATATATATATAATAATTATTGGGTGATACTAATTGGGTTATATATATATATATATATAATAATTATTGGGTGATACTAATTGGGTTATATATATATATATATAATAATTATTGGGTGATACTAATTGGGTTATATATATATATATATAATAATTATTGGGTGATACTAATTGGGTTATATATATATATATAATAATTATTGGGTGATACTAATTGGGTTATATATATATATATATAATAATTATTGGGTGATACTAATTGGGTTATATATATATATATATAATAATTATTGGGTGATACTAATTGGGTTATATATATATATATATAATAATTATTGGGTGATACTAATTGGGTTATATATATATATATACTAGCTTGGCTCGGCTCGCTGCACTCGCCTCACCAAGCGTCGTTATTGAGGAACGGGCTTGTTTTATCTGAGGGTAATGGCTGTACCTGCGGTGCTGTGTTGTCATGATTTACACCAATCATAATACAAACAATTATTTTGCACAAATTCATTTGTAGCGTTTGTGATATTACATTTTTATAAGCAATTTAGGTTGAAAAAATATAAATAATTCAAAAAAGAAACACTCAGCACATACATACGGGAGGGGTAGGTGCAGACTTGAAGTTTGGGACGATTACACCTCACCACTAAGTAATTCAAAATACCTCACCACCAAGTAATTTAAAACATCTAACCGCCACGTAATTTAAAACACCTCACCCCCACGTAATTTAAAACACCTCACCCCCACGTAATTTAAAACACCTCACCCCCACGTAATTTAAAACACCTCACCCCCACGTAATTTAAAACACCTCACCCCCACGTAATTTAAAACACCTCACACCCACCAAATGTAAAACACCTCACCACCACGTAATTCAAAATACCTCACCACCAAGCAATTTAAAACATCTAACCCCCACGTAATTTAAAACACCTCACCCCCACGTAATTTAAAACACCTCACCACCACGTAATTTAAAACACCTCACCCCCACGTAATTTAAAACACCTCACCCCCACGTAATTTAAAACACCTCACCCCCACCAAATGTAAAACACCTCACCACCACGTAATTCAAAATACCTCACCACCAAGTAATTTAAAACATCTAACCCCCACGTAATTTAAAACACCTCACCCCCACGTAATTTAAAACACCTCACCCCCACGTAATTCAAAACATCTAACCCCCACGTAATTTAAAACACCTCACCCCCACGTAATTTAAGACACCTCACCCCCACGTAATTTAAAACACCTCACCTCACCTAATTTAAAACACCTCACCCCCACGTAATTTAAAACCCCTCACCCCCACCAAATGTAAAACACCTCACCATCACGTAATTCAAAATACATCACCCCACCTAATTTAAAACACCTCACCCCCACGTAATTTAAAACACCTCACCCCACCTAATTTAAAACACCTCACCCCCACCTAATTTAAAACACCTCACCCCCACGTAATTTAAAACACCTCACCCCCACCAAATGTAAAACACCTCACCACCACGTAATTCAAAACACATCACCCCCATGTAATTTAAAATACCTCACCCCCACGTAATTTAAAACACCTCACCCCACCTAATTTAAAACACCTCACCACCAAGTAATTTAAAACACCTCACCACCACGTCATTTAAAAACACCTCACCACCACATATTTCAAAATACCTTACGACCACGTGATTCAAAACCATCACCACTTTATTAAAAACACTTCACAACCACGGAAACAAAAGTTACAGGGAGTAGTTCAGTGACAACAGACACTGCCCAGATTAGTAGATATATAGATAAATGACTGTACCTGAGTTGCTGTTTTGTCATGGTTTACACCAATCACAATTCAAACAATCATAATGCACAAATGTATTTGTAATATACGTGATATTACATTTTATAAACAATTGAAGTTGAAAAAAAAATTTCCCCCCACCCCCAAAAAAAAAAAAATTGGAAATTTTTTCAAATAAAATACCGTTAGGACATACCGACGAGAGATAGGTGCATACCAGAAGTTTGGTACGATTTCACAAAAGTTTGAGGGAGTAGTTCAGTGACAACACAGGACAACACAACACAACACAAACACTGCACAGGTATATATACAGTCACGTGAAAAAGTAAGTACACCCCATGTAAAGTTTTGACTTTTTCAACATATTTCAACATACAGCTATTTGATCTTCATTTCAACAATATTGATAGATAAAGGTGATATAATATAACAAATATCATGAAACATTTACATTTTGTAGTCCATCTTGGAGTGGAGTTATGAGGAGGACGTGCGCTGAGTCAGATCCCCCAGGAAAGCGCTGAGCTCGAGTTATGAGAAGGGAGAGGCAGGTGCTCGAGTCTTGAGAGAGTTATGAGGAGAGACGCGATGTGACGAGTTATGAGGAGGACATGCGCTGAGTCAGATCCCCAAGGAAAGCGCTGAACCTGAGTTATGAGAAGGGAGAGGCGCTCGTGAGGTCGGAGGACTTGAGTTATGAGAAGGGAGAGGCGCTCGTCAAGTTCATGCGAAGAGTATTGAGAAGAGAGCCCTCTGAAGGACTTGGTGGGAGCGCATTGCATTGCTGGCTTCAAGGACTCGATTGGGAAAGGCGCTTTGGTGACCTCATTGGGAAAGCATTGTGGAAGTGGCACATTGTACTGAGCTATACCGGGAGCGCGTATAAAGGCGCCGGTACAACTATTACGTACGCCAGTATAATCGCAAGCTTACCGATCCCCCCCCCCATATAATTGTCCGATCCGCGCCACCGACACGCGGCGATCTTGCCTGCCGTCTACCATCACCATCTGCTTCGTGGTACGAGTCGGGGACCGGAGCAAGCTGTGGACGTCATCGGTGGACCCTCAACCCGACCATCTACAACCCCGTGTGAGTGAGTCTGAGAGTGTGACTGAGTGCGAACGGGCCCGTGTCCAGGGATAAGTATAAGACTGTATAAGGCTGCCCTGTGTATCTGCTTCTTCCTCTTCACTGTACATTTCTTCTTCTCTTCCTCTTCTTATTTGTACAGAGTGTATAATAAATTCCTTGTTCTTCCTGTTTTCCTCTTAATTCGACCGTCTTAGTGATTTCTCCATTGGGTAAGCGTGGCACGATCACAACCGCTCCAATTGGGTTAGTTCCCGTTAACGGCCAGAATCGCGGCTCGCTTTCGCTCGGCGTGTCCACTGAAACCGTGGTTCGGGTGGGGTTATTTCCTTGCTTCACGGCCGGTGTTAGTACTTAGGTAATAAGACTAATTTGGCTTACAACCCTATTTAACACCGACAGGAAGGAACGTGATAGCCCCGGATCACGTCGGCTAGTAAAAAGACAAAGGGATTAATCCCCCCTTGGTAAGGGGAAGGCCGACGTTTTGGAGATCCGCAACAATTGTAAGGAGAAGAATTGTAAGAATCCGCAACTCCTCGTAAGAGGCGACTAAGGGTTGGCGTCAGGAAGGGCATCTGGCCATAAAAACATTGCCTCAAACAGGGAACCATGATTGTCATGGGGCCCGCAAGGCTAACCCCCGCTCTAGCAGGGAAAATGGCCTTAAAACGATCATTCATTCATTCATTCATTCATTCAGTCCATTGTATAATTTAAATAAACATAAATGCAAATTTCGCATGTGGAAAAAGTAAGTACACCCTTTACTCTAAAAGGTGGTATTGCCCCCTTTGGCAGAAACAACCTCAAGTAGGCGTTTCCTATAACTGTCTACCAGTCTCTGACATCGACTGGGAGAAATTTTTGCCCACTCCTCCATGCAGAATTCTTTCAGCTGTGCGATGTTTGAGAGGTTTCTTGCATGCACAGCTCGTTTCAAATCCCCCCACAACATCTCGATGGGATTTAGATCCGGGCTTTGACTTGGCCATTCCAGAACCCTCCATTTCTTTCTTTTCAGCCATTCCTTGGTGGATTTACTGGTATGTTTAGGGTCATTGTCATGTTGCAAGGTCCACCTTCGGTTGAGCTTCAACTTTCCGACAGATGGCCTCACATTATCCTCAAGCACCCTCTGGTACAATGAATAATTCATAGTGGATTATATGATGGTGAGCGGCCCAGGCCCTGATGCAGCAAAGCTGCCCCAAACCATAATATTTCCACCACCATGCTTTACAGTTGGTATCAGGTTCTTGTGGTCAAATGCTGTCTTTGGTTTTCGCAAAACATGTCTTCTGGTACTGTGGCCAAATAGCTCTACCTTTGACTCATCTGTCCAGAGCACATTGTTCCAGAAGTGCTGGTCTTTGCCTAGGTGTTCATTGGCAAACTTTAGTCTTGCCCTGATGTTCTTTCTGGACAGCAAAGGTTTCCTCCTGGCACACCTCCCATGTAGATCAAATTTGTGCAGCCTCTTTCTAATAGTAGACTCGTGCACTTTGACATCAACAGTGACAAGAGCTACCTGTAGGTCCCGTGATGACATTCTGGGGTTCTTAGAGACTTCTCTCAGCATCTTGCGGTCTGCTCTCGGGCTGACCTTGCTGGGGCGGCCTGGCCTGAACAAGTTGGCAGTTGTTTGGAATCTTCTCCACTTGTAGATGATCTTCCGGACAGTCGAATGATTGATTTCAGATTCTTTGGAGATCTTTTAAAATCCCTTCCCAGACTCGTAGGCATCTATAACCTTATTTCTGAAGGCCTCAGAGAGCTTTTTGATCTAGGCATGGTGAGGCCACACACTTCAACAACAAAGAGCAAACCAAACGAAATGTCTGAGGTTTAAATAAGACAGGTTCCTCCAAGATCCTCTCTAATGATGTTCTAATCATTTGCACCTGAGCTGGTGCACCTGATTCTAATTTTAGGTATTTGAAGTAGTGATAAATGTAGGGGTGTACTTACTTTTTCCACATGCGAAATTTGCATTTATGTTTATTTAAATTATACAATGGACTACAAAATGTAAATGTTTCATGATATTTGTTATATTATATCACCTTTATCTATCAATATTGTTGAAATGAAGATCAAATAGCTGTATGTTGAAATATGTTGAAAAAGTCAAAACTTAACATGGGGTGTACTTAGTTTTTCACGTGACTGTATATATATATATATATATAAATAAAACACAGTTTGTTTGTTTGTGTGTTACCTATAGACTCCTGAACGGAGAGGCCCACGTACTTGCTTTTTGGCATAGGCATGGCCATTGGGCCCGGGAAGGACATGGCCCACCTAAAAATGACTTCCGATGACGAGATCCGTATTTTTTAATTCATATTTAACTTAGCGCATTTCAGCGAGGAACATTATACACTGAATCGCAGCCTGTGCCACAGCAGCGCGCTGATTCGCTCAGAGTGATCACGTGATGTTCCATCCTCGCCGCCAGACGCACTCACGTACTCGATTTTTGGCACAGACATGGCCATTGGGCCTGGGAAGGACATGGCCCACCTGAAAATGACCTCAGATGACGAGATCCATATTTTTTATTCATATTTATCTCAGCGCATTTCAGCGAGGAACATTATACACTGAATCTCAGCATGTGCCAGAGCAGCTCGCTGATTCGCTCAGAGTGATCATGTGATGTTCCATCCTCTCCGCCAGACCACTGAACTGAAAATATATAGAATGACCATTGCCATTCATGCCACACAGGTGGAGATGCAGCTACCGGGCGACATCTTGGTTGGCACTCGATGCTGGGCGATGGTGATTTCCGTCATGCGTTTGCCCGTAATTCAGATCGAAAAGCGATTGCGTTTTTTCACCTTTGTGCGATCGTGTTTTGTGTCGATTTTCGTCGATTTTGTGCGATATGAATTAAATGCCTTTGAAACAGCTGCGAAACGTCTTTCCACAACCCTTCCGTAACCGATTGGAGCAGTTTATTGCCGCACAAAATGGCATTTTAACAGTTGTCTGGATTTTAAAATCTGGGACACGTTCAAAACAAACGTGATCCGCGAAGCGAGCCGGTCGAGTTGTGCTAACCAAGATAGCGACACGGCGGCTACACTTTTCACGGAGTATGAGCGTTCTATATATTTTCAATTCAGTGCGCCAGACTCGCTCACGTACTTGATTTTTGGCATAGACATGGCCATTGGGCCTGTGCCAGAGCAGCTCGCTGATTCGCTCAGAGTGATCACGTGATGTTCCATCCTCGCCACCAGACTCGCACCATATATGACGGTGTAATTTGTGCGAGGCTTTTGTCCGAGTGAGCTTGAGTCGAGAGGCCGAATGTACGGGTTGGGAATGTACGGGTCTCTCTTCCCCCGCCCGGCAACGCCGGTACTGGAGGGTGTCATAGGATCGGTGAGTCTCCAAAATCCGCTTCGTGCTGTTGTCGGGAAGATGCAGGACGATGTCGCGATTGTTGTACTGCTCTCCTACCATGAGAACTGCAACGTCATTGTTGACTGGCCCTCCCCTTCCCCATCTCCCTCCCCTTCCATTCCCCTCCCCCTCCCCCCTCCCCTTCCCCTCCTGCCCCCTCCCTTTCCCCTCCTCTTCCCTTCCCTCCTCCTCCCTCCCTCCCTCTCCCTCCCCTTCCCCCTCCCCTTCCCTTCCCTTCCCACACTGCTAGGACTTCCAGGAAAGAAGTTGGTATTTCAGAAAAGTGGATCTGGGGTGAATTAACAGGGGTAGAAAAGATCAAGGTTTTGGATGGGGGAAGATAAGAGATGGTGGTGGGCAGCTGTTTTAAAGACCTGGAGGGATGAGTGGGATTGAAGAGAGTGAGGGAGTTTGTTCCAGAGGCGGGAGAAAATAGGAATGAAAGAGTGAAAGTGAGCAGAGAGTCTTGATTTTGGCAGTTTCACCAGAAGAGGGTTGTAGGCAGATCTTGTGCGACCTGTCGGAGTATTTGGGGGACAGAGCACAGACAGGGCAGGAGGAGCTAGGCCAGAGAGGCTTCGATAGAAGACAGAAAGACCACCAACCTGCCTGCGGTGAGTAAGTGAAAGGCTCTCGGAGTTAGCTCCATCGAGGGAGATTCCAATGATTCTGAAAGCTTTGGTTTCAACAGCGTGAAGCCGAGCTAGGTGTGAGGCAGGAGCACCAGCCCAGAGGGGAGAACAGTATTCCATTGAGCTGCGGATGAAAGCCTTGTATGTGGTGAGGAGCTCAGGTGTGCCAAGGAAGGACTTCGCATGACGGAGAATGCCCAGTCGGTGACTGGCTTTGGAAGCCAGCTTGGAAATGTGTTTTTCCCAGGAAAGATCATGGCAGATTGTGAGATCCAAGAGATTGAGTGACAACTTATTGGAGAGTATTGTTGAGAAAGTAGATGGGAGCGTTGTCCAGACGGTCTTTTCGAAGAGACATAGTGAGTGTCAGATTTGTCAGGATTGAGAGACATGCTCCACTTGTTTGACCAGTCTGTGATTTTATCCACGTCTGTGGAGAGTGAGGAGACTGCAGACTGCCGATCTGAGGGATGAGGAATGGAGCGGCAGGAGTGGAGTCATCAGCAAAGAGATAGAGAGGATTTTCCAGAGAGTCGGAGAGATCATTGATGAAGACCAGAAATAGCACAGGGCCCAGAACACTACCTTGGGGATTGGGGAACTCCAGCCAGAACAGGAAGGGGAGATGAGAGAAATCCATTCAGGGCCACACGTTGACTACGACCAGAGGACGTCCGTAAGCCTTGCATGCAGATTTCCATGGATACCTTAGGAGGAGAGTTTGGTATTTATTTACTATAACATTATATTTACATATATTTACTACACATATATTACATACATATATGTACTATAATACATAGACACTAATATATTTAGCCACCTTCAGAGGCCATTTTCCCCGCAGAGCAGCGGTTGGCCTTTTTCGGGCACCTTGGTCCCCTTTTTGAAGCAATGTTTTATGGCCGGAAGCCCTTCCTGCACCAACCCTGTTCGTCGCCTCTTGCGACACACACAGGGAATTACCAGTGAGCTGGTACTCAATTTGCCGACCTCGGAAGGATGTCGGGCTGAGTCAACCCCCCTGGCGTTAATTCAGCGATCGACCGGGATTTGAACTCAGGATCCTAGGATCCCAAGCCGGCACCCTAACCACTAAGCCAACACCAGGCTAGGAGACACTAATATATTTACGATAATATATTTACTATAATACTATAAATTATAATTATATTGTTGCGGATCTCCCGAAGCCCGTCGACGTACAGGGGGGGGGGGGGGGGGTTAAACCCCTTTTCCCCCTCGGGTCTTCGTGTCCACGAGGCCGAATCGCCACTCCCGCAGCGAGCGTGGAAAACAGTATCGGTCGACTCCACACGTACCTTTGGTACCCACGCTGCCACGAAAACGGGGACCGGACCTCGCACAAGCCACGCTAATCGAGTACGCTGAGCGGTTTGCGTATCACGTGACTCGTGCCATTACTTTTATTGAACCCCATTCGAGCGGTTTTATTCGTGCGATGCTAGGCCAATGGATGGAAAGGACGGGAATGATCAAATTGAAGAAAGAACACAGGTTTATTTATAATGTACAGGGCAAAGAGACACAGAGCAGGCACTTAAGCAGTCTTAACTTATCCCCAGACAAAGGGCCCACTCACTGACGCAGGGAAAAGGAGGAAGAACAGGTTCGCGCGCCAAACGCGCCTTACCGTCGGTTGCTCCCGGACAGCTCGCCCGGCGTGGCCCTCTGGTGTTCACGGCATGTATGCAGGAAGCCCAGGTAGGAGGATCGTCGTCGCAGGTGGCTCCGGAATGGATCGTCTCCACAAGCGCGATTAATACAGCCGCAGAGTGCAGGGCACGGGGAATTCGTGTAAAGAGAGGCTATAACAAGCGATTCAATCCACTCGTGGTGGGACAGCAGCTCGGATGGGGAGACTCACTCGTTCTGCTTCTCACCGACCTGACTCGCTCTCTGCCTCTCTGATTCTCGTTCTCACCCTCTCTGCTTGGTGGTTCTGATGCGGGGCGACTCTCTGACCGATTCTCTCTCTTTCTCGTTCTGACTCTCACTGGGGCACTCCCTCTCCAACTCTTCTGATGCGGGGGCTCGAGGCAGGGTTTTATATGGCCCCTCCCCGGCCTTACCCGAATGTTCCATGCCCCTCCTCTCGTTGCCGTGGAGAGCCACTCCCCTCGAGCTCTGATTGGCGGCTCGCTGATTACCGGCCACTCCCTGCAGCTCCTGCCTTCGGCCTTGCCAGACTTGTTCCAGGCCGAGCACATGGCATTCTCGCCCAATTGAGGCCTACCCTTACTGGCCTGCTCAACGCAAACCAACACAGGAAAGGAGACTATGCTTACATTTACTAAGAGATAACTGAACTACAGCGAGGCTACATGTTGTAGTGCATCTACCTACGAGGGGGGGGGGGGGTCATCTTTTATTCACAAAACCGCAACAATATATACAATATGTAATAATATAATAATAATATGTAATATTTACTATAATATGGAGGTACATATATTTACTATAATATTATTATTACTACGAAAACGATACTACTGAAATGATACCACTGTATTAAGAAACCTGGGTTTAATTTGTCTGAAACGGACGGCGAGTCATAACGCCTAAGGCCTATACGTACCGTATTGTTGGAAGAGACGTAACACAGATGCTTTCGATATTTCATGGTCATTTTAACAATCGGTTTGTTTGTGTTTCACACTGAATGAAAAATGTAAAGGTATAGCATGGCGATTGAGATATGACAGGTTCGACAATATGTTCGGCCTGAACGGCATATAAATCAAAATTGCGGAGTGTGGAGAGTCAGCCACCGCACCGCCGTAATGACATCAGACGGAATCACATCACCCTGTCAAGTGACCAGATACTCAGCTCTGATTGGTATACGTTTGAGGAGACATTCATGCATACATACAGACGGACAAACACTGTTCTAGACAGCTCTGCCCGATGGGCTACTCCGTAAAAATTAACTCGACACCTCTTATCCATGTCACCCTCCCCAGTTATATCAGAACAAGCCGATTCGTCACACTGTCATGGATTGCTTAACCCCAACATGGTGCCGTTCAAAAATTACGTAATGCTACTTTTTAAAATAATTTGCATAACGTAACACTTGATTACCATGTGTTGTGTGTTCTGACGGGCTTGATTAAACCTTCCTATTATTCGACATACAATTTGATTTTTCGGCATCCTTCATCGTAAATGACATTTGACCCAAGCAAAGCCAATGGAAATCTGATGCAACAAACCCGGGCAGTTCATAATCAGCAGAAGCCTACAGGCCTAATGAGGTAGGCCCATCAGAAAACCAAGATGGCTGCCATATCATTTTGTCTCGGTGCTAAAGTGGGTGGAGTAAAGCGACAAAGGTGGGTGTGGTCTGGCAGCTGTCCGACCAATAGGTGCACATTTCAAAATTCGACCCCCAAGAAGAACCCCAACAACAGCAACAGCAACGCAAAGCTCTTGTAGACCTGTAACATGTCGCAGGTAAGAATCACATTAGAAAATTATCGTATCCGGATCCTCACCAAAATTTAATCTATTTATCCTTGTCACATGCCCAACATGTCCACCAGGTTTCGTCCGAATCCGTCCATAACATTTTGAGATATCCTGCTCACAGCCAAACAGACTGACAAGCAGACAGACAGACAAACAGCAGACAGGGGTGAAAACATAACCTCCGTCCACTTTCAGTGTTAGATGTAACACGAGGCTAATGAGTGCTAAGGATAGGCCTACCTGAAGGCTGCACCTGAAAAGTCTGTGTGGATCGGCTATAAAGCACAGCGCGTGGGGAAGAATGCTGAACTCCACGCCATTCTTCTTCCCTCCTCCTGGATGGCTCTCTTGTGCTGGTTGACCCTTGGCTTTGGACATCCCTGTGGAATTCTGAGTTAGCAGGGCAGCTTTGGGTGGTATTTTTACAGTCCCGTCTCTTTGACCGAATGGACGACAAAAGCAACTTTTCAGCCATCCTCCCTTGCGTGGTTTGTGTGAACATGGATTGGTCATGATTTCGCATCGTTACCAGTTGGTCGATGACCTCGGAGACCGAGTGTGCCTGTATAGATTCCTGTGAAGATTTGGTTACACTCAGCTCTTCATCACTCTGTTCAGACACTTCAAAGTCATCCGAATACTCTGTGATGATCTCTTCAGAGATCTCCTCGGTGCTCTGCACCTCCTTTGTAGTGCTGGTACTCTCCTCATCAACATCATTGTGAAAGCCGTCCGTTACTGGCTGTGCAAAAAGGAAGAGGAAGAACCTTAAAATGGACAAATACTATTGCATTTTTAAAAAGACATTGGGAATTCAAATTCATATCCACATGAAACTGCATCGATAGCAGCCGCAAGGCTATTCTTACGGAAATCGCCCAACATTGAAACTGATGCCATTAGAGCAGGAATTGTTCAAAATTCAAGTGAATTGTGCACAGAAACAGAAACAATCTGCTTATAAACAACTTGATACAGGCAGTAACAAAAACAACATTTCAGCACAGTCCTCCTTCTTCTTCTTCTTTTTCTTTAACAGCCTCAATTGTTCCCACGTTCTTGTGGGGGGAACCTTGGCCCAAGACTTTCACAAACCTGTCCCTCCACCTGACGATCGACTAAGGTTCGAGCAGGAATTTAGAATTTGTTCATGGTGCCGGTGTCACGAAACAGATCCGCCCCCGAAACAAATCCGCTCCCGGCGATTCTGTACCGGTACAGATTCGCCCCCTTCGAAATAGATTCCCCCCCCCCCCCTCCCAGCCACGAAATACTCTCCCCCGTGACAAAATCGCCCCCTCATAATATATATGTACATGTTTCAGCAGATATTCAAACTTGGAAAAAAGTGGAACAATTGTATGGCTCCTGGTGATTGTGGAAGAGTTCTTTTACAATTAATCTACAACTAGAGCAACTGAATATTGGTGTAAACTTGTACAACTAAACAATACTAGACTACCTTATGAATGTTATAACATGTTAAAATATCTTGATGATGCTGGTAGGGTTGAATGGGCGACTCATATAAAAAACTATATTGTATCAGTATGGATTTGAGTGAGTGATAGGTTGATGATAGTGAAAATGATGATTGGAAAGCTCTTGGTGAACGACATCTCGGGATATGCTCCGCAGGTTGGTCGGAGCGATGAAGAGAAGGACAAGTTCTGGTGTGCTATAGAGAAGCTGATCGAAAACGTGAAAGATGAGGAAGTTGTTGCGGTAGGAGGAGACCTAAATGGACATGTGGGAAGGAGTATGGCCGGTTTTGAGGGAGTTCATGGGGGTTATGGATATGGTGTGAGAAATGGAGAAGGTGAAAGGATTTTGGAGTTTGCTGATGGAGCTGATTTGTTAATTTGTAATACTCAGTTCCAGAAAGAGGATAATAAGCTTGTTACGTACACGTCAGGTGGGTCGACGACAACCGTCGACTACCTGCTGGTGCGTAGGCGAGATAGGGGGCACCTCCGGGACACAAAGGTGATCCCGGGGGAGGAGGCTGTTTCACAGCACTACTTGGTTGTCTGCGACATAAGGGTGAAAGGTGCGAGGAGAGCTCGGCGGGTGAAGTACCAACCGAGAATGAAGGTGTGGAGGTTGAAAGAGGTGACAGTGAGGGAGGCATTAAAAGAGAGGCTGAATATGGTAGCGGATGATGTGGTTGAGCTTGAAAGTGGTTGGATGTCAATGAAAGATATTCTGTTGGGAGCCGTTGGTGAGGTATGTGGATGGACAAAAGGACCACCGAGGCACTCGGAAACATGGTGGTGGGTTGATGAAGTTGGCAAGAAGATTGAGGAGAAGAGGAAGAAGTTCAAGGAGTGGCAGAAGGCGAAGCGTATGGGGGCAGAAAAAGCAGAGCATGAAAGCTATAAGGGAGCCAAGAAGGCTGCAAAGAAAGAGGTAGCAAAGGCACAGAAAGCATGTAGGAAAAAGTTCAGAGAACGCTTGGATTTGGAAGAGGGTCAGAGAGCGGTATTCAGGATTGCAAAGCAGATAGCAAAAGAGAGGTGTGATGTGATGGGGGTGAGTTGCTTGAAGGATGAAGTGGGCCAAATCGTTGTGGACCCAGATGGAATTAAAGGAAGATGGAAGAGATATATGGAAATACTGTTGAATGCAGAGAATGAATGGGATGGCAACATAGAGAGTAACCCAGTTTTAGGACCGGCAGAGAAGATAACCGAGAAGGAAGTTGAGGAAGCGATAAAAGCAATGAAGAGTAGAAAAGCGGGACGGCCGACGGGAGTTGTGGGAGATATGTTGAAGGCAGCGGGAAATTGGGGTGTGAAGAGAATGACAGATCTGTAATCTGGTGGTGAAAGAAGCCCGCATTCCAGTGGCTTGGGAACTGAGTACCCTCGTCCCTCTATACAAGGGGAAAGGTGACCCTCTGGACTGTGGCTCGTATCGAGCGATAAAGTTATTGGAGCATGGAATGAAGGTATTGGAAAGGGTGTTGGAGAGGAGGATAAGGAAGAAAGTGAAGATCGACGAAATGCAGTTTGGATTTATGCCAGGATGAGGAACGACAGACGTGCTTTTTATTGTGAGGCAGTTGCAGGAGAAGTATATGGAGAGGAGGAAGAAGTTGTTTCTTGGGTTTGTTGATCTGGAGAAAGCATTCGATAGGGTTCCACGTGAAGTAATGACATGGGCATTGAGGAAGTTAGGAGTGGAGGAATGGTTGATCAGAGTGGTGATGGCAATGTACAAAAGAGCGCGCACAGCTGTAAGGACGAAGGACGGGAACAGTGGTGAGTTTGAGGTGAAGGTGGGAGTGCATCAGGGGTCGGTACGAAGTCCACTACTATTTGTAGCTGTCATGGAGGTGCTGGCTCAGAACGTAAGGGAGGGTTTACAGTGGGAGTTGTTGTATGCAGATGATCTGGTGTTGATTGCAGAAAGTATGGATGGACTGAAGGAGAAGATGAACAAGTGGAAGGAATGTATGGAGACAAAAGGTCTGAAGGTGAATATCGGAAAAACGAAGGTGATGGCAAGTGGTAAAGCATGTGGTGAGGTGGAAAGAACTGGGAAGTGGCCGTGTGCTGTGTGCAGGAAGGGTGTCGGAGTGAATTCCATTCAATGTCCAATGTGCGCTGAGTGAGTTCATCAAAAATGTAGTGGTTTGAGAGGGTCATTAACCAGTGTGGCAGGTACATTCAAGTGTAAGGTGTGCACAGAGGGAGCTGCAGATGGAGGAAATGTTGAGTTGGATCTTGGAGACGGCGTGAAGCTGGAAGGTGTGAAAACATTTTGTTATCTAGGAGACATGCTGAATGGAGAAGGTGGATCAGACTCGGCAACGGTTGCTCGAGTGAGATGTGCATGGAAGAAGTTTCGGGAACTGAGTGGCATGCTGACGAGGAGGGGAGTGTCGTTGAAGCTGAAGGGAAAGGTGTATGCTGCATGTGTGAGAAGTGTTATGATTTATGGGAGCGAGACATGGGTAATGAACGTAGAGCAGCAACGAAGGCTGGAAAGGGTGGAAATGCGAATGGTTCGGTGGATGTGTGGAGTATCGTTGAGAGAGAGGAAGACAAATGATGAATTGCGAAAGATGATGGGAATAGAGCCTGTGAGGGATGCTGTGAAGAGAAACAGGTTGAGATGGTTTGGTCATGTGTTGAGGAAGGATGAAAGTGACTGGTTGAGAAAAGTGATGGAAATGAATGTCGAAGGAAGTAGAGGACGGGGAAGACCGAGAAAGACTTGGCTAAAGATGGTCGAAGAATAAATGCGGGCAAGGGGGTTAACAAGGGGAGATGCAGAAAATAGGGCAAAATGGAGAACATTGTCATGGGGACCGAACATTGTCATTACCGCAAGGCTAACCCCCGCTCTTGCAGGGAAAATGGCCTTAAAATGCCTGTTGTTGTTGTTGTTGTTGTATCAGTATGGATTTGACTTTGTGTGGTTGTCACAAGAAGTTGGAGATGTCAATGTTTGTTGCAAGTTTTTTTTTTAGTTTTTTTTTTTTAGACAAAGACATGATAGTCGTTTTCGAATGTGGTCAGCATCTGTTGATAACATATCTCACAGTTTTACTTATAAGTTCTATGGCACGCGCACATCATATCTATGTTGTACACAGCACCTTTCCTATGCCATCTCCAGACATTGCAAATCGTCACTGCCAGGCACCGAAGGTGGCTCGGCAGTGACGCACGCTGAAAAGGCTTACTCAGTTTTCACTCTGGTTGTTTGTTTGTTTGTTTTCTTGTTTGTTTGTTTGTGTTTGTTTGTCCGGCCGATATCTCAGCCATCCTTTGAGCTCGGAAGCTGAAATTTTGGCACAATAGTGAGCAAGTCCTTTGTCAAAAACAGTATTTTTTGTTTAATCAATTAATTGAGGAGTTATTTTATTATTAGCGATTAATTAAGTACTTATTTAATTAATCAAATTTCCTTTCTCTTCTGACCATTAACTCAGGCACCTTTTGAGTTAGGAAGCTGATATTTGGACATGCCAATGACCAGGTGATTTAGGCTGCAAAGGCTATTTTTGATTTATTAATTAATCAATTAATCAATTAATAGATTAATTATTTAATTATTCGATTAATGACAAAAACTTCTTCTTTTTTTTTTAAGTTACAGATTCTGATGAAATGGTGGTGGTTTATGTGTTCTCTGACCGAATTGATTAATAATTTAATTTTTTTATGATTACTATTTATTTATTTTCATTATTAATCATTTATTTATTTTCTCTCATTTGGCCAATATCTCAGGCACCTTTTGAGCTCGGAAGCTAATATTTGGACATGAGTGACCAAGTGATGTGGCTCTCAAGGATATTTTTGATTTATTGATTAATCAATTAATCAATTAATCGATTAATTATTTAATTATTTGATTCATTACCAAAAAAAAAAAAATTCAGTTAGATTCTGATGAAATGGTGGTGGTTTCTGTGTTCTGTGACCGAATTGATTAATAATTTAATTTTTTCATGATTATTATTTATTTATTTTCATTATTAATCATTTATTTATTTTCTTTCTCATTTGGCCAATATCTCAGGCACCTTTTGAGCTGGGAAGCTAATATTTGGACATGACCGTGACCAAGTGATGTGGCTATCAAGAATATTTTTGATTTATTGATTAATAATTTAATCGATTAATAATTTAATTATTCAATGAATGACCTAATTAATTAATTTTTTAAGTTACAGATTCGGATGAAATGGTGGTGGTTTATCAAGGATATTTTTGATTTATTGATAAATCATTTAATCAATTAATTATTTATTGATTAATCGATTAATTATTTATTGATTAATCAATTAATTATTTCATTTTTTATTAATGACCTATTTAATTAAATTTCTAAAAGATACATCTTCGGATGAAGCACTTGTGGTTTAGTTATGCTATTAGCCAATAATTGATTAAGAAAATATTTTTTGATAATCTTTTATTGATTTGAATTATACAATTAATCAATCAATTCGTGTGCACCTCTCCCTCCCAATGCATCCGCTATGAGCTGCACTGTGGTATCGCCGGGCACCAGAGGCGCCCGGCAATGCCGCGCTGTAGGATATTTAATTATTTGCCATGGGGGAGGTGTACTTTGAATGTATCTTTACTTGTTTGTTTTCTTGTTTTCTTGTTACTTGCAAAATCGAAGATTTTTCCAAGTACACTACTCACAATAAGTTAGGGATATTGGCAGGTTCTTTGGTGTGGTTGATTTTGTGTCTTAATTATGTTGAAAAAGGTTGTTGGTCCTAATTCTATGGTTATTAATGAGTGTGAAAAAACAAAGCATTCTTGATTTCAATACCATAACCCTAACCCCTATAAAAACAAGTACAAAAAGTTTTAATTAAAACAAAAGCCGCGTCAATGTTACACAATGCCTAGATGCAGCGTTGCCTATAACGTCGATGTTATAGGCACAGGACATTCCTATTTATTCGATTACTTGATGTTATTTTTGTGCAAAGTGAAAATATATCTCGGCAATTTCTCGTGTGTGGCGACGAATTTTTAATATATCTCGGCATTTTCCCATCTGTTATTTCAGGCGGTGTATGACTGACCATGCCGCGATTTAAAAAAAAAATATCTCGGCAATTTCCCGTGTGTGGCGACACGTGAACGAAGCTATGCTCCTCTCTCCACATTATTGTGACGACGTATAAATTAAATATTTCATCGTGACGATTGTCATCAAATGGACGAATTTTTAATATATCTCGGCATTTTCCCGTCTGTTATTTCAGGCGGTGTATGACTGACCATGCCGCGATTTAAAATATATATATCTCGGCAATTTCCCGTATGTGGCGACACGTGAACGAAGCTATGCTCCTCTCTCCACATTATTGTGACGACGTATAAATTAAATATTTCATCGTAACGATTGTCATCAAATGGACGAATTTTTAATATATCTCGGCATTTTCCCGTCTGTTATTTCGGGCGGTGTATGACTGACCATGCCGCGATTTAAAAAAAAAATATCTCAATGGACTTGAAGTTACAGGCCTTTGAGAATTCATTTCGGTCTATAAAGGGCAACTTTCATTCGGATTTTCTTCCCGTTTCTTTTTCAACCGAGTCTAAAACTATGTTAGCGACTGTGAAAAATGAAATGATATATCGAAATTGATTTGAAATAAAACTGTGTGAGAGAGGAAGACACCACGGGCCTACAAAACAGGCCTCAAAGCTATGCGAGTTAATAAAATGGTGGATATTTGTTTATATGAAGCCTCTTCCAGAATGGGTGGAGCTATGGTTCCCAGAATGGGTGGAGCTTTGAGGTTTTGTCTTCTCTGCAAGAACAAGAAGAAGACGAACAACAAGAAGAACAACAACAACAGCAGAGTGCACTCTATGAGCAGCGTCTGCGACGCGGCTAAAAATAAACTCACTCCCACAATATCCCTAACTTATTGCGAGTAGTGTATATTGGTCGGTTGTGTTTGTGGTTCTGTCTGTCTGTTTGTCTGTCTGTTTGTTTGTTTGTTTGTCTGTCTGTTTGTTTGTCTGTTTGTTTGTCACCGGCCTACAGGTCACAATTTTCAACCGATCTTCACCAAACTTCACCAAATGGTAGAGTTGGTCAAAAGCCAGAAGCCTATTGTTTTTGGGGTCAATAGGTCAAAAGGTCAACATAGGCCAAGGTCACCAACTTTGCTAAATTTCTAAAATCCTCAATTTACATCCGATTGACTTGAAATTTGAAGACCACTTGCATATCTGCTCACTGAATTCAACCACCAAGTATTTTTGAGGTCAGCATAGGCCAAATGGTCAACATATGCCAAATTTCTAAAATCCTCAATTTTCATCCAATTGACTTGAAATTTGAAGAGGACTTGCATATCTGGTCACTGAATTCAACCACCAAGTATTCTTGAGGTCAACATAGGCCAAAAGGTCAACATAGGCCAAATTTCTAAAATCAATCCTTTTCAATCCTGACAAATCTCACACTCTTACTATGTCTCTCCGAAAAGATCGACTGGACAACCCTCCCATCTACTTTCTCAACAATCCTCTCCAAGAAGTTCTGTCGCTCAAGATTTTGGGTCTCACTATCTGCCATGATCTTTCTTGGGAAAACCACATTTCCAAGCTGGCCTCCAAAGCCAGTCGCCGACTGGGCATCCTCCGTCGTGCGAAGTCCTTCCTCGGCACACCTGAGCTCCTCACCACATACAAGGCTTTCATCCGCAGCTCAATGGAATACTGTTCTCCCCTATGGGCCGGTGCTCCTGCCTCACACCTAGCTCGGCTTCACGCTGTTGAAACCAAAGCTTTCAGAATTATTGGAATCTCCCGCGATGAAGCTATCTCTGAGGGCCTTTCACTCACTCACCGCAGGCAGGTAGGTGGTCTTTCCGTCTTCTACCGACTCCTCTCCGGCCTTGCACCCCCAGCTCTCTCTGTGCTCTGTCCCCCAAATATTCCTACAGGTCGCACAAGATCTGCCAGCAACCCTCTGATGGTTAAACTGCCGAAATCTCGGCTCTCTGCTCACCTTCACTCTTTCATTCCTCTTTTCTCCCGCCTCTGGAACAAACTCCCTCACTCCCTTCAATCCCACTCCTCCCTCCAGGTCTTTAAAACAGCTGTTCACCACCATCTCTTATCTTCCCCCATCCAAAACCTTGATCTTTTCTACCCCCGCTAATTCACCCCAGATCCACCTTGTTTGAAATTCCAACTTCTTTCCTGGAAATCCTGGCAGTGTCCATATGTTTTATACCTCTCCCACCGCCCCCTTCCCATGCCCCCTCCCCCCCCCCCCCCCAAAGCCCTCGCCCTCTCTCAGATCTCTCGATGTCTCCATGTCTCTCGGTCCCTGCTCTCAAATGTTGTGTTTGTGTCCTTCCCCCTCTCTCCCCATCTTGTCTACCGCTCCCGATGTTATATGTTTTATGTGTCGGTTTGTCTTTCTGTGTGATTAATGTTCGCTCTTTCACGAGCCTCGATCTTGTATACAAAAAAAAAAAAAAAAAAAAATCCTCAATTTTCATCCAATTGACTTGAAATTTGAAGAGGTCTTGCATATCTGGTCACTGAATTCAACCACCAAGTATTCTTGAGGTCAACATAGGCCAAAAGGTCAACATAGGCCAAATTTCTAAAATCCTCAATTTTCATCCAATTGACTTGAAATTTGAAGAGGACTTGCATATCTGGTCACTGAATTCAACCACAAATTATATTTTAGGTGAACATCGGCCAAAAGGTCAACATAGGCCAAAAGGTCAACATAGGCCAAATTACAAAAATCCTCAATTTTCATCCGATTGACTTGAAAATTGAACAGCATTTGCATATCTGCTCACTGAATTCACCCACCAAGTATTTTTGAGGTCAACATCGGCCAAAAGGTCAACATGGGCCACATTTCTAAAATCACCAATTTTCATTTGATGTCAATCAAATTGAACTCAATTGAACTTCTTAGAGGATTTATATATATGGTCACTGAATTCAACCACCATCTATTTTTGAGGTCAACATCGGCCAAAAGGTCAACATAGGCCAAATTTTTAATATCCTTAATTTTCATCCGATTGACTTGAAAATTGAACAGCATTTGCACATCGAGTCACTAAATAGGGAAACTAACTAGTTTTGAGGTCAAAAAGTCAAAGGTCAACTCAAGGTCAACCTTCCAAAATCGTCATTTTTCATCTGAAAAATCATCAATTTTCATCCTGTTGACCCGAGTTTTGATCAAGATTGTAAATTTTAATCTTCATGAAATGGACAATTTGCTGTATCAATGGAAAACTTTGGGGGGGGGGGGGGGGAATTTTGCAAGTATCATGCTACGCATGACGTCTTCTTGTTTGTTTGTCCGGATGATATCTCAGCCATCCTTTGAGCTAGGAAGCTGAAATTTCGGCACAGTAGTGAGCAAGTCCTTTTTCAAAAACGGTATTTTTGTTTTTTTAATAATCAATTAATTGAGGAGTTATTTAATTATTGGCGATTAATTAAGTACTTATTTAATTAATCAAATTTATTTTCTCTTCTGACCATTAACTCAAGCACCTTTTGAGTTAGGAAGCTGATATTTGGACATGCCAATGACCAGGTGATTTGGCTGCAAAGTCTATTTTTGATTTATTAATTAATCAATTAATCAATTAATCGATTAATTATTAAATTATTCGATTAATGACTAAAAAAATTTTTTTTTTAAGTTACAGATTCTGATGAAATGGTGGTGGTTTATGTGTTCTCTGACCGAATTGATTAATAATTTAATTTTTTTATGATTATTATTTATTTATTTTCATTATTAATCATTTATTTATTTCCTTTCTCATTTGGCCAATATCTCAGGCACCTTTTGAGCTCGGAAGCTAATATTTGGACATGAGTGACCAAGTGATGTGGCTATCAAGGATATTTTTGATTTAATGATTAATCAAATTTTTTTTTTTTTTTTTTTTTTTTTTTTTTTTTTGTATACAATATCGAGGCTCGTGAAAGAGCGAACATTAATCACACAGAAAGACAAACCGACACATAAAAGATATAACATAGGGAGCGGTAGACAAGATGGGGAGAGAGGGGGAAGGACACAAACACAACATTTGAGAGCAGGGACCGAGAGACATGGAGACATCAAGAGATCTGAGAGAGGGCGAGGGCTTTGGGGGGGGTGGGGGGGGGGGGCGTGGGAAGGGGGCATTGGGAGAGGTATAAAACATATGGACACTGCCAGGACTTCCAGGAAAGAAGTTGGAATTTCAAACAAGGTGGATCTGGGGTGAATTAGCGGGGGGTAGAAAAGATCAAGGTTTTGGATGGGGGAAGATAAGAGATGGTGGTGAACAGCTGTTTTAAAGACCTGGAGGGAGGAGTGGGATTGAAGGGAGTGAGGGAGTTTGTTCCAGAGGCGGGAGAAAAGAGGAATGAAAGAGTGAAGGTGAGCGGAGAGCCGAGATTTCGGCAGTTTAACCATCAGAGGGTTGCTGGCAGATCTTGTGCGACCTGTAGGAATATTTGGGGGACAGAGCACAGAGAGAGCTGGGGGTGCAAGGCCGGAGAGGAGTCGGTAGAAGACAGAAAAACCACCTACCTGCCTGCGGTGAGTGAGTGAAAGGCCCTCAGAGATAGCTTCATCGCGGGAGATTCCAATAATTCTGAAAGCTTTGGTTTCAACAGCGTGAAGCCGAGCTAGGTGTGAGGCAGGAGCACCGACCCATAGGGGAGAACAGTATTCCATTGAGCTGCGGATGAAAGCCTTGTATGTGGTGAGGAGCTCAGGTGTGCCGAGGAAGGACTTCGCACGACGGAGGATGCCCAGTCGGCGACTGGCTTTGGAGGCCAGCTTGGAAATGTGGTTTTCCCAAGAAAGATCATGGCAGATAGTGAGACCCAAAATCTTGAGCGACAGAACTTCTTGGAGAGGATTGTTGAGAAAGTAGATGGGAGGGTTGTCCAGTCGATCTTTTCGGAGAGACATAGTAAGAGTGTGAGATTTGTCAGGATTGAAAGACATGTTCCACTTGTTTGACCAGTCTGTGATTTTGTCCAGGTCTTCAGAGAGTGAGGAGGCAGCAGACTGCCGATCTGAGGGAAGAGGAATGGAGCGGCAGAGAGTGGAGTCATCAGCAAAGAGATAGAGAGGATTTTCGAGAGAGTCAGAGAGATCATTGATGAAGACCAGAAAAAGCACGGGGCCCAGAACACTGCCTTGGGGAACTCCAGCCTGAACAGGAAGAGGAGATGAGAGAAACCCATTCAGGGCCACACGTTGACGACGACTAGAGAGGAAGTCCGCCAGCCATGCGTGGAGATTTCCATGGATACCAAAGGAGGAGAGTTTGGTGAGCAGAGCGGGGTGCCAGACCGTGTCGAAGGCACGTGATATGTCGAGGGAGACAGCTCTAATTTCCTGTTTGGCATTGAGGACCTCCATCCATTGTTGAGACAGCAGAAGCAGCATGTCCAGAGTAGAGTGACCTGGTCTGAAACCAAATTGATGATCAGAGATCAAGCCATTGGAGAAGAGGAAAGATTTCATATCAGAAGCAATGATGGATTCCATGACTTTGCTGATAATTGGGAGAAGGCTGATTGGTCTGTAGTTGCTAGGATCTGTTTTTGCACCTTTTTTGTGCAAAGCGGTGATGTTGGCTGATTTCCAAGCAGATGGCAGTTGACCTTGAGCAAAAGAGAGGGTGAAGAGAACAGAGAGAGGGTGAGATAGAGCAGCAGAGCAGGATTTTAGGACCCGTGGGCTGATGCCGTCGGGTCCAGTTGCAGAATCAGAGTCGAGGGTTGACAGAAACTTTTCCACCTTGTCAGGAGGAAAGGACACGGAGTCCAGGAGCAGCAGGGTACGACTGGGTATGGTGGGTACAGAGAGGGATGGGTTTGGGACACAAGATTTAGAGGCAAACACAGAGTTGAGGCATTCAGCTTTTTCACGTGCGGAGTCAGCTGTGTAGCCGTTTGAGGTAAGGGAGGGGATGGAGGGGGAACAAACACCAGAAACGGATTTGACCAGACGCCACCAGGATTTGGAAGAGGGAGACAGATAAGAGAGTTCGGTCTTGAGAACGGAGAGATATTGTTTCCTGGCTCTCCTGAGGGTGGACACACACTTGTTTCGGGCTTTGTGAAAGGAAATGAGATTTCCTTCCGTTGGATTTGCTTTCCAGGAGACGAAGGCAAGTTGTTTCTGGGCAACAGCCTCACCACAAGATTCCGTGTACCATGGACGGGAGGAAGGGTATGACAACTGAAGACGAGATGGGATAAATCTGTGCATGAGAGAGAGCAATTTACTTTGGAAGAATTCCCAGGATGAGTTGATGTCAGAGGTGGTAGAGATGGGAGACCAGTCCAGATGATTGATGGCTGCTTGAAGACCGTGCCAGTTGGCCTGAGTGAAATGCCAGACTCGTCGACGCTGAGCAGGCTCCCTGAGGATGGTCAGAGAGATGTCCACTTTAACAAGGACATGATCAGATGATCCGATCGGAGCAGAAGAAGAGCAGCAGACATTTTCAGGGAAGTTAGTCATAACCAAGTCCAGAAGAGAAGATGTTCCGTTGACTGAGATCCGGGTCGGGAAATTGACAGATTGTGTCAGACCCAGTGAGTCGCAGAAGTCCTTTGCTGAGGAGCCATGGCTGGTGAGAGAGGTACCCACACCCAGCCAACTGGCATGATGACAGTTGAAATCACCACATATGAGGAAGAGAGAGTTGGGATGAGTAGATAGAAGTTGGTCCATATCATCAGACAGCGAGATGTAGATGGAGTCATCACTGTTTGGTGGACGGTACAACACACATATGAACAAGAGGTGGGAGCGAAGGGGAAGCCGTAGCCAGAGGTATTCCTGGGGGTGAGGTGGAGAGAGTGCAGTGCAGGGCGAGTGAGGAAGAGAGTTTTTGATAAAGATAGCAACCCCGCCTCCAGGACGAGGCTCAGGTCTATCATACCGGAGGAGGGAGTAGCCCGGGAGAGATACTATGGAATCAGAGACATCATAAAGGGGGAAAGTTTCTGTTAAGCAGATCACGTCTGGTTTGACAGAAGCAACCTGTATGGAGAGATCAGTTAAGTTTGAACGAAGGCCCCGGATGTTTGAGGTCCATACCGTTAATGAAGAGGAAGGGGGAGCATCAGATACAGAACAGGGGGGAGGAGGGGTAGGGTAAGATGTGGAAGAGGTGGAAGAGATAGGGAGAGCTGTTGAAGGTGTGTCAGAGATTTCAGAATTTCAATGAATTAATCAATGATTAATCAATGATTAATGATTAATCAATTAATCAATGAATCGATTATTTATTTATTTAATTATTCGATTAATTACTAAAAATAAAAAAATAAAAATTTCAGTTGCAGATTCTGATGAAATGGTGGTGGTTTATATGTTCCGTCACCAAATTGATTAATAATTTAATTTTTTAATGATTATTATTTATTTATTTTCATTATTAATCATTCATTTATTTTCTTTATCATTTGGCCAATATCTCAGGCACCTTTTGAGCTGGGAAGCCAATATTTGGACATGACAGTGACCAAGTGATGTGGCCATCAAGGATATTTTTGATTTATTGTTTAATCATTTAATCGATTAATTATTTATTGATGAATCAATTAATTATTATTTTTTTTTATTAATGAGTTATTTAATTAAATTTCTAAAAGATACATCTTCGGATGAAGCACTGGTGGTTTAGTTATGCTATTAGCCAATTGATTAAGAAAATATTTTGTGATAATCTTTTATTGATTTTAATTATACAATTAATCAATCAATTAGTGTACACCTCTCCCTCCCAATGCAGCCTCAATGAGATGCACTGCGGTATTTCCGGGTGCCAGAGGCGCCCCGGTAATGCCGCGCTGTAGGATATTTAATTATTTGGCATGGGGGCGGTGTACTTTGAATGTATGTGTACTTGTTTCATATCTATTTCATATTTTATATTTCATATTTCATATTTTCATTTCATATCTATCGCACAGTTTCATATCTATGGCACGCGCACAGACTTCCCAACATCCTGTAGAATTGTATATGCATAATTGTATATGTCCTCTTTTATGCAGCATCACACGGCAATGCAAGAGAGTAATAAAAGTTCAGTTCATATCGGTAGATATTGACATCCTTGTTTCGATTGGCAGGTGTTGTGGCGTTAAATAATTGAGATAATTATATTGTAATCTATCTATAATTCCAGTAATCTCTGTGTGTCTGTGTGTCTGTGTGTCTGTGTGTCTGTGTGTCTGTGACCGCTGTTTCTCGACAACCACGGGTCCGATATACTTTTAACTTGCCAGGTATATTGCTGGGGACCCGAGGATGTGCCTTTTCAAGGTTTCATATTAATCGGACAATTACTTACCGAGCTATGTCCAAAAAACGATTCAACCAATCAGAGAGCAGCGAGCTATCACGTGTGCAAAACGTGGCGATCAGACTCTGCCTCGGACGGCACATTTGACAGCGTATTCATTTATTTCACGTTGGAAAACTATGTTGCCGTTAAACTATGTTTTAAAACGAATTCAAACTGCGATTAAATTAAAACGATTCATCGTAACTGCGATTTGCGAACTTCCGGACAGTGAAGACTGTCCGGCAGCACGCTTTCCGGCAGCCAATCACAGAACGCTTTGTTGCGTAGGCGTGGCCGATGTGAGACGAGCGGAGCTGAGCGCGTTACGAGCTGACCGCCATTACGGTACGTAATTCGATTTCTTATGCGCATTATTTCTCCCAATTCAGTCAGAGCGAAGGGCGGAAGCGAAGAGTGTTGTTTTTTTTGTTTACGGGCGTACGGGCGGGGTAGAGCGTACGGGTAGCGTTTTTTTTTTTTTTTGGCAAGGAACGGGCACCCACGTACGGGCAATGCCCTAGTCTATCTATAATTCCAGCAATCTCTGTGCGTGTGTGTGTCTGTATGCGACCGCTGTTTCTCGACAACTACCGGTCCGATATACTTGAAACTTGCCATGTATATTGCTGGGGACCCGAGGATGTGCCTTTTCAAGGTTTGAAATTAATCGGACAAGTAGTTACCGAGCTATGTCCAAAAAACGATTCAACCAATCAGAGAGCAGCGAGCTATCACGTGTGCCGAACGTGGCGAACAGACTCTGCCTCGGACGGCACATTTGAGAGCGTATTCATTTATTTCACGTTGGCAAACTATGTTGCCGCTATGTTGGCGTTAAACTATGTTTTAAAACTAATTAAAACTAATTTGCGATTCTTTCGCTTTGCGATGCGCGATTGCGTTAAACTCGCTCGGGCGTTAAACTATGTTTTAAAACTAATTAAAACTAATTTGCGATTCTTTCGCTTTCCTGCGCGTTTGTGCACGATATGGCGATTTCTTTTCTTTACCAAACTCCGCAAGCCGTTCGCTTTGGACCAAACCATTTCATGTAAATAGAGGGGGGGGGATTGTCACCGTACTCGCAAGCCGTTCGCTTTGGACCAAACCATTTCATGTAAATAGAGGGGGGGGGGATTGTCACCGTACTCGCAAGCCGTTCGCTTTGGACCAAACCATTTCATGTAAATAGAGGGGGGCGATATAATTTTAGATATATATATAGTACGGGCATGCCCTAGTTATATTTCAATTCGGAGTAACATGTTCATGTTAAACAACTGAAATAATCATTATTTATATTCAAAAATCGCGCAATGCCTTATCTGCTTTCTGTATATTATATCAATTGTGAGAATACGATAAATAATGCGTGTATTGAAACGCCAATAGTGTAGCAGCATAGCAAACCTGTTGTGCATTTTGTGATACAAGCACCAAATTTGGCACAAATGTACATTAATATGTTGCGAACATTTTCAGATATTGGGCCACTTGAAATTCCGTAATTTTTTTTTTCAAATTTTTTCAAATTTCGTAATTTCAAATTTTTCGGGTGACACCGTCACAATTTCGGTCTTCGAGGCCGGCCGATATAGTGGGGCGGCTTAGCCCAAATATTCAAAAGAATTGTGCATTTTGTGATACAAGCACCAAATTTGGCACAAATGTACATTAATATGTTGCGAACATTGTGTGGTCAGCAATGAAGACGAGAGTCTGAATTACATGTATGCAAAAGACCTTGTGAACCAGTGAAGCAAATACACGGGTAAGCATGAATTAAATCTAGGGCATGATATAATTTCCATGATGTTTACCTCTACACTCAATGGTGGAAGGAGGTAATGTTTTGATCCCAGCTTGTCTGTATGTCTGTTTGTCTGTTAGTCCACAAAATTCCAGACAAAGCTTGTAGTAGTGGTAGTTGTAGTGGTAGTGGTGATAACAGAAATTGTTATATAGAACTGAACTTATATTATTATTATATGCAGAAAATAACTTCATTTCTATATGCCCTGCAGTGGACAGGTTAATTGGTTTATGCACTGAAGGGGTCACCCTGGTGTGCACTGCTGTGTTCTGCCTCACTGAGTTGTTCAGGTATGATGTACTCAGCACAAGCTTCCGGTCGGCCCGGAGGTGGGGGTGCGGGGCCTGTCACGGAACGTCAAAACAAACGGCCTGCCGGGGCCGCCCAAAAGTCGGGCGTGAGGGGCGCGTCCACTAATGGAACGCCTCTCGCTTCCCAGATCGAGGGCCACGTGGTCAGGAGAACCTCGTCCCTTCCGGTCACACTTTGCCTATCGGCCGGCCTCGAAGACCGAAATTGTGACGGTGTCACCCGAAAAATTTGAAATTACGAAATTTGAAAAAATTTGAAAAAAAAAATTACGGAATTTCAAGTGGCCCAATATCTGAAAATGTTCGCAACATATTAATGTACATTTGTGCCAAATTTGGTGCTTGTATCACAAAATGCACAATTCTTTTGAATATTTGGGCTAAGCCGCCCCACTACAAGACCTTATTTGTTGAGAAAATGCTCAGCAAATGTTCTATTTAATGGAAATGTAAACGAGAATGGGGGGCGATTCTATTCTGATGGGGGGCGAGAAACGTATCCGCCGGGGGGCGAGTTTATACGGGGGCGGATTTATTTCGCGACACCGGCAATAGCTCGCATACTCTTCATGAAGGACATCGTGGGATCTTTAAGGTCCACCAACTAATGTCAGCAGATGGGACACTCAGTTTAACGTCCAATCCAACCAAGCAACGGCACACACATTGATGGATCACTCAGTCTGTGGGACACCAGGATGACAGTTTGTAGGTGGGCTGGGATTCAAACCCAGGCTAGACGGCTTTGAGACACGTGTGCGCGCCTCGACGCCATTCTGCGAGTATTTCAACACAGACTTTGAGAAAAAAAGAAAAAAAACCGGAAGCCATTTATAAAAACCTAAAGCACCTGCAAAATTGTTATCTACAAATGGATATTTCAAAAACTGGATTAATTAATGGATTTTGAAAAGGGATATGAGATACAATGCGATTAATACATGAATATAATTTCACAGCAAGGTGGTGTTAAAGCTAATCAACCTGCTGAGCGTAGCTAGGCCTCATTGACTACATATGTATTGCATAACATTATGGGGGGTAGGAAAAGCTGGTGGTGTAGAGTGGGGAAAACATTCCCCTATTTTTGAAAACATGTGTAAATAGGTCCAAAATTAAGTAAAGTGAGTAACTCGAACCATGTCCAAGAAAGCAGGGTTTTCTGGAGGTCTGTTTAGATTGGAGGCAGGTGTCGGGGTCGTAGTCTGTGCAGAAATAAAGCTCAGCTCATCCAAGCTGAGTAGCTGGATATTAAGGCCTACACACACACACACACACGCATGCATGCAACATTGTTTCTGTAAATGGATCTCTCAGATATGTGAATGAGATATTACAGCCTAAATTACATGAGTCATAGCCAATTGTACCTCGTAGTTCCACTGAAATACCTCACCTTTTAAAAAGTCTCTCTCAACCTCTGATCCTCTCCCTGTATCTTCATTGATAGACAATTCACTTGGGAGCTCATCGTGTGCCTCGCTCGTCGGGGATAGGGTCTCCCTTTGATCCGACAATTGCCTGGCAGAGGCAGGCCTTGGGGAGAGGCTGTTACGCGTTTGGCTCAAAGCGGAGGTAGAGAGCACTCGAGGAGAACGTTTGGTTGGAGGGGCTGTAAAAGGGGGTTGCGGTACATGGGTGCTTCTGCTTAACGTGGATGGCGGGCTCAAAGAATGCATGCTCAGGTCTGACAAATCAGAAATACTTGGTGACGCTTTGGGCATCCTTGGAGATTGGTCAATGACCAGCATCGACTCAGCCCTTGCCAGGAGGTTGTCATTTTGGGGCAATCTTTTCTTGAGAAACTGTTGGAGAGAGGCAAAGCATTAGACACACATCAGTGAGGTAACAAAAGAGGTCGTATACCTATTCTGCATGCAAGGAGGCTGGGATCAGAGTGAGACGGATGTAAGATGAGGGGAAAGGGATATGAGGGAAAATGAGTGGTGGATTATAAGGGGAAACGGTTGACAAAAGGGAAGGTGAGGGCTAACAGAATAGCTCAGGAGTAACCTACTCACCCTTGATCTAACTCGTCTGGGTTGTCGTAAACTGTCATACCATTACAGAATAGGCAGGCCATTACATCAATGATGAAGCCACTCTTCGGAAAGGAGATTGAGCTAGCGTTCTCTCTTGTGGTCATTCATAATTTGAACGTACTTTTCAAAGAGCAGATTGTTGTGTTCCTGCTACCTTGACCAAATGCCAACGTCTTTACCTGCTTGAGGACTGTTAGACTAGAAGTACCCTGAAATGGAGCTGCAACCTTTCAAGGGTAAGCTCTTAGGTAGGAAAATAATGATGCAACCTTTCCTGATGATGCCTCCAGAGATGTATGCGACAAGAGAAGAAGTGTTCTGAATGGGGCATATTATGGAGGTCAAGAGGGTTTTGGTAAACAAGGATACATTTTCCAACACACACACACACGCACACACACACACACACACACACACACACACACACACACACACACACACAGCACACACACACACACACACACACACACACACACACACACACACACACTGGTATCAAGTGGATGAATGAAACCAAATTGAAAGATGTTGATTATGTCGATGACTTGTGTTTCGTACGAGAATTGCATAACGATGTGAAAATAGAGACAAAAATAGTTTATAGGAGCAAAAAGATGGGTTTGAAGGTGAACCTGGGAAAACAGACAATGAGGATAAATACGGCAAGCCAAGACATACAAGATTATTTGAATATCCCATGGTGAAGCTGAGTCTACTGGCCTATCACTTCGCCATTGCAGACAGGAGGGTCTGTCTTCTACCGCCTCCTTTCTGGTCTTGCGCCCTCTGCTGCTCTTTTCGCGCTGTATCCCTCCTCTAAAAAGTTTGCACGTGCACGTGGTCCAACAACCCCCTTGTGGTGATACTGCCAATCCAAAACCATGATATTTTCTCTTCCCCTCGTCAACCCCACCCCAATCCCTCCTCCCTCCTTCAAAATTTCCAGTTTTCCCTCCGAAGAGTTTCCTTTTGTATCGATCTTGTCCACCCCATGTATCCTCTCCTACCCTACATCCTACCCCCCATTCCTCCCCACACCCATTGTATGACCAAGTCTCCCTCTATGTTGGCCTTCAACTCTGCTGAACATCAGTTTCCCCCTTCTCTCTGCTGTTTCTTCAATCCCAATGCATCCTGATCAATTCAGGGTCTACAAAGATCATGATCATGATCATGTCTACAAAGAAAATTTTAAAAATGATTTGGAATTTCAGACAGCTATCAGGAAAAAGCAAGATAAGACTATTCAAAATTTCCAATGTCAAATCTGTGTTATTATATGGCGTAGAACCATGGAAAATGAGTAAGGAAATGGAATACAAACTGACGGTCTTCCACCATATATGTTTGAGAAGGATTCTAAAAATTTTATGGTCTAATAGGGTAAGAAATGAGGAAATGAGCAGGGCTGGAGAAAGAGGTCTTGTGGTACAGGCCAAATAAATAAGACAGTGATGGGTAGGACAAAAAAAAAAAAAGAGAAAGCAAGAAGGACGTTTGACTAAGCCATTTTTTTCATACAATGAGAAAAAGGAAAGGTGGAGACAAAGACATACATGAAAGAGAATTGCCGAAAATGAACTTCGATGAGAAATGGAAATTGCGCTGAAGTGTGCAGTGAGGAATGCTCAAGACTGAACAAGATGGAGGGACCTCTTTGCGGCCCTGTGTGCTGAAAAGCGCAATGGGTCCTAAGTGAGTAAGTAAGTACATTTTCCATCATGTTTGCATGCAAAATAAATATTTTTTTTGTACATAATATGTACCAGTAGATGGCACAAAACCACAAAACCTCAAAACATTAAGTATAACCATTGTATCAATTATTTTTAGAAAGTGCAGCGTACCCGATTTCTGACTGGTGAAAGGTCAGTTTGGCTGGATAAAGTAGCTGACGGCGTTGAAATGTTTGAATGTCTCTCATCTCGTATAGATTTCGTTTGTGCCTCCATTGTTCGCAAAAACTCCTAAAACATAAATACAAGAAGACGTCATGCAGAGCAAGATAATTGCAAAATCCACCCCTCCCCCCACAAAAAGGTTGCCATAGATACATCAAATTATCAATTTCATTAACATTCAAATTGACGATCTTCATCAAAGCTTGGGTCAATCAGATCAAAATTGATGATTTTTCAGGTGAAAATTGATGATTTTAGGAGTTTGACCTTCAGTTGACCTTTGACCTTTTGACCTTAAATCATTGGTTTCCCAAATCAGCACTACACTATGTAATTGCTGTTTAATTTACAACTTAATAGGATGTAAATTGATGATTTTTCAGATGAAAATTGTTGATTTTAGAAGTTTGACCTTGAGTTGACCTTTGACCTTTTGACTTCACAAGTAGTTGGTTTTCCAATTTAGTGACCTAATGTACAAATGCTGTTCAATTTTCAAGTCACTCGGATGAAAAATTGAGATTTTAGAAATTTGACCTCCAGATGACCTTTGACCTAAAAATCAATAGACTTCTCAATTATGACGACCTGTACAACTTGGTAAAGTTTCTTGACGATTGGTTGAGAATTGTGACCTGCAGGCGAGTGACAAACAGACAAACAGACAAAACAAAATGTCATGCAGAGCACATACTTGCAAATACTTGCAAAATCCCCACCCCCTCCCCCCAAAAAAGGTTGCCATTGATCAATCAAATTGTCCATTTCATCAAGATTAAAATTTACGATCTCAATCAAAGCTTGGGATAATAGGATGTAAAGCGACGCTTTTTCAGATGAAAATTGATGATTGTAGAAGTTTGACCTTGAGTTGACCTTTGACCTTTTGACCTCAAAAAGTTTGTTTCCCTATTTAGTGACTCAATATGCAAATGCTGTTCTATTTTCAAGTCAATCGGATGAAAATTGACGGTTTTTCAGATGAAAATTGATGATTTTGGAAATTTGACAGTGAGTTGACCTTTGACCTCAGAAATAGTTGGTTTTCCAATTTAGTGACTCAATAATCAAATGCTGTTCAATTTTCAAGGCAATCGGATGAAAAATGGCGATTTTACAAATTAGACCTCCAGATGACCTTTGACCTGAAAATCAATAGGCTGCTCAACTGTGACGACCTCTACAACTTGGTGAAGTTTCATGACGATTGGGTTGGAATTGTGACCTGTAGGCGAGTGACAAACAATCAGACAGACAAACAGACAAAAAAAAGAAAGAAAACAAAGTAGAATGGCACTTAGTAGAGCATCATTATTACCTCACAAATAATTGGTGGTTGGATTATTTGACCTGATATATAAATAGTCTTCAAATTTTAAGTTAATCGGATGAAAATTGACAATTTTATAAATTTGGCCGATGTTGACATTTTGGCCTATGTTGATTTCCAAAATAGTTGGTGGTTGAATTCAGTCAGTTGATATGTAAATCCTATTCAAATTTGAAGTGAATCGGATGAAAATTGAGGATTTTAGAAATTCGAAAAAAGTGGTTGACCTTTGGCCTATGTTGACCTTTTTGCTTGTGTTGATCTCAAAAATAGTTGTTGGTTGAATTCAGTTCGCTGATATGAAAATCCTATTCAAATTTCAAGTCAATCCATTGAAAATTGAGGATTTTAGCAATTTGAAATTGTTGACATTTTGCCTATGTTGACCTTTCGGCCTATGTTGATCTCCAAAATAGTTGGTGGTTGAATTCAGTTTGCTGATATGAAAATTCTATTCAAATTTCAAGTCAATCGGATGAAAATTGAGGATTTTAGAAATTTGAAAAAAGTGGTTGACCTTTGGCCTATGTTGACCTTTTGACCTCAAAAATATATAGGATTTTGTCGGACCACGAACTCTACCATTTGGTGAAGTTTCGTGAAGATCGGTTTAAAATTGTGACCTGTAGGCAAGTATAAGTGAGCAGACACACAAACACACACACAAACAAACACACACACAAACCGGAGTGAGCAACATACTTGTTTTTTTTTTTGTTTGTTTGTTTTTTACAAACAGACAGACAGGATAACAAACGCAACCGACCAATACACTTGAAAAATCTTCGATTTTGCAAGTAATAAATGCTGTTAAACATTTGGTAAGTTGCATCTCAGTGTTGTCTAACATACAATTTATTTGCTGAAAAGAACAGGGTCAAACAACTCGTGCAACCCTGAATAACTAACTCTATTACCGAAGCAGTTCGACAAACACAATTGCTTTTCTTGCATTGATAAACAAACAGAATAAGGTTTTTACATCTCACACAATTGCTTTTCTTGCATTGATAAACAAACAGAATAAGGTTTTTACATCTCACACAATTGTTTTTCTTGCATTGATAAACAAACAGAATAAAGTTTTTACATCTCACACAATTGCTTTTCTTGCATTGATAAACAAACAGAATAAGGTTTTTACATTTCACACAATTGTTTTTCTTGCATTGATAAACAAACATAATAAGGTTTTTACATCTCACACAATTGCTTTTCTTGCATTGATAAACAAACAGAATAAGACTTTTTACATCTCACACAATTGCTTTTCTTGCATTGATAAACAAACAGAATAAGGTTTTTACATCTCACACAATTGCTTTTCTTGCATTGATAAACAAACAGAATAAGGTTTTTACATCTCACACAATTGCTTTTCTTGCATTGATAAACAAACAGAATAAAGTTTTTACATCTCACACAATTGTTTTTCTTGCATTGATAAACAAACAGAATAAGGTTTTTACATCTCACACAATTGCTTTTCTTGCATTGATAAACAAACAGAATAAAGTTTTTACATCTCACACAATTGTTTTTCTTGCATTGACAAACAAACAGAATAAGGTTTTTACATCTCACACAATTGCTTTTCTTGCATTGATAAACAAACAGAATGAAGTTTTTACATCTCACACAATTGCTTTTCTTGCATTGATAAACAAACAGAATAAGGTTTTTACATCTCAAACAATTGCTTTTCTTGCATTGATAAACAAACAGAATAAGGTTTTTACATCTCACACAATTGTTTTTCTTGCATTGATAAACAAACAGAATAAGGTTTTTACATTTCACACAATTGCTTTTCTTGCATTGATAAACAAACAGAATAAGGTTTTTACATCTCACACAATTGCTTTTCTTGCATTGATAAACAAACAGAATAAGGTTTTTACATCTCACACAATTGCTTTTCTTGCATTGATAAACAAACAGAATAAAGTTTTTACATCTCACACAATTGTTTTTCTTGCATTGACAAACAAACAGAATAAGGTTTTTACATCTCACACAATTGCTTTTCTTGCATTGATAAACAAACAGAATGAAGTTTTTACATCTCACACAATTGCTTTTCTTGCATTGATAAACAAACAGAATAAGGTTTTTACATCTCACACAATTGCTTTTCTTGCATTGATAAACAAACAGAATAAGGTTTTTACATCTCACACAATTGTTTTTCTTGCATTGATAAACAAACAGAATAAAGTTTTTACATCTCACACAATTGCTTTTCTTGCATTGATAAACAAACAGAATAAGGTTTTTACATTTCACACAATTGTTTTTCTTGCATTGATAAACAAACATAATAAGGTTTTTACATCTCACACAATTGCTTTTCTTGCATTGATAAACAAACAGAATAAGACTTTTTACATCTCACACAATTGCTTTTCTTGCATTGATAAACAAACAGAATAAGGTTTTTACATCTCACACAATTGCTTTTCTTGCATTGATAAACAAACAGAATAAGGTTTTTACATCTCACACAATTGCTTTTCTTGCATTGATAAACAAACAGAATAAAGTTTTTACATCTCACACAATTGTTTTTCTTGCATTGATAAACAAACAGAATAAGGTTTTTACATCTCACACAATTGCTTTTCTTGCATTGATAAACAAACAGAATAAAGTTTTTACATCTCACACAATTGTTTTTCTTGCATTGACAAACAAACAGAATAAGGTTTTTACATCTCACACAATTGCTTTTCTTGCATTGATAAACAAACAGAATGAAGTTTTTACATCTCACACAATTGCTTTTCTTGCATTGATAAACAAACAGAATAAGGTTTTTACATCTCAAACAATTGCTTTTCTTGCATTGATAAACAAACAGAATAAGGTTTTTACATCTCACACAATTGTTTTTCTTGCATTGATAAACAAACAGAATAAGGTTTTTACATTTCACACAATTGCTTTTCTTGCATTGATAAACAAACAGAATAAGGTTTTACATCTCACACAATTGTTTTTCTTGCATTGATAAACAAACAGAATAAAGTTTTTACATCTCACACAATTGTTTTTCTTGCATTGATAAACAAACAGAATAAAGTTTTTACATTTCACACAATTGCTTTTCTTGCATTGATAAACAAACAGAATAAGGTTTTTACATCTCACACAATTGCTTTTCTTGCATTGATAAACAAACAAAATAAGGTTTTTACATCTCACACAATTGTTTTTCTTGCATTGATAAACAAACAGAATAAGGTTTTTACATCTCACACAATTGCTTTTCTTGCATTGATAAACAAACAGAATAAGGTTTTTACATCTCACACAATTGCTTTTCTTGCATTGATAAACAAACAGAATAAAGTTTTTACATCTCACACAATTGTTTTTCTTGCATTGATAAACAAACAGAATAAAGTTTTTACATTTCACACAATTGCTTTTCTTGCATTGATAAACAAACAGAATAAGGTTTTTACATCTCACACAATTGCTTTTCTTGCATTGATAAACAAACAGAATAAGGTTTTTACATCTCACACAATTGCTTTTCTTGCATTGATAAACAAACAGAATAAAGTTTTTACATCTCACACAATTGTTTTTCTTGCATTGACAAACAAACAGAATAAGGTTTTTACATCTCACACAATTGCTTTTCTTGCATTGATAAACAAACAGAATGAAGTTTTTACATCTCACACAATTGCTTTTCTTGCATTGATAAACAAACAGAATAAGGTTTTTACATCTCAAACAATTGCTTTTCTTGCATTGATAAACAAACAGAATAAGGTTTTTACATCTCACACAATTGCTTTTCTTGCATTGATAAACAAACAGAATAAAGTTTTTACATCTCACACAATTGCTTTTCTTGCATTGATAAACAAACAGAATAAGATTTTTACATCTCACACAATTGTTTTTCTTGCATTGATAAACAAACAAAATAAGGTTTTTACATCTCACACAATTGTTTTTCTTGCATTGATAAACAAACAGAATAAGGTTTTTACATTTCACACAATTGCTTTTCTTGCATTGATAAACAAACAGACTAAAGTTTTTACATCTCACACAATTGTTTTTCTTGCATTGATAAACAAACAGAATAAGGTTTTTACATCTCACACAATTGCTTTTCTTGCATTGATAAACAAACAGAATAAGGTTTTTACATCTCACACAATTGTTTTTCTTGCATTGATAAACAAACAGAATAAAGTTTTTATATCTCACACAATTGCTTTTCTTGCATTGATAAACAAACAGAATAAAGTTTTTACATCTCACACAATTGCTTTTCTTGCATTGATAAACAAACAGAATAAAGTTTTTACATCTCACACAATAGTTTTTCTTGCATTGATAAACAAACAGAATAAGGTTTTTACATCTCACACAATTGTTTTTCTTGCATTGATAAACAAACAGAATAAAGTTTTTACATCTCACACAATTGTTTTTCTTGCATTGATAAACAAACAGAATAAGGTTTTTACATCTCACACAATTGCTTTTCTTGCATTGATAAACAAACAGAATAAGGTTTTTACATCTCACACAATTGCTTTTCTTGCATTGATAAACAAACAGAATAAGGTTTTTACATCTCACACAAATTGTTTTTCTTGCATTGATAAACAGAATAAAGTTTTTACATCTCACACAATTGTTTTTCTTGCATTGATAAACAAACAGAATAAAGTTTTTACATTTCACACAATTGCTTTTCTTGCATTGATAAACAAACATAATAAGGTTTTTACATCTCACACAATTGTTTTTCTTGCATTGATAAACAAACAGAATGAAGTTTTTACATCTCACACAATTGCTTTTCTTGCATTGATAAACAAACAGAATAAAGTTTTTACATCTCACACAATTGTTTTTCTTGCATTGATAAACAAACAGAATAAAGTTTTTACATCTCACACAATTGTTTTTCTTGCATTGATAAACAAACAGAATAAAGTTTTTACATCTCACACAATTGTTTTTCTTGCATTGATAAACAAACAGAATAAGGTTTTTACATCCCACACAATTGCTTTTCTTGCATTGATAAACAAACAGAATAAAGTTTTTACATCTCACACAATTGCTTTTCTTGCATTGATAAACAAACAGAATAAGGTTTTTACATCTGACACAATTGCTTTTCTTGCATTGATAAACAAACAGAATAAAGTTTTTACATCTCACACAATTGTTTTTCTTGCATTGATAAACAAACAGAATAAAGTTTTTACATCTCACACAATTGCTTTTCTTGCATTGATAAACAAACATTATAAGGTTTTTACATCTCACACAATCGTTTTTCTTGCATTGATAAACAAACAGAATAAAGTTTTTACATCTCACACAATTGCTTTTCTTGCATTGATAAACAAACAGAATAAAGTTTTTACATCTCACACAATTGCTTTTCTTGCATTGATAAACAAACAGAATAAAGTTTTTACATCTCACACAATTGTTTTTCTTGCATTGATAAACAAACAGAATAAGGTTTTTACATCTCACACAATTGTTTTTCTTGCATTGATAAACAAACAGAATAAAGTTTTTACATCTCACACAATTGCTTTTCTTGCATTGATAAACAAACAGAATAAAGTTTTTACATTTCACACAATTGCTTTTCTTGCATTGATAAACAAACATAATAAGGTTTTTACATCTCACACAATTGCTTTTCTTGCATTGATAAACAAACATAATAAGGTTTTTACATCTCACACAATTGCTTTTCTTGCATTGATAAACAAACAGATAAAGTTTTTACATTTCACACAATTGTTTTTCTTGCATTGATAAACAAACAGAATAAAGTTTTTACATCTCACACAATTGCTTTTCTTGCATTGATAAACAAACAGAATAAAGTTTTTACATCTCACTCAATTGCTTTTCTTGCATTGATAAACAAACATAATAAGGTTTTTACGTCTCACACAATTGCTTTTCTTGCATTGATAAACAAACAGAATAAAGTTTTTACATTTCACACAATTGTTTTTCTTGCATTGATAAACAAACAGAATAAAGTTTTTACATTTCACACAATTGCTTTTCTTGCATTGATAAACAAACATAATAAGGTTTTTACATCTCACACAATTGCTTTTCTTGCATTGATAAACAAACATAATAAGGTTTTTACATCTCACACAATTGCTTTTCTTGCATTGATAAACAAACAGAATAAAGTTTTTACATCTCACACAATTGCTTTTCTTGCATTGATAAACAAACAGAATAAAGTTTTTACATCTCACACAATTGCTTTTCTTGCATTGATAAACAAACAGAATAAAGTTTTTACATCTCACACAATTGTTTTTCTTGCATTGATAAACAAACAGAATAAGGTTTTTACATCTCACACAATTGTTTTTCTTGCATTGATAAACAAACAGAATAAAGTTTTTACATCTCACACAATTGCTTTTCTTGCATTGATAAACAAACAGAATGAAGTTTTTACATCTCACACAATTGCTTTTCTTGCATTGATAAACAAACAGAATAAAGTTTTTACATTTCACACAATTGCTTTTCTTGCATTGATAAACAAACATAATAAGGTTTTTACATCTCACACAATTGCTTTTCTTGCATTGATAAACAAACATAATAAGGTTTTTACATCTCACACAATTGCTTTTCTTGCATTGATAAACAAACAGATAAAGTTTTTACATTTCACACAATTGTTTTTCTTGCATTGATAAACAAACAGAATAAAGTTTTTACATCTCACACAATTGCTTTTCTTGCATTGATAAACAAACATAATAAGGTTTTTACATCTCACACAATTGCTTTTCTTGCATTGATAAACAAACAGAATAAAGTTTTTACATTTCACACAATTGCTTTTCTTGCATTGATAAACAAACAGAATAAAGTTTCTACATTTCACACAATTGTTTTTCTTGCATTGATAAACAAACAGAATAAAGTTTTTACATCTCACACAATTGCTTTTCTTGCATTGATAAACAAACAGAATAAAGTTTTTACATTTCACACAATTGCTTTTCTTGCATTGATAAACAAACAGAATAAAGTTTTTACATTTCACACAATTGCTATTCTTGCATTGATAAACAAACAGAATAAAGTTTTTACATTTCACACAATTGTTTTTCTTGCATTGATAAACAAACAGAATAAAGTTTTTACATTTCACACAATTGCTTTTCTTGCATTGATAAACAAACATAATAAGGTTTTTACATCTCACACAATTGCTTTTCTTGCATTGATAAACAAACATAATAAGGTTTTTACATCTCACACAATTGTTTTTCTTGCATTGATAAACAAACAGAATAAAGTTTTTACATTTCACACAATTGCTTTTCTTGCATTGATAAACAAACAGAATAAAGTTTTTACATCTCTCGACTGTGACGGATCATCAGCAACCATAAAAGGGCAAAAATCTTGAATGGACTCCAAATTACTCAATGAGCTGAACAGGTCATTAAAGACAACAGACGATATGATTACCATCTATATATAATGGGGAAAGTTTTTGTATGTACGTATATCCACTATATACCCGTTGATTGGACAGCTGGCCTGAGGCCACCCACAATTGTAACCTGAAAAGAATTATACGTCCACCATTTTGGTGCTATGGTGAGCCTCTTCGGAAGTGTCATCTATCTATAATTCCAGTAATCTCTGTCTGTACGTTTGTCTGTGACCGCTGTTTCTCGACAACCACGGGTCCGATATACTTTTAACTTGCCAGGTATATTGCTGGGGACCCGAGGATGTGCCTTTTCAAGGTTTCATATTAATCGGACAATTACTTACCGAGCTATGTCCAAAAAACGATTCAACCAATCAGAGAGCAGCGAACGATCGCGTGTGCCGAACGTGGAGGACACACTCTGCCTCGGATGGCACATTTGAGAGCGTATTCATTTATTTCACGTTTGCAAACTATGTTGGCGTTAAACTACGTTTTGAAACTAATAAAAACGAATTTGCGATTCATTCGCTTTCCTGCGCGTTTGTGCACGCGATGGCGATTTCTTTACCAAACTCCGGAAGCCGTTCGCTTTGGACCAAACCATTGCATGTAAATAGAGGGGGGGGTTCTGTGGTCGTTGCGAATGGACCAAACCATTCATGTAAATAGAGGGGGGGGATTGTCACTGTACTCGCAAGCCGTTCGCCGTTCGCTTTGGCGTTGCGAATGGACCAAACCATTTCATGTAAATAGAGGGGGGGGATATAATTTTAGATAGATATATAGTACGGGCATATATATAGTACGGGCATGCCCTAGTCTATCTATAATTCCAGTAATCTCTGTTTGTACGTTTGTACGTTTGTTTGTCTGTGACCGCTGTTTCTCGACAACCACGGGTCCGATATACTTTTAACTTGCCAGGTATATTGCTGGGGACCCGAGGATGTGCCTTTTCAAGGTTTCATATTAATCGGACAATTACTTACCGAGCTATGTCCAAAAAACGATTCAACCAATCAGAGAGCAGCGAACTATCGCGTGTGCCGAACGTGGCGGACACACTCTGCCTCGGATGGCACATTTGAGAGCGTATTCATTTATTTCACGTTTGCAAACTATGTTGGCGTTAAACTATGTTTTAAAACTAATAAAAACGAATTTGCGATTCATTCGCTTTCCTGCGCGTTTGTGCACGCGATGGCGATTTCTTTACCAAACTCCGGAAGCCGTTCGCTTTGGACCAAACCATTTCATGTAAATAGAGGGGGGGGATATAATTTTAGATATAGATATAGTACGGGCAATGCCCTAGTATTCACAATTGCGTTGCCTTCCATACACGTTTTCTGTTCAGTGCAAAACACCGAAAGCGACTGTTAAAAGTATCATCAAATATATAAAGGTTGGAGTCTGTTGGAATGGGTGGTTGCTGTTTAACTATCTACTATAAATAAATAATTATGGTGTGTGTGTGTGTGTGTGTGTGTGTGTGTGTGTGTGTGTGTGTGTGTGTGTGTGTGTGTGTGTGTGTGTGTGTGTGGTGTGTGGTACTTTCTGTGTCTATTTATTACATACGTCTATTAATCAATTACGTACTATTCATATGTACCTTTTAACCCTTTAGACTGCTGAGACCCATTAGACCTCGGAAGACCCTTTAACACTTGAGACCCAAAAGTCACACAGATGACCTTAAAAGACCCAGAAGTCCGCAAGGACCCAAAAAGTTATTGATGACCCAAAAGTCTCTGAGGACCCAAAAGACCCAAAAGTCCCCCAAAGACCCAGATGACACAAAGGTCCTTAATGACCCAAAATCCCTCAGAGTCCCTGAGGGCCCAAAATATACAGATGACACAAAAGTCCTTAATGACCCAAAAGACCCAAAAGTCCCCATGGACTGAAAAATGACCCAAAAGTCCCTGAGGACCCAAAAGACCCAAAAGTCCCCAATAACCCAAAATACCCAGATGACCCAAAAGTCCCCGAGGACCCAAAAGGCCCCAAGAACCCAAAAGACCCTGATGACCAAAAAGATCCAAAAAGTCCCCAAAGACCTAAAGAGTCCCTGACCCAAAAGTCCCCGAGGACCCAAAAGACCCAGATGACCCAAAAGTCCTGAATGACCCAAAAGTCCCCAAGGACACAAAAAAACCCAGAGGACTCAAAAGACCCTCCCCCCCAACCTGCCTCCGAGCAGAGTCTGGCAGGCAGGTATGTTACGAGCCCGTGAAGACCAATGACAATTTGGTACAATGGACCAACGGGCCCCCTAATACAGATAAGTGATGCACATCTACGAACAAAATTAATTATGTTGCGCTTTCTCCTAAACATTCATTTAAGGAAATAACTGCACTATAATAGGCGTTATTAACCTGTAGGAGCCATTTCCACAACAATATACATTTCGTCACTGCCGTACATCTTCACCGAAGATAGTTACGCTGTTCACGGGTATGGGACGAGAAGATCTCCATGTCTGCCGGGTGGAATAGGTAATTTGTAATATTGTACCTCATCTCGACTCTTCCTGTAATGTCCTATATTCCAGTGCCAGATTAATTTTTCCGTTTCAAGTCACCAATTCTGTGAATTCCGTCAGTTTTCCGTGATCATGGAAAATCACTGGCTCGATACAACCAACACCACTCGTTCATTTTATCCTCATAATGCAGCTCTCATGCATTTGTTCACAAAGCATTCTTGTTCTTTTCCTTTGCTTTAACCCTGTGCCCATTATTATCGAGGCCACCCAGAAACCTCACCAGCAGCTCGTCATCATGATCATGTTGTCGTGCCGATTTGTCATCACAGAGCCTTTCTTCTGGAATTTCATGGGCTTGCAGAGCCGTACCGACGTCATTCACAGACACTCGATGACCAGCGAGTTGAATCTGGGCCCGGGCCAGAGCAGAATGACCCACACACTGCCATCGTCCATTCTGAGAAGCGTCAAATCTCCGAGTCATAGCAGGCTGCACACACGCGCACGTGGGAATTCATATGTTAAGCAGAATAAATGGGCCCAGTTGCACAAAGCATCAGGACAAATGCGAGGATTTCCTTAACTTTTCCCTCAAGGAGATCCTTAAATTGAGGAGGGATGCGTGTCATGCAGAATATCCTTAAGTTTTTCCTCAAATCCTCCCTTAAAGTTAAGGGAGCTCCCCCCCCCCCCCCCCCCTACTCCTGTCATCAGCTATTTTCCACCAATTAGAAACATCCTTTCATAAGTCACCCGGGTATTAAACATTGTAAGAAGGGTCATGATTCGTTGTTTGGGTTGAAGTCAGTTTAAACTCATCATTTTATTACCTCCGTCACCAAAGGTGGATGGAGGTTATGTTTTCACCCCTGCCTGTATGTTTGTGAACAAAGTATCTCAAAAAGTTGTGGACGAATTTGGACCAAATTTGGCAGAGATGTAGCGAATGTGACAAGGACGAAATTATTAGATTTTCGTGAAGATCCGCATTCGGATCCGACTGGTAGAATTATTTAAGTGATTCTTACTTAAGGCCAAAATTATTTAAGGCATTGATATTTATAGCATTTAATTTAATTTAATTGATAATACATTTAATTTAATACATTTAATTAATACATTACATTTAATACATTTAATTATTTACATTTAATATACATTTAATACATTAATATATACAGATATATTTAATATACATTTTATTTTATACATTTTTTATTTTATTTTTATTTTTATTTAATTTTATACAGATATATTTAATATACATTAATACAGATACATTTAATTGATACATATAGCAGGATATATGTATCAGATATGATATATATATCGGAGTGAACTCCATTCAATGTACAACGTGCGCTGAGTGGGTTCATCAAAAATGTAGTGGTCTGAGAGGGTCATTAACCAGTGTGGCAGCTACATACAAGTGTAAGGTGTGCACAGAGGGAGCTGCAGATGGAGGAAATGTTGAGTTGGATCTTGGAGACGGCGTGAAGCTGGAAGGTGTGAAAACATTTTTCTACCTAGGAGACATGCTGAATGGAGAAGGTGGATCAGACTCAGTGACGATTGCTGGAGTGAGATGTGCATGGAAGTTTCGGGAACTGAGCGGCATGCTGACGAGGAGGGGAAAATCGTTGAAGCTGGCTGAAGGGAAAGGTGTATGCTGCATGTGTGAGAAGTGTTATGATTTATGGGAGCGAGACATGGGTAATGAACGTAGAGCAGCAACGAAGACTGGAAAGGGTGGAAATGTGAATGGTTCGGTGGATGTGCGGAGTATCGTTGAGAGAGAGGAAGACAAATGATGAATTGCGAAAGATGATGGGAATAGAGCCTGTGATTGATGCTGTGAAAAGAAACAGGTTGAGATGATTTGGTCATGTGTTGAGGAAGGATGAAAATGACTGGTTGAGAAGAGTGATGGAAATGAATGTAGCAGGAAGTAGAGGATGGGGAAGGCCGAGAAAAACTTGGCTTAAGGTGGTGGAAGAAGAAATGCGGGCAAGGGTCTTTCCCTCGCGGTCCCCCTGTGCTGTCTTTCCCTCGCGGTCCCCCTGTGCTGTCTTTCCCTCATGGTCCCCCTGTGCTGTCTTTCCCTCGTGGTCCCCCTGTGCTGTCTTTCCCTCGCGGTCCCCCTGTGCTGTCTTTCCCTCGTGGCCCCCTGTGCTGTCTTTCCCTCGTGGTCCCCCTGTGCTGTCTTTCCCTCGTGGTCCCCCTGTGCTGTCTTTCCCTCGTAGTCCCCCTGTGCTGTCTTTCCCTCGTGGTCCCCCTGTGCTGTCTTTCCCTCACGGTCCCCCTGTACTGTCTTTCCCTCACGGTCCCCCTGTGCTGTCTTTCCCTCACGGTCCCCCTGTGCTGTCTTTCCCTCGTGGTCCCCCTGTGCTGTCTTTCCCTTGCGGTCCCCCTGTACTGTCTTTCCCTCGCGGTCCCCCTGTACTGTCTTTCCCTCACGGTCCCCCTGTACTGTCTTTCCGTCGTGGTCCCCCTGTGCTGTCTTTCCCTCGTGGTCCCCCTGTGCTGTCTTTCCCTCGTGGTCCCCCTGTACTGTCTTTCCGTCGTGGTCCCCCTGTACTGTCTTTCCATCGTGGTCGCCCTGTGCTGTCTTTCCCTCGTGGTCCCCCCGTGCTGTCTTTCCCTCGCGGTTGTCAGCTCTTTCACGAGCCTCGATTCAGTATCCAAAAAAAAAAAAAAAATCTCAAGAAGTTGTGGACGGATTTGGACGAAACTTGGTGCACAGGTTGGGTGTCTGACAATGACCATTCGATTCAATTTTAGTGAAGATCTGAATATGGATTCGGATATGAGAATTGTTTAATTTTTCCTAAGTGATTCTTCACCATTGGGAGATCGGGCCAAAAACGATGCAGAGCAGGATATCTCAAAAAGTTGTGGACGGATTTGGACGAAACTTGGTGCACAGGTTGGGTGTCTGACAATGATGATTCGATTCGATTTTAGTGAAGATCTGAATATAGATTCGGATATGAGAATTGTTTAAATTTTACTAAGTGATTCTTCACTATGGGGATATGGGGCCAAAAAGGATACATAGCAGGATATCTCAAAAAGTTGTGGACGGATTTGGACGAAACTTGGTGGACCGGTTGGGTGTCTGACAATGACGATTCAATTCTATTTTAGTGAAGATCCGGATCCGGCTCGTATAATTTTTTTTAATGATTCTTCACCATCGAGTGATATGGCCAACCAGGCGAATGTGTGCTCTCTACTGAGTGCCGTTGTAGTTTTGAATGTGTAATTATGTGCAGCAAATGTTTGGAAACTTTCCGAGAACGGTGAATGCGTGAAATTATAAAAGTACTCGTGCTCGTACACACACTCTCCCTCTCTTTCTCTCACACACTCTCTTTCTCTCACACTCTCTCTCGCTCTCACACTCTCTCTCTCTCACACTCTCTCACACTCTCTCTCTCTCACACTCTCTCTCTCTCACACTCTCTCTCTCTCTCTCTCACACTCTCTCTCTCTCTCACACACTCTCTCTCTCTCTCTCTCACACTCTCTCTCCCTCTCTCTCTCTCTCTCTCACACTCTCTCTCTCTCTCTCTCTCTCTCTCTCTCTCTAACTGTGCCAGTGCGATTCTGAATTGGTGCCAATGCTGTGTTCGTAAGATCGTAATAAGTGGGACAATTAGATGGGTTAACTCTGCACTTTGCCTATTTTGCTTTGTGAAGCAGAAATTATACGAGTGCGAAACTACAAGCAAAATATTCTAGATAGCGAGGGAAGCAAACAAACGATGCGGAAAAGGCAAATGGGAAACGATAAACCAATAAATGCCACATTCCTGTGCCACCTTCAATCGAACGTCAAGCATTCACAGCAAGTTCGTGAATGACTTGGACAAAAAAAACGTACCTCGTTTGAATGGTTTGATACCCAGTCAATGGTGAATCCGCGAATGTCACGGTTAGAAAGTAGAAACCCTCATTCATATTTAATATTTTCTCATTCATATTTAACCTCAATATCTCTCTTTTCATTCCATACAGCATCATTCCAGTCATACGTTAATACTATAACAAAATACTGTGTTAAATCACGATTGTATTGAGATATTATCCCTCCTCCGGTATGATAGACCTGAGCCTCGTCCTGGAGGTGGGGTTGCTATCTTTATAAAAAACTCTCTTCCTCACTCGCCCTCCACTGCCCTCTCTCCACCTCACCCCCAGGAATACCTTTGGCTACGGCTTCCCCTTCGCTCCCACCTTTTGTTCATATGTGTGTTGTACCGTCCACCAATCAGCGATGACTCCATCTACATCTCACTGTCTGATAATATGGACCAACTTCTATCTACCCATCCCAACTCTCTCTTCCTCATATGTGGTGATTTCAATTGTCACCATGCCAGTTGGCTGGGTGTGGGTACCTCTCTCACCAGCCATGGCTCTTCAGCAAAGGACTTCTGCGACTCACTGGGACTGACACAATCTGTCAATTTCCCGACCCGGATCTCAGTCAACGGAGCATCTTCTCTTCTGGATTTGGTTATGACAAACTTCCCTGAAAATGTCTGCTGCTCTTTTTCTGCTCCAATCGGCTCATCTGATCATGTGCTTGTCAAAGTGGACATCTCTCTGACCATTCTCAGAGAGCCTCCTCAGCGCCGACGAGTCTGGCATTTCACTCAGGCCAACTGGCACGGTCTTCAAGCAGCCATCAATCATCTGGACTGGTCTCCCATCTCTACCGCCTCTGACATCAACTCATCCTGGGAATTCTTTCAAAGTAAATTGCTCTCTCTCATGCACAGATTTATACCATCTCGTCTTCAGTTGTCATACCCTTCCTCCCGTCCATGGTACACGGAATCTTGTGGTGAGGCTGTTGCCCTGAAACAACTTGCTTTCGTCTCCTGGAAAGCAAATCCAACGGAAGGAAATCTCATTTCCTTTCACAAAGCCCGAAACAAGTGTGTGTCCACCCTCAGGAGAGCCAGGAAACAATATCTCACCATTCTCAAGACCGAACTCTCTTATCTGTCTCCCTCTTCCAAATCCTGGTGGCGTCTGGTCAAATCTGTTTCTGGTGTTTGTTCCCCCTCCATCCCCTCCCTCACCTCAAACGGCTTAACGGCTGACTCCGCACGTGAAAAAGCTGAATGCCTCAACTCTGTGTTTGCCTCTAAATCTTGTGTCCCAAACCCATCCCTCTCTGTACCCACCGTACCCAGTCGTACCCAGCTGCTCCTGGACTCTGTGTCCTTTCCTCCTGACAAGGTGGAAAAGTTTCTGGCAACCCTCGACTCTGATTCTGCAACTGGTCCTGACGGCATCAGCCCACGGGTCCTAAAATCATGTTCTTCTGCACTTTCACTCCCTCTTTCTGTTCTCTTCACCCTCTCTTTTGCTCAAGGTCATCTGCCATCTGCTTGGAAATCAGCCAACATCACCGCTTTGCACAAAAAAGGTGCAAAAACAGATCCCAGCAACTACAGACCAATCAGCCTTCTCCCAATTATCAGCAAAGTCATGGAATCCATCATTGCTTCAGATATTAAATCTTTCCTCTTCTCCAATGGCTTGATCTCTGATCATCAATTTGGTTTCAGACCTGGTCACTCTACTCTGGACATGCTGCTTCTGCTTTCTCAACAATGGATGGAGGTCCTCAACACCAAACAGGAAATTAGAGCTGTCTCCCTTGACATTTCACATGCCTTCGATACGGTCTGGCACCCTGCTCTGCTCTCCAAACTCTCCTCCTTTGGTATCCATGGAAATCTCCACGCATGGCTGGCGGACTTCCTCTCTGGTCGTAGTCAACGTGTGGCCCTGAATGGGTTTCTCTCATCTCCTCTTCCTGTTCAGGCTGGAGTTCCCCAAGGTAGTGTTCTGGGCCCTGTGCTTTTTCTGGTCTTCATCAATGATCTCTCTGACTCTCTTGAAAATCCTCTCTATCTCTTTGCTGACGACTCTACTCTCTGTCGCTCCATTCCTCATCCCTCAGATCGGCAGTCTGCAGCCTCCTCACTCTCTGCAGACCTGGACAAAATCACAGACTGGTCAAACAAGTGGAACATGTCTTTCAATCCTGACAAATCTCATACTCTTACAATGTCTCTCCGAAAGGACCGACTGGACAACCCTCCCATCTACTTTCTCAACAATCCTCTCCAAGAAGTTCTGTCGCTCAAGCTTTTGGGTCTCACTATCTGCCATGATCTTTCTTGGGAAAACCACATTTCCAAGCTGGCCTCCAAAGCCAGTCGCCGACTGGGCATCCTCCGTCGTGCGAAGTCCTTCCTTGGCACACCTGAGCTCCTCACCACATACAAGGCTTTCATCCGCAGCTCAATGGAATACTGTTCCCCCCTCTGGGCTGGTGCTCCTGCCTCACACCTTGCTCGGCTTCACGCTGTTGAGGCCAAAGCTTTCAGAATCATTGGAATCTCCTGCGATGTAGTCAACGCCGAGGGCCTTTCACTCACTCACCGCAGGCAGGTTGGTGGTCTTTCTGTCTTCTACCGACTCCTCTCCGGCCTTGCTCCCCCAGCTCTCTCTGTGCTCTGTCCCCCCAATATTCCTTCAGGTCGCACAAGATCTGCCTGCAACCCTCTTCTGGTTAAACTGCCAAAGTCTAGGCTCTCTGCTCACCTTCACTCTTTCATTCCCCTTTTCTCCCGCCTCTGGAACAAACTCCCCCACTCCCTTCAATCCCACTCCTCCCTCCAGGTCTTTAAAACAGCTGTTCACCACCATCTCTTATCTTCCCCCATCGAAAACCTTGATCTTTTCTACCCCCGGTAATTCACCCCAGAGTCCTTGCAGTGTTCATATGTTTTAATCCTCTCCCACCTCCCCCCAAGTCCTCCCGATGTCCCTGCTCTCAAATGTTGTGTTTGTGTCCTTCCCCCTCTCTTTTGTGTCCTTCCCCCTCTCTCCCCATCTTGTCTACCGCTCCCCTTGTTTTTTGTGTTTTGTGTGTCGGTTTGTCTTTTTGTGTGATTAATGTTAGCTCTTTCACGAGCCTCGATCTTGTATACAAAAAAAAAAAAAAAAAAAAAAAAAAAAAAAAACCTCATTATCGTCATCTATCTATAATTCCAGTAATCTCTGTGTGTATGTCTGTGTGTCTGTGTGTCTGTGACCGCTGTTTCTCGACAACCACGGGTCCGATATACTTGAAACTTGCCAGGTATATTGCTGGGGACCTGAGGATGTGCCTTTTCAAGGTTTCATATTAATCGGACAAGTAGTTACCGAGCTATGGCGATTTCTTTACCAAACTCCGCAAGCCGTTCGCTTTGGACCAAACCATTTCATGTAAATAGAGGGGGGGGGGATTGTCACCGTACTCGCAAGCCGTTCGCTTTGGACCAAACCATTTCATGTAAATAGAGGGGGGGGATTGTCACCGTACTCGCAAGCCGTTCGCTTTGGCTTTGCGAATGGACCAAACCATTTCATGTAAATAGAGGGGGGGGGTATAATTTTAGATATATATATAGTACGGGCATGCCCTAGTCTGTTCAATTCCGGATTCGGGAGCATCTCTGTATGGAGTCAATTTCAAAATCATAATTTTAATGAGGAAACTTTGAAACCTCCTGCCTACCTTACAACATCCGCTGGGACTCCAAAACGTTCCACAGAAGGTTTGGCGGGGCTAGCCCCAAAACTGAGGAAGTAGTTTCGGGATGGACAGACGGACAGACAGTCCTGTTTTATAATATACGTCATGAAAGAGTGAAAATTATGGAAGTTTTGTTATATCAGTCTGTGACGTCACGCTGCGGTATAATTAATCGTCCACTTTGGGACCAATTTCTAAGAGCACCAATTAGAAACTCAAAGATTCGTGGTTATGGAAGCCCCGTGGAGAATTAATGAATCGCCCAAGCTGTCTAGTTATAGCCGGCGAAGCCGGTGTTATCAATAAACGCGTACGTAATTATGTCGAAAACCAGATTATGCTGTATCCCTTGGCTTGAGAATTCCAAAGCGCAATGGAGGCCGCCATCTTGCGGATGCGGAAGTATGCATAACAAATTGAAAAACGTTCGATAGGAGTTTCTTTCACCCGTCTTTGTTTGATTCACAATCTTATGCACCTCTAATTTGTAATTAAAATAGGTTAAGACCAACCTCGTTATCTTCAACGAAAATCGTCACCAAACACCGGAACCAATGAGATTCGAGCATTTGAAAAATATTTTTAAGAAGCTAATTACGCGTTTCGGACGCTGAAAACGGCGTCAAATATTCTAAAATTGACGAAGAAATATTTTTTAGAAATCTCGCGGCCGTAGGGGATAGTTTTTCACGGCCGGAAATATCCGAAGTTGAGACGGAATTCACCGAATTAATCATCCAGAATGCAAATGGTACCTACTACACCTACGATACCTACTACACCTACCTACTACCAACTACCTAACCTACTGATGTCAGAGTGATGGGTAAAATAGTGGCAAGAGGCTTTGGCTTCGCCGGCTCATTGCGGCTTTGCAGTAGGGTACTACTACTAGTATTACCGATCTATAAACTGTCATCCCAGGTGTATCACAGGTAAGGTGATTCATCAATGTGCGTGCAGTCCCCCGATGGATGTTAAACTGGTCGTACCATCTGGCGGCATTTGTTGGTGGAGGTTAAACTTAAAGCCTCCACTGTGTCCTCCGCGAAGAGTAGGCGAGCTATCACCGGCACCCTGAAGCAGTTCCAAATACCTGCCCTAACCTACAGTACAGAGGGCACAGAGGGCTGATCTCTGTGTACAGAGGTCTCTGCTGATCTCTGTGTACAAACCTACAGTACAGAGGGCTGATCCGACCATCAGCAGCACAGCCACGATCTCAGCCAGACCCAGAGACGTTACTTCGAGTGTGATGCAAACGAATGAGGAAGAAGAAGATATAAAATACAGTACCTGAAGTCAAAGCACCAAATATAAGTTAAAGGTTAACGGGTCCGTGTTTGCGACAACTGCACGTCACCACAACCAACCAAACCTGACGTTTCGATTTACCGAAGTATATTCTGCTTCACGCAATAAAAATATACATACTTTAAATGAACCATATCAACACCTCTCTCAGAACAACGCACGGTACTTACGTAAACACGGTTTGACCAACCGGAAGTTCTTGATGATGGGCATTGAATCTTCTTCCTCTTCTTTAACCATTGGTGGCGTTTTCAGAGCCGCAAGGCTCTATATACGCCACGAGCCTGGACATCGTGGTGAAAGAAGGAGCCGATGCGATGTGAGATCCATAAAACTACATGGGTTTCCCAATCGCTTAAAACTAATCTTATAACCGTCTTGCAGAGTCAAAGATGCTTCTGGTTTAGTTTAGTTGACCGGAAATGATCGGCAGATCAGACACGCCAATCGCCGCCTCTCGAATGTAATTGGTTTTAAAATTTAAATAGGAGCAACCTGGGTCCATCATATTATAGGCGCCCTCCTCCCCGACCATAGCGTTATCATCTAAAATTTCATCTTGTGGCACAATAAAACGAGGAGCTGGGGGACGACCGCCTGCCATAACCGAGTGCTCAAACTGAACGGATCAATATTTTAAAAAAAATTAATATTGTAGGAGCTGTGCTCCCACGTAATCGGAAGAATGGACGCGACAAAAAGCTGGAATTCGTCCGAGTTTCTTTATTGAAACAAAACAACTCGGGTACTCTGAAAAGCCCGTTTATCGGGCAGCAATATATATACACATTATCCAGGAGCGTTTGCCCGGGAAAGGCGAGAGGGGGCGTGGCCGGGAGTCCTGGACGCGGCCTGGCAAGTCGAGGGCGGGCATGCCCGGGCATGCCCGGGCGTCCCGGACGCGGCCTGGCAAGTCGAGAGCGGGCATGGCCGGGCGTGCCTGGGCATGCCCGGGCGTCCCGGACGAGGCCTGGCAAGTTTAGAGCGGGCCTGCCCGGGTGTCCTGGACGAGCCCGGCATGGTGATCGCTCCGCGTCCTTGGTAGGTGCAAGGCGATTGTGTAAACCCAGCGGTAGCCGCTACACACGTCCCTCCAGAATCGACTTGCACCGGCAAGGTCAATTTAAGGGGGTCCTGATGACCCGGCCGAAGCGACCCCTGGCGGGTCGTGGGGGGGGGGGGGTGCGGTGTGGTGGTGGGCGGTCGAGTGGGGGGCACCGTGGACGGGGGGCGGCCTCGCCGCGGCGGAAGGGCCAACCGTGGCGGTTGGTCGATGTCCACGTGCGCCGGCTTGAGGCGGTCCACCGCAATCCGGTCCGACCTGCCGCCGATGTCGATGACGAACGACTTGTCGTCCCGTCGCAGGACCCGGAAGGGCCCGTCGTACGGCGGCCGGAGTGGCCCCCGATGTGCGTCATGACGCACAAAAACGTACTCCGCTGTGCGAAGCGCTGGGGGGACGTAGGACTGGGGGTCACCGTGGTGGGACGACCGTCGGGCGGCCTCCTGGAGGTCCGAGCGCTGGTGAGCTGCGGACCAGGGACTGGTAGCGTCGGGCACGAATTCGCCCGGGACGCGTAGCGCCTGGCCGTAGACAAGCTCGGCGGTGGATGCCCGGAGGTCCTCCTTGGGGGCCGTGCGGAGGCCCAAAAGGACCCACGGCAGCCGGTCGGCCCAACCGCCGTCCTGAAGGCCGGCCATGAGCGCGGCCTTCATGGAGCGCTCGCACAACTCGTTGGCTTGGGGGTGGTAGGCCGTAGTACGGTGGAGCTTGACCCCCAGGTTGCGGGTGACCGTGCCCCACAGCTCGGAGGTGAACTGCGGTCCGCGGTCCGACGAGATGTCCGCCGGTGCGCCGAAGCGGGCGACCCAGGTGGCGATGAAAGCCTGCGCCACGTCGGCGGTGGTGGTGGAGACGAGGGGAACGGCCTCCGGCCACCTGGTGGTCCTGTCCACCATGGTGAGCAGGTGTGTGAACCCTCGTGACGGGGGGAGGGGGCCCACCAGGTCCATTGACGTGGTCGAAACGTCGTTCGGGCACGGTGAAAGGTGCCAGCGGGGCCTGGGTGTGTCGGTGGACCTTGGCCTGTTGGCAGGCTGTGCAGGTGCTGGTCCAATCGCGGACGTCCCGTCGAAGGCCGTGCCAGACGAATCGCGCCGACACCAGCTTCTGGGAAGCTTTCCGGCCCGGGTGGGAAAGGCCGTGGAGGGAGGCGAAGATGCGGCGTTGCCAGATAACGGGCACGATGGGGCGAGGCTGGCCTTGGGAGACGTCGCAGAGCAGGACAGTGTCCGCGAAGGGGATGTCGGCCAGGCGGAGGCCCGTGTCCGCCGCCCGGAGGGCTTGCACCGTGGTGTCAGTGGTTTGGTCCGCCGCCATAAGCGCGAAGTCCACGCCGAGGTGGACCGCGTTCGCGCTGTCCCGAGAAAGACAGTCGGCCACGGCGTTGTCTTTGCCGGCGACGTGCCGGATGTCCGTGGTAAACTCCGACATGGCGGAGAGGTGGCGCTGTTGGTGGGCCGACCACGGCTCCGTGACCTTGGCCATTGCGTAAACCAACGGCTTGTGGTCGACGAACGCCGTGAAGGGTCGGTCCTCCAGGAGGTGGCGGAAATGGCGAATGGCCAGGTGTAGACCGAGGAGCTCACGGTCAAACGTGCTATATTTGAGCTCGTTCGGCCGGAGCTGCCGGCTGAAAAAAGTGAGTGGCTGCCAAACCCCGTTCACCCATTGCTCATGTACGGCGCCCACCGCGTAGTCGGAGGCATCCGTGGTGAGGGCGATGGGAGCGTTGAGCACCGGGTGAGCGAGCAGTGTTGCGTCGGCGAGGGCCCGCTTTGAGCTTTTGAAGGCCGCGTCCATTGCTGCGGACCAGACGATGTCGTGCTTGGCCGGCTTGCCCCGGAGGGCTTCGTAGAGGGGCCGCATGAGTTGAGCAGCGCGGGGCACGAAGCGGTGATAGAAATTCACCATTCCCAGGAATTCCTGCAGGGCCTTTATGGAGCGGGGACGCGGAAACGTGGTGATGGCCTGGACCTTGGTTGGCAGCGGCACGGCCCCGTTCTTGGTGATGTGGTGGCCCAAAAAATCAACGGCCGTCGTGCCGAAGTGGCATTTGGCCGGGTTGACGATGAAGCCGTGCTCGCTGAGGTGCCCGAACAGTGTTCGGAGGTGGAGGAGGTGCTCGGCCCGGGACGTGCTGGCGACGAGGATGTCGTCCAGGTAAACGAAGAGGAACGGCAGGTCACGCAGCACGCCGTCCATCAAGCGCTGGAACGCCTGAGCCGCGTTCTTGAGGCCAAACAGCATCCGCAGGAATTCGAACAAGCCGAACGGCGTGATGACGGCCGTTTTAGGGACGTCGGCCGCCCTGACAGGTACCTGGTGATATCCCCGTATGAGATCGATTTTTGAAAAAATGACCCGTCCTGCCAGACGGGCGGAGAAGTCTTGGATGTGCGGGATCGGATACCTGTCGGGGGTGGTAGCGTCGTTAAGGCAGCGGTAGTCGCCACATGGGCGCCAGCCGCCCCCTGGTTTTGGGACGATGTGTAGTGGCGAAGCCCACGCGCTATCGGAGCGCCGCACGATGCCGAGGTGTTCCAAAGCGTCGAACTCAGCTTTGGCCACGGCGAGCTTGGCTGGGTCGAGGCGGCGGGCTCTGGCGTAGACCGGCGGGCCCGTGGTTGGTATGTGGTGCTCGATCCCATGTCGTACTGCGACGGCCGAAAACGTCGGCCGCGTGAGGGCCGGGAACTCCGTGAGCAGGCGAGCAAACTCGTTCGCCGCCGGGAGGGCGCATGCCAGCTCGGTCGGAGCGGAGCTGCTCAATGTGCATACCAGGGAGCTGAAGGTCTCAGCGTTGATGAGGCGACGCCGTTGGACGTCCACCAGCAGTCCGTGTGCGCAGAGGAAGTCGGCGCCTAGCAGAGCCATGGGCATGCTTGCGGTTACAAAAGTCCAATTAAAGCGTTGGCCACCGAAGCAGAGGGTGACGTTGCGCGGGCCGAAGGTGCGGATGGCCGATCCGTTGGCCGCAACCAAGGAGGGGCCGCAAACCGCGGACTGCCTGTCCTGATCGGAGGCGGGTATGACGCTCAGTTGGGCGCCGGTGTCGCACAGGAAGCGCCATCCGGACGCTTTGTCCGTGATGAAAAGTAAGTTGCCCGTGTGGCCGGCGCTCATGGCTGGTAATGAACGCCGGCCCGGCTGTTTCCCGGCCTGCCGAAGGTGCACGGGGGTCGGCATGTCCGGGCCTTCTGTCCGAACCTGGCATGATAGTAACACCACGCTTGGTCAGGTGGAGGCCCCGGTCGTCGTGCTGGAGGTGGTCGGCTCGGCGTAGCGGCCGCCAATTGCGTCGGCAGTTCGGTCGTCGACCGTGCCGGGTGCTCGGGCGCCATGGGCATTGCGTCGGACGGCGGTGGGCCCCAGGTCGCTGCTGCAATGCGTTGGCCTGCCGCGGAGATCTTGTCGGCTTCCCTGGCGAGGGCGCGGGGATCCGTGATCGTCGTGCTCGCCAGGGCGAGGCGTACCGGGCTAGGCAGCTGACGGAGGAACAGCTCCCGGAACAGGAATGCCGGAGAGTGCTCGCCGAGCAGCGAAAGCATGTAGTCCATTCGCTCGGACGGGCGCGTGTCGCCGAGCTCGGGCAGGTCGAGCAGGCGCCGTGCGCGTTCCACCGATGAGAGGGCGAAAGCGTCGAGGAGGAGCTTTTTAATCGCGCCGTATTTGTCAGCAGCTGGCGGGCTCTCGAGGAGGCTCAGGGCGCGGGCCGCGGTGGCTGAGCCGAGTGCTGCTACCACATGGTGGAAGCGGGTGTCGTCGGCCGTGATGCCTCGCAGGGCGAACAGGGAGTCCGCCTGGGCGAACCAAACCGCCGCGTGAGCCTCCCAGAAGGTAGGCAGTTTGAGGGCAACTGCTGTGTCCATGTCGGTAGGTCACCAATGTAGGAGCTGTGCTCCCACGTAATCGGAAGAATGGACGCGACAAAAAGCTGGAATTCGTCCGAGTTTCTTTATTGAAACAAAACAACTCGGGTACTCTGAAAAGCCCGTTTATCGGGCAGCAATATATATACACATTATCCCGGAGCGTTTGCCCGGGAAAGGCGAGAGGGGGCGTGGCCGGGCGTCCTGGACGCGGCCTGGCAAGTCGAGGGCGGGCATGCCCGGGCGTCCCGGGCGCGGCCTGGCAAGTCGAGAGCGGGCATGGCCGGGCGTGCCCGGGCATGCCCGGGCGTCCCGGACGAGGCCTGGCAAGTTGAGAGCGGGCCTGCCCGGGGCGTCCTGGAAGAGCCCGGCATGGTGATCGCTCCGCGTCCTTGGTAGGTGCAAGGCGATTGTGTAAACCCAGCGGTAGCCGCTACAATATCAATAGAGGATCATGTATGGAGGATCATAAATCACTTCTTTGGCTCTAATACCTGACATTATTAAGTGGTGTGCACGTCGCAGACTCATCAAGAATTATTGTATTTGCCCTCGATGTCATGTCCATTGTGGTTTTATTACTCGTGGTGATGTATCAGACGGGAAGACATGGTACTGCTCTACCTGTAAGACTCGACAAAGCATTCGTCAAGGCAGTTGGTTTGAAGGCAGCCACCTATCCAGTTTACGCCCGTAAACTCCGACATTACCGAGATTCATTTACTGGATTTGTTTCGGTGGGGAGGAAATAATTTTCAATCCTGTGTAAAGATGGCAGACTCGTGGATCACAAGGTGGTCAACATAAACCAGCGTTGCCCAAGGCGCTCGCCACATGTGACGAATCGGCCACAAACATGTGGCGAATTGATGATGTTCTTCAAGAGTTGCATTTAGTTTTAGCCCCTCCCTTGCACAGGAGGAGACGGGTTTTGTGATCTCTTCTGAGTGTGTGCGTGTGTGTGTGTGTGTGTGTGTGCGTGTGTGTGTGTGTGTGTGTGTGTGTGTGTGTGTGTGTGTGTGTGTGCGCGTGTGTGTATGTGTGTGTGTGTGTGTGTGTGTGTGTGCGTGTGTGTGTGTGTGTGTGTGTGTGTGTGTGTGTGTGTGTGCGTGTGTGTGTGTGTGTGTGTGTGTGTGTGTGTGTGTGTATATGTATGTGTGTGTGTGTGTGTGCGTGCGTGTGTGTGTGTGTGTGTGTGTGTGTGTGCGTGTGTGTGTGTGTGTGTGTGTGTGTGTGTGTGTGTGTGTGTGTGTGTGTGTGTGTGTGTGTGTGTGTGTGTGTATGTGTGTGCCCGGGCCATAAACTTTTTACCATTTCGGCTATTGTCAGTAATTTGTCAAAAGTTAAACGTCACATAATCGTCAATTTTCATCCGATTGACCTGTAATTTGAAAAGTTTGCATACTAGGTCACTGAATTGGTTCACCAATCAAAAGCTAGAAGCTGATTGTTTTTTTTAAATCAAAAGTTCAAAGGTCAAGGTTGCATAAAATTGCCAATTTTTACCCAATTGACCTGAAATTTAAAGAATTTGCATATTGGATCACCAATCAAAAGCTAGAAGCATTAATTAAATTAATGTTAGCGAGTGAATCAGATGAGCACGTTATTAATGAAGAGGAAGATTGCGGTGTTGTGTTCATAGTGCAGATGAAAATGCCGGTCGAATGTTTGATGAAATACCAGAGTTTGTTGAACTTAACAATAGGCGCCATGTTGTTACTCAATTGCTTACGTGCGGGTAGCATTAATTACGTACTAATGGAACGTAACTTTGAGACCTTGAAGATATCTTAGACCTTTTTCACAGAACTTTGTCTTTAGACCCTCAGACCATAACCATTTAGACCCTCAGAGCTTTAACTGCAGACCCTCATTGAAAGATCCCTTTAGACCCATTAAACCCTCATTACCATTAGACACTTTAGACCATTTACCTATCAAACCTCTTAAGATACCTTAGGCCCTCAAGATCTCATTATATCCTCAAGATCCTTGACACTTTAACCCCTCAAGATCCTTCAACCCATCAAGAACATTAAAAACCCCATTAGATCGTCAAGACTACATGTGGCCTACTCCACCCCACCCCCCGGAGTACCTCTGGCTACTTCTTCCTCTCCGCTCCCACCTTTTGTTCATATGTGTTCTGTACCATCCTCCAAACAGTGATGACTCCATTTCCATGTCGCTGTCTGACAACATGGACCAACTTCTATCAACTCATCCCAACTCTCTCTTCCTCATATGTGGCAACTTCAACTGTCATCATGCCAGCTGGCTGGGTGTGGGTTCCTCTCTCACCAGCCATGGCACCTCAGCAAAGGACTTCTGTGACTCATTGGGACTGACACAATCTGTCAATTTCCCGAACTGGATCTCAGTCAATGGAGTATCTTCTCTTCCAGACTTGGTTATGACAAACTTCCCTGCAAATGTCTGCTGCTCTTCTTCTGCTCCAATCGTTTCTTCTGATCATGTGCTTGTTAAAATTGACATCTCTCTGGCCATTCTCAGAGAGCCTCCTCAGCGTCGACGAGTCTGGAATTTCACTCCGGCCGACTGGCACGGGCTGCAAGCAGCCATCAATCATCTGGACTGGTCTCCCATCTCTACTGCCTCTGACATCAATTCTTCCTGGGAATTCTTCCAAAGCAAACTGCTCTCTCTCATGCACAGATTTATCCCATCTCGTCTTCAGTTGTCTTACCCTTCCTCCCGTCCATGGTACACTGAATCTTGTGGTGAGGCAGTTGCCCTGAAACAACTTGCCTTTGCGTCTTGGAAGGCAAATCCAACTGAAGGAAATCTCAGTTCCTTCCACCAAGCTTGGAACAAGTGTGTGTCTACCCTCAGGAGTACCAGGAAGCACTATCTCTCCACACTCAAGAATGAACTCTCAAACCTGTCTCCTTCCTCCAAATCCTGGTGGCGTCTGGTCAAATCCGTTTCTGGTGTTTGTTCCCCCTCCATCCCCTCCCTTACCTCAAATGGCTACACAGTTGACACCGCACGTGACAAAGCCGAATGCCTCAACTGTGTGTTTGCCTCAAAATCTTGTGTCCCAAACCCATCTCTCTGTTCCCACCTTACCCAGTCGAACCCAGCTGCTCCTGGACTCTGTGTCCTTTCCTCCTGACAAGGTGGACAAGTTTTTGTCAAACCTCGACTCTGATTCTGCAACTGGACCAGACGGCATCAGCCCACGGGTCCTAAAATCCTGCTCTGCCGCTCTATCTCACCCTCTCTCTGTTCTTTTCGCCCTCTCTTTTGCTCAAGGTCATCTGCCAGCATCTTGGAAATCAGCAAACATTACCGCTTTACACAAAAAAGGTGCAAAAACAGATCCTTGCAACTACAGACTAATCAGCCTGCTCCCAATAATCAGCAAAGTCATGGAATCCATCATTACTTCGGATATCAAATCCTTCCTCTTCTCCAATGGCTTGATCTCCGATCATCAATTTGGATTCAGACCAGGTCATTCTACTCTGGACATGTTGCTTCTGCTGTCTCAACAATGGATGGAGGTCCTCAATGCCAAACAGGAAAACAGAGCTGTCTCCCTCGACATATCACGTGCTTTCGATACGGTCTGGCACCCAGCTCTGCTCACCAAACTCTCCTCCTATGGTATCCATGGAAAGCTCCACGCTTGGCTTGCGGACGTCCTCTCTGGTCGTAGTCAACGTGTGGCCCTGAATGGATTTCTCTCATCGCCCCTTCCTGTTCTGGCTGGAGTTCCCCAAGGTAGTGTTCTGGGCCCTGTGCTTTTTCTGGTCTTCATCAATGATCTCTCCGACTCTCTGGAAAATCCTCTCTATCTCTTTGCTGATGACTCAACTCTCTGCCGCTCCATTCCTCATCCCTCATTCTGGGAAGAAGAAGAAGAAGAAGATCCCTCAGATCGGCAGTCTGCCGCCTCCTTACTCTCTGCAGACCTGGAGAAAATCAAAGACTGGTCAAACAAGTGGAACATGTCTTTCAATCCTGACAAATCTCACACTCTTACTATGTCTCTCCGAAAAGACCGACTGGAAAACCCTCCCATCTACTTTCTCAACAATCCTCTCCAAGAAGTTCTGTCGCTCAAGCTTTTGGGTCTCACGATCTGCCATGATCTTTCTTGGGAAAACCACATTTCCAAGCTGGCCTCCAAAGCCAGTCGCCAACTGGGCATCCTCCATCGTGCGAAGTCCTTCCTTGGCACACCTGAGCTCCTCACCACATACAAGGCTTTCATCCGCAGCTCAATGGAATACTGCTCCCCCTTCTGGGCTAGTGCTCCTGCCTCACACCTAGCTTGGCTTCACGCTGTTGAAGCCAAAACTTTCAGAATCATTGGAATCACCTGCGATGAAGCTAACTCCGAGGGCCTTTCACTCAATCACCGCAGGCAGGTTGGTGGTCTTTCTGTCTTCTACCGACTCCTCTCCGGCCTTGCTCCCCCAGCTCTCTCTGTGCTCTGTCCCCCAAATATTCCTGCAGGTAGCACAAGATCTGCCAGCAACCCTCTTATGGTTAAACTGCCAAAATCTAGGCTCTCTGCTCACCTTCACTCTTTCATTCCCCTTTTCTCATGCCTCTGGAACAAACTCCCCCACTCCCTTCAATCCCACTCCTCCCTCCAGGTCTTTAAAACAGCTAATCACCACCATCTCTCGTCTTCCTCCATCCAAAACCATGATCTTTTCTACCCCCGCTAATTCACCCCCAGATACTCTTTTTTCGAAATTCCAACTTCTTTCCTGGAAGTCCTTGCAGTGTCCATATGTTTTATACCTCTCCCACCTCCCCCCAAGCCCTCTCCCTCCCACTGTTCTCTCGATGTCCCTGCTCTCAAATGTTGTGTTTGTGTCCTTCCCTCTCTCTCCCCATCTTGTCTACCACTCCCCTTATTTTGTGTTTTATGTGTCGGCTTGTGTCGGTTTGACTTTTTGTGTGATTCATTTTAGCTCTTTCACGAGCCTCGATCTTGTATACAAAAAAAAAGAAGAAGAAAAAAAAAGACCAGATGCTTTGACCCCTCAAGACCCTTAAGACACTTTAGAGTTAGACCCTTAAGACTCTTAAGACATTTTAGACTTTCAAGACCCCATTACACCCTCAAGACCCTTTAGCCCCTGAAGACCCTTTGCTATGACTATATGAGCCAAGCTTTTTAATAACTTTGGAAGAACTCTTTGAATGCACCAGATATGCCAAGTCCCAGACAAGGTTTCTTATATTTCAGCTTGTAACTTCAGCAACTTGTTTTCAGCAACGCAACTTGTTTGCAGTTTCAGCAACTTTCAGCAACAATTTCAGCAACTTGTTTGCCAAGGTAGGTAAGCCACAACGCGTAGGGTCAAAAGAGTCTTTATTGTAAAGCTCAAACTGTAGCACTGACGTGCTCGGGGCTGCGCGCCCCGTGTATATCCTGAGGCCACGCCTACCCCTCGGGCGTGGCCGACACCCTCTTGGTGCACGGAATGATGTCACCGCGCCAGCGAGCCATCGTGTCCGCCACACGCGCCCCCCCAGAATTCCCGCGCACCTGAAGGGTCAGTTTGCGGGGCGTTTGTGTGCTTCCCCTTCTCTCCCCATCTTGTTTTTCCGCTCCCTCTTTTTATATATTTTGTTTGTCTGGATGATTTGTTTGTGAAGTAAATGTTAGCTCTTTCACGAGCCTCGATTCAGTATACAAAAAAAAAAAAAAAAAAAAAAAAAAAAACGGATGACCCCGCCGAAGCGCCCTCTGGCGGCTGGCGGCGTCTGGGATGCCGGGATGTCATCTGGGATGCCTCCGGCGGCACCTGGGATGGGTGCAGGACCGGGGGGGGGGGCGTGCCGGCGGGGCTGGGCGGTGCCGGAGGTCCGCCCGCCGGGGGGCGGCCCCGACGGAGCCACTGGCGGGGGGTGGTCCACGTCGAGGTGGGCCGGCTTGAGGCGGTCCACGGAAACGCGGTCAGGAGTACCGCCGATGTCGAGGGTGAAGTGTTTCGCCCCGGTCTCCAGCACGCGGAAGGGCCCGTCGTACGGGGGACGCAGCGGTGTCCGGTGGGCGTCGTGGCCGATGAACACGTACTCCGCCGTGCGAAGCTCCGGGGCGACGTGCGTTGGCGGGCACCCGTGGTGCGCCATCGGCACCGGGGCGAACCTCCGGGCGGTCTCCTGCAGTGCGGAGCGCTGCTGCGCCGCGATGGTGCCGTGGAGTCGGGGAGGAACTCGCCTGGCACCCGCAGCGGTTGTCCGAAGACCAACTCCGCCGCGGATGCGCGCAGGTCGTCCTTGGGCACCGTACGGAGGCGCAGCAGGACCCAGGGGAGCCTGTCGATCCAGGCGCCGTCGCGGAGGGTGGCCCGGAGCGCGGCCTTCAAGGAGCGGGGGAAGCGCTCGCACAGGCCGTTGGCCTGGGAGTGGTAGGCCGTGGTGCGGTGTAGCTGGACGCCGAACCCCCGCGCGACCGCCCCCCAGAGCTCCGAGGTGAACGGGGGCCGCGGTCGGACGAGATGTCCGAGGGGGCGCCGAACCGGGCAACCCAGGTGGTGATGAACGCCTGCGCGACGTCCGCCGCCGTCGTCGCTGCCAAAGGCACGACCTCCGGCCACCGGGTGGTGCGGTCCACCATGGTGAGGACGTGGGTGAAACCCCACGAGGGGGGCAGAGGTCCCACCAAGTCCACGTGAACGTGGTCGAACCGACGTTCGGGCACCGTGAACGGGGCCAACGGGGCCTGGGTGTGGCGGTGCACCTTCGCGCGCTGGCACGCGAGGCACGTCCTGGTACAATTGCGGACGGCTTTCCGGAGGCCATGCCAGACGAACTTGTCGGCGACCAGCCTCTGGGAGGCCTTCATGCCCGGGTGGGACAGGCCGTGGATGGCGTCAAAAACCCGGCGCTGCCAGCCCGCGGGCACGATGGGGCGAGGCCACCCGAGACAGACGTCACACAAGAGGGCTGTGCCCGCGCCGTCGAATGGCACCTCGGTGACGCGGAGGCCCATGACGGCGGTCCGCAAGGCCTGGACGTCGGGGTCAGCGGTCTGGTCCGCCGCCATCCGGGCATAGTCGATCCCAAGGTGGACCGCGTGGGCGACGGACCGGGAAAGGCAATCCGCCACCGGGTTGTCCTTTCCCGCGACGTGCCGGATGTCCGTCGTGTACTCGGACACGGCCGAGAGGTGATGCTGCTGCCGGGCCGACCATGGCTCGGTGACATTGGCCATCGCGAAGACCAGGGGCTTGTGGTCGACGAAGGACGTGAATGAACGGCCCTCGAGCAGATGGCGGAAGTGCCGGACCGCCAGGTGGAGCCCAAGCAACTCGCGGTCGAAGGTGCTGTACCGGCGTTCGTGCGGGCGAAGCTGCCGGCTGAAAAACGCCAGCGGTTGCCAAGCACCACGCACCCATTGCTCGTGCACCGCACCCACCGCGTAGTCCGACGCGTCGGTGGTGAGGGCAATCGGTGCATCGAGCGCTGGGTGCGCGAGCATGGTGGCGTTAGCCAAGGCGAGCTAAGCGCCCGCGAACGCCGCGTCCATCTGCTCGGTCCAAACAACGTCACCTTTGCCCGGCTTCCCCCAGAGGGCCTCGTGCAGGGGGCGCAGAAGCTGGGGAACGCGTGGCAGGAAACGGTGGTAAAAGTTCACCGTGCCCAGGACCTCCTGGAGCCCCCTGATCGTGCTGGGGCGCGGAAACCCCTTGACCGCCTCCACCTTTGCCGGTAAGGGGGTGGCCCCGTGCCTGGTGACGCGGTGCCCCAAAACGTCGATTTCGGCAACGCCGAACCGGCACTTGGCGGGGTTTATGATCAGGCCATGCTGGCCCAGGCGTTCGAAGAGCGTGCGGAGGTGGCGGAGGTGCTCTTCGCGGGACACGCTTGCGACGAGGATGTCGTCCAGGTAGACATAAACAAAATCCAAGTCGCGCAAGACGCTGTCCATCAGCCGCTGGAACGCCTGAGCCGCATTCTTCAACACGAAGGGCATCCGCAGAAACTCGAAGAGGCCGAATGGTGTAATGACGGCCGTCTTCGGTATGTCCTCCGGCCTGACGGGGACCCTGGTGGTAGCCGCGGATGAGGTCCACCTTGGAAAAGAGGGACATTTTCGCCAACCGGGCGGAAAAGTCCTGGATGTGAGGGACCGGGTAGCGGTCGGGGGTGGTAGCATCGTTGAGGCGGCGGTAGTCCCCACACGGCCACCCTCCCCCGCCGGGCTTTGGCACGATGTGCAGCGGCGATGCCCAAGCGCTCTTGGAGCGCCGCACGATGCCCAGCCGCTCCAGCGTAGCGAACTCCGCTTTCGCCACCACGAGCTTCGTCGGCTCAAGGCGGCGTGCCCGGGCGTAGACCGGTGGCCCGACGGTGGGGATGTGATGCTCCACCCCATGCTTGACGGCCAACGCCGAGAAGGTGGGCCGCGTGAGGGCCGGGAAACTGGCGAGGAGGCGGGTAAAGTCATCCGCTGCCGGAAGCGTACAAACCAAACTCGCCGGGACGGAACCGTTTAGCAAGCTGCTTGGTGAGCCGCTCGGTGAGCCGCTCAGTGAGCCGCTCAACGAGCTGCTCAGCGAACAAGCGAGCGAGCTCACGGTTTTGGCCTGGACAAGCCTTCTGTGCTTCACGTCCACCAACAACCCATTTGCACATAGGAAGTCCGCACCAAGCAATGCCATGGGCATGCTGGCGGTTACGAACGTCCATTGAAAGCGCTGCCTTCCGAACCGCAGGGAGAGGCAGCGCTTCCCGAATGTGCATATGGGTGTACCGTTGGCTGCAAGCAACGCGGGGCCCCGGCCCGCGGTTCGCTTGTCGGATGCGTGGGCTGGGATGACGCTTAACTGCGCTCCTGTGTCGCAGAGAAAGCGGCGCCCGGACAAGGTGTCCGTAATGAATAAGAGGCTGCCGGAATTGCCGACGCTCAGGGCCGCTACCGAGCATCGGCTTGGTCGTTTCCCGACCTGCCAAACGAGCACGGCGGGCAACACTTCTTAGCCTTGTGGCCGAACCTGGCGTGGAAACGGCACCAGGCTTGCGGCGGGAGCGGCGAGGCCGCGGCGTTCGCCGCTGCAGTGGTGGTGGGCGGGGCGTGGCGGCGGCCACGAGGTGTGCATGCGCATCAGCCTCGGGATCCACGAGGTGTGCATGCGCATCAGCCTCGGGATCCGCGACGGCCGCACCGAAGCTCGCCCGCGTGTCACAAGCCGCGAAAAACCTGTCGGCCTCGACGGCCAGAGCGCGGGGTTCCCCTATGTTGGAACCGGCCAACGCGAGGCGTACCTGTGCCGGCAGCTGGCGTAGAAAAAGCACCCGGAATAAAAAAAATCCGGGGCTTTGTCACCCAGCAACGACAGCATGTAGTCCATCCGTACCGATGGTCGTGTGTCGCCGAGTTCGGGAAGGTCCAGGAGGCGGTCCGCCCGTTCGAACTCCGTGAGGCCGAACGTGGCGATGAGGAGCCGTTTGAGCGCCCTGCACTTGTGCTCCGCCGGTGGGTGCCGCAGGATGGACACGACTCGGGCGGCCGTGCCGGGCCCGAGGGCGGCGATCATGTGATAGTAACGCGTCTCGTCCGCCGTTATTCCTCGAAGCTGGAACTGTGCTTCGGCCTGCACGAACCATACCTCGGCCTGTGCTTCCCAAAACTCAGGGAGCTTTACCGCGTTGCTGGCCATGGCGCGTTCTGTGGTCAGCGACGGCTGAACCAAAAGGGGTCACCAGTGTAGCGTGGTGCTACGCACGCAACTTGTTTGCCAAGGAAGGTAAGCCACAACGCGTAGGGTCAAAAGTCTTTATTCTAACCCCTGACTATCTCCTCTCCTTCTCCCTCCTTTGTGCTTTGAATATTTCCCTATTGATTCTTCTTTTTTGCAATTGCTTTTATGTTTTGCTATGCATTATGTTTTGCACTCTGTCAAAGCGTCTTTGGGCTTCCTGAAAAGCGCTATATAAAATAAATGCATTATTATTATTATTATTATTGTAAAGCTCAAACTGTAGCACTGACGTGCTCGGGGCTGCGCGCCCCGTGTATATCCCGAGGCCACGCCTACCCCTCGGGCGTGGCCGACACCCTCTTGGTGCGCGGAATGATGTCACCGCGCCAGCGAGCCATCGTGTCCGCCACAAGCTTACCTTTACTGAGACTCACCTGACAGTAACACGTCACATTCCGTGACGTTTCCTGGTTTTCTAAAGTAGCAATATTACTTTCATGCATGTAATGTATGATACACTCATGATTCTGTTTGGTTCAACATATGTAATGTCATATTGTGGCGGACACGAAAGCACTGACGTGGTGACATCACCCCGCACACCAAGTGGGGGTGGGCCACGCCCGGGAGAGAGGCGTGGCCTCACGATATACACGGGGCGCGCAGCCCTGAGCAGCTCAGTGTTACAGTGAGCTCTTGAATAAAGACTCTTACAAATTACCGCGTTGTCCGCTTCCTCCTTGCTTACAAGTAGCGCGCGTAACACCGCGCTTTACTGGTGACCCTCGACGTTGGATCTGCCGTAGCGATCCTTCCAAGCACGACGCCATTGCCATGGCCAACAACGCGATGTCGGTTAAACTTCCCGAATTTTGGGAGGCCCAGGCCGAAGTTTGGTTCGTCCAAGCCGAAGCCCAGTTTCAGCTTCGGCGCCTCACCGACGACGACACGCGCTACTGCCACATCGTCGCCTCCCTCGGGCCTGGCACGGCCGCTCAAGTTGTGTCCGTCCTTCGCCACCCACCGGACGGCCACAAGTACGAGGCACTCAAGCGGCTGCTCCTAGCCACGTTCGGCCTCACGGAGGACGCACGGGCCGACCGCCTCCTGGATCTCCCCGAGCTCGGCGACACGCGCCCGTCGGTCCGAATGGACCATATGCTGTCACTGTTGGGCGACGAAGCCCCTGGTTCTCTATTCCGGGCGCTTTTCCGTCGCCAACTTCCAGCACAAGTACGCCTCGCGTTGGCCGGGACCGTGCTAACGGAACCCTGAGCATTGGCCGCCGAGGCGGACAGGTACTTCGCGGCTTCGGACACGCGGGCGAGAGTCGGTGTGGCCCACCTCGTAGATCCCGAGGCCGATGCTGATTCACAGCATCAGCTTCCACAGCATACACAGCATGCTGATACGCACCTCGTGGCCGCCGCCACGCCCCGCCCACCGCCGCGGTGAAAACCGCCACCGCAGGGAAAACCGCCGGCTCCACCGGCCTGGCGGAGCCGGTTCCACGCCAGGTTCGGCCACGAGGCTCGACAGTGTCATCCTCCTTCGACAGGTTGGGAAACGCCCGGACCGGCGCTCGATAGTGGCAATGAGCGCCGGCCGTTTGAACAGCCTGCTGTTCATCACGGACACCTTATCCGGGCGCCGTTACCTGTGCGACACAGGAGCGCAGGTGAGTGTCGTTCCTGCCGGTACGTCGGACAAGCACGCCGCGGGCGGGGGCCCCGCGCTGCTTGCCGCAAACGGGACGCCCATCCGTACGTACGGAAAACGCTGCCTCTCTCTGCGGTTCGGAGGGCAGGTTTTCCGATGGTCGTTCGTCACCGCCGACGTGCCCATGGCATTGCTTGGCGCGGACTTCCTGTGCGCAAATGGGCTCCTAGTCGACGTAAAGCACAGACGTCTTGTCCAGGCCGAGACGTTCAGCTCGCTCGCTTGTGCGCTGCCCAGCTCGTCGAGCAGCCCACTGAGCGGCTCACCGAGCGGCTTGCCGAACGGTTCGGTTCCGGCCACGTTGATCTGTACGCTTCCGGCAGCGGACGATTTCACCCGCCTCCTCGCCGGCTTCCCGGCCCTCACGCAGCCCACCTTGCTCGGCGGGGGCCGTCAAGCACGGGGTGGCCCATCACATCCCCACCGTCGGGCCACCGGTCTACGCCCGGGCACGCCGCCTCGAGCCGACGAAGCTGGCGGTAGCAAAAGCGGAGTTCGCTACCCTGGAGCGACTCGGCATCGTTCGGCGCTCGGAGAGTGCTTGGGCATCGCCGCTGCACATCGTGCCGAAGCCCGGCGGGGGATGGCGACCGTGCGGGGACTATCGCCGTCTCAATGACGCCACCACCCCCGACCGCTACCCCGTCCCTCACATTCAGGACTTTTCCGCCCGTTTGGCGGGCATGTCCTTCTTCTCGAAGTTGGACCTCATATGCGGTTACCATCAGGTCCCCGTCAGGCCGGAGGACGTCCCGAAGACGGCGGTCATCACGCCGTTCGGACTCTTCGAATTCCTGCAGATGCCCTTCGGTCTGAAGAATGCGGCTCAGGCGTTCCAGCGGCTGATGGACAGCGTCCTGCGCAACTTGGATTTTGTATACGTCTACCTGGACGATATCCTCGTCGCCAGCGCGTCCCGCGAAGAGCACCTACACCACCTCCGCACGCTCTTCGAACGCTTGGGCCAGCATGGCCTGATTGTGAACCCCGCAAAGTGCCGGTTCGGCGTCGCCGAACTCGATTTTCTGGGGCACCGCGTCACCAGGCACGGAGCCGTCCCCCTGCCGGCCAAGGTGGAGGCGGTAAAGGGGTTTCCGCGCCCCCGCACGATCAGGGGGCTGCAGGAGTTCCTGGGCATGGTGAACTTTTACTATCGGTTCCTGCCCCGTATCGCCCAGCTCCTGTGCCCCCTGCACGAAGCTCTCCGAGGTAAGCCGGGCAAAGGCGACGTCACCTGGACCGAGCAGATGGACGCGGCGTTCACGGGCGCGAAGCTCGCCTTGGCTAACGCCACCATGCTCGCGCACCCGGCGCCAGATGCGCCGATCGCCCTCACCACCGACGCCTCTGACTACGCGGTGGGCGCGGTGCACGAGCAATGGGTGCGTGGAGCTTGGCAACCGCTGGCGTTCTTTAGCCGGCAGCTTCGCCCGCCCGAACGCCGTTACAGTACCTTCGACCGCGAGTTGCTCGGGCTTCACTTGGCGGTCAGGCACTTCCGCCATCTGCTCGAGGGCCGTGCGTTCACGGCCTTCGTCGACCACAAGCCGCTGGTCTTCGCGATGGGCAAGGTCACCGAGCCGTGGTCGGCCCGGCAGCAGCGTCACCTCTCGGCCGTGTCCGAGTACACGACGGACATCCGGCACGTCGCGGGGAAGGACAACCCGGTGGCGGATTGCCTTTCCCGGGCCGTCGCCCACGCAGTCCACCTCGGCATCGACTATGCCCGGATGGCAGCGGACCAGGCCGCTGACCCCGACGTCCAGGCCTTGCGGACCGCTGTCACAGGCCTCCGCGTCACCGAGGTGCCGTTCGACGGCGCGGGCACGGCCCTCTTGTGCGACGTCTCCCTCGGGCGGCCTCGCCCCATTGTGCCCGCGGGCTGGCAGCACCAGGTGTTTGAAGCCATCCACGGCCTGTCCCACCCGGGCACGAGGGCCTCCCAAAGGTTGATCGCCGACAAATTCATCTGGCATGGCCTCCGGAAGGCCGTCCGCGGCTGGGCCAGGACGTGCCTCGCGTGCCAGCGCGCCAAGGTGCACCGGCACACCCAGGCCCCGTTGGCCCCGTTTACGGTGCCGGAACGCCGGTTTGACCACGTCCACGTGGACCTGGTGGGACCTCTGCCCCCCTCGCGGGGTTTCACCCACGTCCTCACCATGGTGGACCGCACCACCCGGTGGCCGGAGGCCGTGCCCTTGGCGTCGACGACGGCGGCGGACGTCGCGCAGGCTTTCATCGCCACCTGGGTCGCCCAGTTCGGTGCCCCCTCAGACCTATCGTCCGACCGCGGCCCCCAGTTCACCTCGGAGCTCTGGGGGGCGGTCGCGCAGGGGCTCGGGGTCCGGCTGCACCGAACCACGGCCTACCACCCCCAGGCTAACGGCCTGTGTGAGCGATTTCATCGCTCATTGAAGGCCGCGCTCCGGGCCACCCTCCACGACGGCGGCTGGGTCGACAGGCTCCCCTGGGTCCTGCTGGGCCTCCGGACGGCGCCCAAGGAGGACCTGCGCGCATCCGCGGCGGAGTTGGTCTTCGGGCAACCGCTGCGGGTGCCGGGCGAGTTCCTCCCCGACTCCACGGCACCATGGTCCGCGGCACAGCAGCGCTCCGCTCTGCAGGAGACCGCCCAGAGGTTCGCCCCGGTGCCGACGGCATGCCACGGGCACCCACCGACGCACGTCACCCCGGAGATTCGCACGGCGGAGTACGTCTTCGTCCGCCACGATGCCCATCGGACACCACTGCGGCCCCCGTACGACGGGCCTTTCCGCGTGCTGGAGACCGGGGTGAAGCACTTCACCCTGGACATCGGCAGTACTCCTGACCACGTTTCTGTGGACCGCCTCAAGCCGACCCATCTCGACGTGGACCATCCACCGCCGGTGGCCCGACCCCCGCGTCGGGGCCGCCCCCCTGCAGGCGGACCCCCGGCACCGCCCAGCCCCGCCGCCCCCCGGTCCTGCACCCATCCCAGGGGCAGCCGGAGGCATCCCAGATGGCATCCCTGCATCCCAGACGCCGCCAGTCGCCAGGGGGCGCTTCGGCCGGGTCATCCGTTTGCCCCGCAAACTGACCCTTCAGGTGCGCGGGGATTCTGGGGGGGCGCGTGTGGCGGACACGAAAGCACTGACGTGGTGACATCAACCCCGCACACCAAGTGGGGGTGGGCCACGGCCGGGAGAGAGGCGTGGCCTCACGATATACACGGGGCGCGCAGCCCTGAGCAGCTCAGTGTTACAGTGAGCTCTTGAATGAAGACTCTTAAAAATTACCGCGTTGTCCGCTTCCTCCTTGCTTACATGTAGCGTGCGTAACACCGCGCTTTAATATGACACATACATGTCAACACGGACAGATTATTTTATTATTTGGACCAAAACTTGTATCACATTCATAGCAGAAGAGATTTCCCATTACAAGATCATATTATCATAAGATTGGATGTCACCTGGTACAACTGCTTGTAATCGATCATTTCAGCATAAAATTAGCGAACTGTGTGGATGGAAAGAACAGTTAAAAGTAATAAGAAGTAAATACTTTAAATGATAAGATGGCGCCTTGCGGTCATGTGATCACGTATCCTCCAATCACGAGCGTTTTTCGCTCAAACCGAATTCGCCGAACTCTAGTAATAGTATGCTGATCTTCACCCACACCACCGTAAAGGATCACAAGGTGCTTTACCGTTCGTCGGAGCAAAATAAGTGATCCTTTACGGCAGATAGCTCCTAACGATTCTGTGATTATGTTTTATATTCGCTAGGTAAGCATTTAAATTCGAACTTTGATGCTCATTGCTCAGTTTCGAATATCAAATGATCAATATCTGTGCATTGTCTGATGACCATGTTAGGATAGTTAGCAACAGTAACTTCACCTCCGGATTTTATTTTTTAGTACATTGCTTATTGTGCTGTTTTGTTTCGCAAAGTATGGACGTTTTCAAATGTAAACAAATATTTACCATTAATACCTTAAAAGAAATGAACCAGCTTTTGTATTCAAAAGACGAAGTGAAGAAGAAACCCATCTCACAGGCAGAAGGGGTAAACGCGTGTTTGTTGGAAATATCTGCGCGACGTATCAGGTACGGTTTCACGGATGTGTGAAATCTGCGTTTAAACACGAATTGTGACGTATTGCACGATTGACGCATGTTGTGCGCTCTTTTCCTTGTATCTCTTTAACATTCACCAAGAACCATTGCTGGTACTGGTAGACTTGTCTGTGTCCTCTCCTCTGTGACAACGTCCTTAAGATGGACGGCACACACATCGATGCCTCGCCCTCCATGTGAAACACCAGGTTGACGCTTTACAGGTGTGGGTCAAGATTCGAACTCGGACTACAACTCAAAAGGTGCATACGCCTGCAGGCCATCCTGCCAGCATTACTCTAACTTGAGCAGGTGACCATCTTTATGAATGGCAAATGACAAAAGCTCGGTGCTAATCTACACAGGTGTTTGTTTCTAGGTAGGCCTACACTGGCTGATTTGTTGTGCTGAGAGCATGAACCCAGAAAGAGATGAACTTTTGGAGGGTTAATGAGGGTAGAAAAGATTATGGGTATGAATGGGGGAATGACCTGAGACCGTTTTGAAGCCCTGGAGGGAAGAATTGAAGAGACTGAGGAAGTTGGTTCCAGAGTTGGGGAGAAAAAACGAACGAATATGTAGAAATGAGTGGATTTCGAAAGTTTCCTTAAAGGTGGGTTACTGGCAGACCACGTGCGCCCTTCAGAAACCTGGGGCGTTGGAGAAGAGCACTGATCAGAGGGTGTAAGACCAGAAAGGTGGCGATAAATGACAGAGACCACCGACCTGTCACGATGGGAAAGTGATGGACCCATAGATTCAGCATCATTTCATGAGATTCCAATGATCTTGAAGACCTGGTATCAATAGTAAAAGCTGAGGAAGATGTGAGGCAGGGGAGCCAGCGCAGAGGGGAGAGCAGTACTCCATGAAGTTGCGGATAAAGGCCTCGCAGGTGGAAGTCAGCAGCTGGCTTCGGTGTCCATCTTTGAAATGGGGATTTCCCCAAGAAAAATCACATGGCTGATGGTGAGACCCAGGAGTTTGAATGATGGAACCTCCTCATGATGATTGTTCAGGAAGTAGTTGGGGGGCGGGGGAGATTTATCAAATCCAGACGATACTATTGGAGACAGAGTGTGAGATTTATCAAAAGATGTGGAGAGGAACGTAGATTTACCCAATGGGGAATTGCATGTGTTGTTCCCACTGGTTACATTCTCCAGTGGCAGAGAAAATACCTGCGCAAGGTGGATCCACAAGGAAAACTCGTAGCCTTTTGAAATACTACACACAGTGCTGGCGTATGACACGCGTTAAACATCATTTTTACCTCCGCCACTGAAGGTGGATGGAGGTTTTGTTTTCACCCCTGTCTGTCTGTTTGTTTGTCTGTCTGTCTGCGAACAAGATATCTCAAAAAGTTGTGGACGGATTCGGACGAAATTTGGCAGAGATGTAGCGTATGTGACTAGGACGATTCAATTAGATTTTGGTGAAGGTGAGGATTCGGATCCGGATCCTAGAATTTTCTTTAAGTGATTCTTCACAATTGGGAGATGGGGCCAAAAACGATACGTAGCAGGATATCTCAAAAAGTTATGGACCGATTTGGACGAAACTTGGTGGACCAGTTGGGTGTCTGACAAGGACTATTCCATTCTATTTTGGTGTGGATCTGAATATGGATTCGGATGAGAATTATTTAATTGTTGAAGTGATTCTTCACCATTGAAAGATGGGGCGAAAAGCGATAAATAACATGGTATTTATAAAAGTTATGGACGAGTTATGACTAAACTTGGTGGACGAGTTGGTTAGGTGACGAGAACAAGCAGATTCTATTTTGGTGCAGATCCAAATCCAGATCCGGCCTTCAGTGGGGCACAAAACATAAACTCTCCAGCTTGGCGGAGGTATGTTCTCGACCGAGTGCCGTTCTCGTGATCCTTGTTTTATCTTTTTGTTCCAGGAACCTTGGTGAAGATGGCAGCATCACAAGGTGAGTAATCGTTTTTATTTCTCTGTTGTCAATTTTAGTGGTGATTCCTGCGTCAGTTTGGAATATATTTGTGTTATGTTTTTTATGTTCTAATACAAAGTCATGATCAATGTCCAATATGATAATGAAGGGGATAGACAAAATAAGTGCAGAAGAGGTTTTCAGCAAAATGGATAGTGACAGGACCAGGGGCATAGGCTGAGAGTAAAGAAGAGGAGAGTTAAGACGGTAGTAAAGTGGTAGGGGTCTTTCACTCGGAGGGTAGTTAATACATGGGAAGTTCTACCTGGAAAGGTAGTGGCAGCAGAAACAGTAGATAAGTTAAAATGGGATAGGTACCCGGACACATTGGAAATATAGGGGTGCAAGGATATTATCAGGACCTGCAGGCCACTTGTGTGTGGATGGGTGATCGTATCTGGTGTTGATGTAGTGCAGGCATGATGGGCCGAATGGCTTCCTCTACACCAAAGTTCTTGTTAACACTTGGTTCTGTTTCATTTGAATTCGTATCAAAACAGCAGGATGAAAGGAACTTGCAAATTTATTAGAGTGTGGAAATGAGGGGTGGGGGGAGGAGGGGTGTGGGTTTATCCCCAAGTGGATTTGGTTGTGGTACTTTCATAACACAGCTCGTTCTTTATCAACTCACCCATTTTATTGGCTGTAGCCTTGTGTTGGCTTAGCGGTTAGGGTGCCAGCTTGGGATCCTAGGATCCTATTGGCGAATCCCGGTCGATCGCTGAATTAACGCCAGGGGGGTTGACTCAACCTGTCATCCTTCTGAGGTCGGCAAATGGAGCACCAGTTCACTGGTAATTCCCTGTGTGTTGCAAGAGGCGACGAACAGGGTTGGCGGCAGGAAGGGCATCCGGCCGTAAAATATTGCTTCAAAAAGGTGGACCAAGTTGCCCGAAAAAGGCCATCCCCTGCTCTGTGGGGGAAAAAATGGCCTCTAAAGGTGGTTCCATTGTATTGGCTGTGCACTTTCAAACGGGAATGCCTCCATTGAGTGCTGGTGTCTGTTTGTTCCTGGTTTTGCCTCATTGCATATCTTGGACAAAACGAGGATATTATTAATATCACAGGATTTTGATGCATTGGATGGAGACCGAGACCGAGACCGTGACCGAGACATCAAGAGGGAGACGGACAGAGACGGAGAGAGGTTGTGTAAGGTGGAGAGAGGGGAAAAGGGATCGGCATGTTCAAATTGCCAAGCTGTTATATTAAAAGACAACCACAAACAACACCCCAACCACCCACATTATTCCCACCTTGTGGACTTTGCTGAGGAAAGTTTTTCACGAACTGTCCAGCCAGGCCTGACATTCAACTGAAGGTGACAGTAAGATTTTTAACTTGTTCAGATTGCTGTCAATAACTCACTGATTTTATTTATTTATTTTGCAAATGACGTGGGACCTTTAACATCCATCAACTAGTGATAATAGACGGACACCCAGCTTAACATCTATCTGAGGGACAGGGACATTGTGATCCAACACCATACCTGTGAAGTACCAATGTGACAGATTATCGTCGGGGCTGAAAATATAACCCGGATAAGACTGACAACCCTGTTGGACTGAAATTAAAACGGTTGTTCATTTTTTACATGAATTAGTCAACTTACCAACTAATCTATTGTGATTGGTGCCAATGTGGCTATCGACCCACAGACCAAAGCAAAAACCGTGTTGCTATTCTGGCTGAGCTGAACAAGGAGAAGAAGAAGCTTTTACAAACGCAGTCTGTGGTGATTTCTCCCCTTGGAGGCTTTTCCGGAGTGCGAGGTGGATTCCGTGACCTGCGAGACCAAGCGGAGCAACATCATGTGGTGCAGCAACAAAAGGCTGCACTACAGGTAGAGATGGTGTGGGGGAGAAGGATGATCCATGGATTTTTGTTTCCACCAGGGTAGGATGTATCCAATAACAGTCTTTTAGCCTTCCAGATGTGTTCCACTAAAATTGTCCTATTGGAGATGGAGCATGTTTCGCTCAATTTTCTAATTATGCTTTGTAAACCTGATTTTAAATGAATTTCCTCTCGTTTGAGCTCAAATTCTGCTGCCATTTCTTTTTCCATTTCCCCAATTTGAGTGTCCAATTTCATCTCAAATTCTCCCAGTCTGTCCTTGATTTGGTTTTCCATTCTTGCCTCTATTCTATCAATCCGTTCACTCAGTTCCTGTGTTATTCCCTCCATTCCCATCAATTTTGTTTTCCATTCCATTAATTTGTCCCTCCAATTCTCCCTTCAAGCCATTAATTTGTCCTTTCAATTCTCCCTTCAATCCAAAAAATTGTCCCTCCAATTCTCCCTTCAATCCATCAATTTTTCCCTCCAATCGTTCACCACACTCATTGATTTGTTCCCCTCACATTGATTTGTTCACTCATTCCCCTCATATTCAAAATATTCCCCAAATATTCCTCATATTCCCCACTCAGCTTCAAAAAGGGGACCGAAAAACAACAACAACCACAGTTCCCAAAAAAGGCCAACCCCCACTTGCGGGGAAAAATGGCCTCTAAAGGTGGTTTTTATTCCCCTCATATTACCCTCCTTTCGTTCACTTTGGGCATTCATTTGTTCTTTCATTTCTCCCATAAATTGTTTCAACATGGCCTGGACAGCCATCGCACCTGCTTCCTCGTTTGATCGCTCAGGAACGGGGGAGGTTCCAATCCTATCCTCATAAAACTCTCCCCCCAACTCGCTTCCTTCCACCCCGGCCCCTTCTAGCCGCTCCGCCATTTTGTGCATGTCCACTGTAGGGGAATTTGTAGCTGAGAGACTCACAGGACTCCAATGACCGGACACAGGTTTACAAAAGGTCTGGTTTATTATTCACTTCATTCCATTTACCAAATAATACCGCATTATTCAATGGCTGAGATTAACTCTTTTCGCATGGTCCTTTTCGTTCGACACTCCCGTTGGTCAGAGCTCCTCGCAGCAAGTACTCCCGACTTCCACGTTTGCTCCCGTTATATGGACAAACTGGATTTTAATCCCCTCTCCGCTGGTGCCCCGAGGTCATGCATGTACCAAGTCCTGGTATCAGCTCGCTCCCCTCCTGTTGTGAGTTCCGTTTACCAAACGATAGGGGGGTGCTTCAGCCAGGGGCTGTGACCAGGTGGACAAAAGATTATCATGTTCGGGCGCATTCCTGACTCATTTACAAACTCGTCTTTCACAGAGTTTGCATGTAAAATATATCTGCTTTGTTACCAGGTTAATTAATAAGTTACCAGTGCCAATTAATAAGTTACGCTGAGTTACACTTCCACAATTCCCTCATCTTTTTGTTTTTTGTTTATATTAACCATTAATCTAAACATCAATATAAGTAAACAATCAATCACTACAAGTAAACATCAATATAAGTATACGTAAATAATCAATCACTGCAAGTAAACATCATTACAAGTATAAGTAAATAATCATAACTTTGGTAATCAAATTCCCTTAGGCATACACCGTCATCCTGCAAGAATCACAAAACATTTCGTTGGTCATTGACTCCTTCCATATTGTTCAATCTATTGCATTTGCATCACAAATATCTTTTCAAAACAACACTTCACCATCACCAAGATACAACAATTTCACTTCATTTTCAAGTTTTGTAAAGCATCTGCACCATCTGGCAAAAACGTTTGCCTCCACACAAATGTTGACTTTGTTTGAAAGGAAGGGCTGATCACTTGTGTTTGAATCCAGGTATGAAACATTTTCTCCTAATGTCTTCATAGCTCCTGCACTACTTCGTGTAGGATTTCGCTGTTGTGGTAACATTGCGGAGTCATAGACTGACCCTGCTCTCCTTGTAGCATTCTTGCCACTTTTTGCTGTAAACCATAGTAATTCCTGAACACGGCCTTCACCCAGTTGTAGTCGACTTGCCTCCTCCCTCATTGTGAGTGGGCAGCAAGTATTGGTGTGACGTTGATTGGCCAGCAAGATGTGGAACAGGGATGCCGGATGCATCCACAATGATGTTGGGACCATGGTGTTCAGGTCATTCATGGTCCTTACCAGGAGCAACCAGCAGAATCGTGCACAGCTGTTGTGACAAGGGCACAGCCGTTTTTTGCAGCTCCATGCTGGTTCCCCGGACGTTGGTGAAGTAATAACATATGTCCCCGCATTTCACAGAGGTTGCCGGTAAAATGTCGTTGTCCTGCAACTTCTGATGTGGTGAATGTTCGAAGCCTTCGAACAAGAGTAAGTGATCGCCTTTCTTTCATATGTTGCAGTGTGATCCAGGCAAATGGTCACATAAATTTCCTTGGTGAAGGTAAGCATTCATCTCCAAGTTACACGGGAGAATGTCTTCATCATTCTTTGAGAAAGAGGGTGTATGCCACGATTAACTTCATTTTTTAGCCACAAATTTTCTTTCTCGAACTTCTTCCCAATTCCGTTAGCAATCCCTCCAAAATGTGATCTCGTCTTATCTTTATGCTCAGTCACATCTGAATCTGCTTTCCGCACACACTGAATCAGATAGGGTACATCTTACCATGAAATCAGCATAATCATTAGGGTGCATCAAACGCCCCATGATTTTCAAAAAGTTGTTGTATTTTAATGTCTATTCCCTCAAATGTTACACTTGTTGGTAGAAGTATGTATGCAAAAAATAGATGAAATCAGAGGTGGTCCTGGGTGGCCACCGGCCACTTTTATATATTTAGGGCCATTTAGGGCCACAGCTAAACTACTTTACAAGATAATGTAAAATTAACTACAAGATAATGTAAAATTAACCATTATACCTATATACAAAAGTAAAGTCCTACTTTTACTAAATGCCTAATATCAAACAGTTAAAACAACCTTACATGTCAATGTAAAATTAACCAAAATCGTTCTTCATATTACAAAGTTGTAGTACAGTGTTGTAGTATTGTACTTTCATTGATTAAAAGTTTGAAAATGTATTAAGCACAACGCCAATGTCACTACTCCAACTTTGCTCGTTTCCGCAAATTTGGCCTCGCTTTGCGGTCACATTCAACCACTTGAAGAAGATTTTGGAAGTGGTCTTCTCTTCTTGCAGTTGAGACAAAATCAGTTGCGAGCTTTACTGCTCTCTCCGCAGGGTCATTCACAACATTAAGCCCATCCACAATGGACTTGGCTGCCTTGAAGTGCTCATTGTTCTGCCAAGTGTCAACATCCTCTGTTAGGAAGGTCATATCTAGGTGAAGAAGGTTTACTGTAAACCACGAGTCCTCGTTCACAAGATCAGCCAGGGTTGTCGCTTCTGTAATTTTTGGAAATGACGGTTTGCCATATCCAGAACCGTAGCGGTGTTTTGGAGTGCTTGGCATTTCATCTGGTTGTATGGCCAGTAACACATCTGCAAGGGCACGACGATCCTTTTGAGGAATTGCATTGCTGAACAGTGCCAAAACAACCAGTTCTGGGGTTAAATACCACAAATGTCTATCAAAGGCTTTCACAGCGCTGACTGAAATGGTTGAGTTGACAGCTTTATAGTTGAGCAGAGTCTTGTAAAAGCACAAATCAAACCATGGGGCATTTGAAGCAGACTGACATATGAGCCACCAATCACAATAAATATAAACAACAAAAACAACAAACTCCTTCAGTTTTTTCTGTTGATGTTGTGTTGTTACAGTTCCTCGAGGTAGTAGAGAAATTTGCTCTTCAAGTAGGCATATTTTGATGGAATAAAGAATCTTTGACATCCACCTTGCTTTATGCATGGCCCCTGGTCTGTGGAGTGTTCCTTGTTTTGTGACATCATCATCGAGGACTACCTGGCAGAGTTGTGCCATTTCCTTGTAGTCTTCCCTACAGTATGAAGCGCTTGTGCGGATTGTGCTTAAAACCTTGTTTTTGCAGGATAAAAGCAGCTGTTGTGCATAGTCATTGTACATGGAAATGTCAATTTTGGTTAAACTTTCATTCTTTGCATGCGATATGCGTTCCCAATTCTTCTGGAATTTTTGGAACAAAGATACTTCTGGAGACTTTGATGCCTCAATTTTGAGAACGTCAAACACATGATCCAGGATTACCTCTCCAACATGATGGCGACATGCACACCACAGAAGAGCACGGTCCAGTTTTGATTGAATGGTAACACAGGCAGCTGTAACGTGTCCAGTGTTTGATGCTGTTGTGTCAAAACATAAGTTGACAACTGATTGTTTGCACTTCCATGAATGTAGATACGTGTAAGTGTGCTCGGCAATGATGTCACCTGATGACCTATCACTTCCAGGAGGATATCTAGCCACCCCCAGTAGCTTTACATCAGTGGCATTCCCAACCAACACTGGCAATCTTTCTTCCTTGACATTCTTGTTTGTGAGCGTTGGTATCTGCTTGCCATCCCAGTGAAGTGTTGCAGCTGTTGGGGCGATCCAATTTTCTTGAATATCTTTGGCGATAGCACTTGTTATTGATCGTCGAGCCTTATCAGCAGTTGAGTACGACTTGGCCACACGACGTGGATCACCTCCTGCCTCTTGAATTACAGCTTTGGTGAGCGCAACCTGTTGAACAGGAGTTATGTTTAGTCGAGTAGCAACAGACACAACTGAATGTCTTTTCAGAATATCATGAGGAATAAAGGCAGATGTACCTGCATATGTTGATCTGTGGTGACTACGCTTCCTTTGAAACTCTGGAATCGCCTCTTCTTCAGTTTCTTCCAAGCTATCTGCAGAGTCACTATCATCAGAGCATACAGAACTAATTGTCATCTCTTGTACACTGGATGATTCATGACGTTCTCGTCTTGAAGCTTCCGCTAAGAGGCGTTTTTCTTTTCTATGATCTTTATCAACTTTCTTCTTGTCAACACCACCAAATGAGGCTACTCTGTCAGATTTCATTGACTCTAAAAATACTCTATCTTCCTCATTCTTAATGTTTGTCATTGCATCTTTTGTCCATACACCAAAGGTCTTATCAAGACGTTCATTCATGGTTTGCAACTTAGCCAAAGTGCTTGGAGATTCTCGGCGAGAAACAGGTATTTGACGCAATTTGTTATTGTCATTAAGAAGGTCAAGTATTAGTTTGCAGCATTGATGGTCTGAAAGCATAGGAATATTTGCTTTAGTGTAGAATTTTTTCAGCTGGATAAGGACGATGCTGGCAGATTTCCATTTCAGTGGCTGAGTTTGTTTGCCTTCACATATTTCTTTCTGGATGTACCACATCACGCATCGAAGAACCTGCCGGCAAGTTGGGAGGCGGACTCCTGTCAATGTACCATCTGCTTCTGTAAAAGCATTGCCAAGACCAAAAATGGCACTTGCTAATCTGGTCTTCTTATCTGCCATCTGAAAGAAAATAAAGGATATTATTAGACTACTAGTATGGGACCCACGATTAGACCTCCGATTTCATTCATGTAAAAATACAAACTAATTATCAAACCATCGTTTTTTGCATAAAATTGTTATATTTGTATTCCTCTCATCAAGACCTTCAATTTGATACCAAACATGACTAGGTTTGGGTGTAAAATAACAAAATCAAACATTTTTACATAGTGCGGCCCCGAAAATGGCCCTAAATATATAAAAGTGGCCGGTGGCCACCCAGGACCACCTCTGATTTCATTTATTTTTTGCATACATACTTCTACCAACAAGTGTAACATTTGAGAGAATAGACATTAAAATCCAAGAACCTAAGGGCGTTTGATGCACCCTAATAATCATGTATATCTTCCGACAGTTTCACATTCAACAATTTGTTGTTTTTCCTTAACACAAAAAGTTATATTCATTTATATGCGTCACACAAATAATATTCAATCAGGTATGTATTTTATTACTAAACTAAGAATAGCATTGTATATGATTACAATCACAAACGGGAATACCTAATTCCCAACAACAATTTTCCCAAACCAACAAATTAAGCATAATGTATTATTACCATAATTCCTCTCCACTTTTTCTTTTCCCTCTTTTTTCCTAACAGTGTGTCACTCGTGGTGATATGAGTTCACTGATATTGTAATTGACACAACTCATAACATTGTCGTTATGCCATTATCTTAATTCTACTGTTTATGTCGCCATAAAAGTCTTCCTTTTCTGGTTCCACATTTCTTTCCTCATTTGTCACTTCATGCGTTATCATCGTGTTGTTGGTTACCTTATTCAAACACACCGTCACTAAGGCTTTCAAGCAAGCCACCACTAAAACAATTGCCAATATAACTACTAAACCAACAAACAAGTCTGCTACTCCTTGTATATATTCATACCTATGACATAGTTATATGTCGATGACATTTAACATTATATACCAAACTAACAAGCTTCCTAAAAGGTAAATAAAGAAAATCCCTTAATATGTAACATAATCAGATTATTTGTCTTGCCCTGATCCCCCTATCTCCCGGGGTTGAACTCAATCCCCTGATCATGAGTGTAGTTGTGATACATTTTTCACTCATGTTGTATTTATATCAGCAGGTAATTGTATGTCATGTAGGCAAATAAATGTCACTATCCCAAGTAGGAATATCACATGTTGAAAATGTAATGTTTATCAATGCAAGGGGTGTTAAAATGTAATTCAAATGACTGTAAATCACGACTATCATTTATCTACCACTGAATGTTCTGCTGGGCTGCTAGGTGCAGCCTCATTTTCTGTGGGATCGTCCACCTTAGCCCCATGTGCTTGTTTGCAATGAGGGGCATGAATCCAACTTTCTATTTTGGGTCCATATTTTTTCTATTCTTATCAATCTCCTATGGTTTATCATTTCGTTCCAAGATACCGCCACCAAAGGTTTTAACCAAAGCTCTACCAAACTATTTCCAATTTGAACAAAAAATGCCAGTGAAACAATGATTCGAAGAATTAACTTCAAGGGGTCAATGAATTTATTCTATAGCCAGATCTAATTTTCCCCTCCAATAGTTTGCCTTGCCACATGTCATATTATAACACCTTAATAAACCTTCGAAAAATGTTTCCCATCTCAACAAATTTCCTTTTTTTTTTTTTTTTTTCAAATAGCCATGTGTAACTTACGTATTTAACTACAATTTCCTCTCAATTTGTTTGGCCTAACTGGCCGCAAAAGTGGCTGCCAGCATGCAGTACCGTTTTTTATCTACCAAGGAAGTGTTCCACACAAGACCTCTACCAAAATGTTGTTTGTAAAAAACAAATCTGGGATTTCTGATTACATGGATGCACATTCTCAGGACATTTTCAGGCTGCTGTTAACAATCCACTACGATAACTTAATTCCTTTACCCACAATCAAATAATTAGTACAAATTGAGGATATTATCCCTATCACATTCTTTTATAGATTCATTATGTTGGATCTAATTTTTTTTCCAATAATTTTCCACTGCTGTAAGGCGGAACAATAGCTCTCATAAGTCTTAGTAATATCGTACTTAATTTGCCCAGCAGCGAATAATTTATTTACTATCCTTTCTCATCTGTTAACCAGTGACTTTGTTTAAACTCCAGAACTGAAAACCCACAATAGTTCAAACCAGCAAAATTTTCTTTACTATTTTCCCATATCATCTATGCCTAAAACACATCCATACATACAGCACAATTTATATGCTGATAAAATTCAAGTTTATATATATAAAAATCCGTGAGCAGAGTACTCTGGGAAGTCAGTGAAAGACCTCTCCCAAATTTGGCTAATTTTGTACTCCCACATTTTTTTACTCCCACATTGGAACTATCTATTTTCAGACAAGGCACACTGTCGGTGTCAACAATCTTGTAAGATTGATACACAAAAACACACACACACATGCATTATGCATATTTGTTTGCGTTGGAACCATTATTTACAGATCAGATGGGTGTCAATTTTATTTCAATTTCATAAAATTTGTCAATCAAATTAAAATGCTTATACACAAATAAACTAAAAGTCTATTCTTAGAAAACCCCTATGATGTCACATTGAAATTACCCTTTCAGTTCCCACCATAATTTATCCAAATTTGACTACACACCCATTTGCATGTCAGTCGACCACTGACCTATCAATCATGCGGAACACTAGTCCGACATTCCCACCTGATCATCATGTGACCCTTGTCCCTTGGTTTCAAAAATTTGCAAAGCAATTGTTCCAACTTTGTAAATTTAAAATTGTGTGCCCAACATAAAAGATCCAATTTCGGCATGTGATCAATTAATTACTAATTTGCTTACAAGCAAAAGAAAAATGAATAATTCTTGCTCCGAAAACTTTTCAGACCCAAGAATCATCGACAGTTATTCATGTTTGTCCAGTAATCGAATCTGTTGAGGCCAATCATCATTTGGGATTTGCAGCAATGAAGGCCTAATCATTGTCTGAGGTATCGGTCAGCACTGGTACCCTTGATCTTGGTTTACCCTATTAACTTGTCTTCCTTTTGGTATACGGACATCCTCTTTTCCAATGTCCCATCCGTCCACACTTGAAACACCGGTTTCTGTCGTTGTCTGATCTGTGCATTTGTATTGCTGGGCTGCATCTCTACATCCCTGAGTTGCCACTGCAATCTCTCGTTATCTCCTGAAACACGAAAAAATTCTCTGTACCGTCCTTTTTGGGGAGACAACTGGAAATCTGATGGGACAACTGTCACTTTCATTCCTAATTTCGAGGGCAGTTGTGCATTTGTCTCCTCCACTGTATCCTGTATCCTTTTTATTTTAAGTTCTGTTATCCGTTCTTGCTGTTCCCGTTGTCTGGATTCACCATCCCAAAGATGGAATGCAAGCCAGTCTACCGTTAGATTCTGTCTCTTCCTGGCTTTCAATCTTTGTTCCAATCTTTCCAATCGACTTCGCTCAAATGTACCATCTCTTGGAAACTCCTCATCATGTCCCTTTGTCCACAAATACCAATTCTCGACCTGCCTTATAGCTTCTGCACCATAACGGTCGTACATATGATGTGTACAAGTACCTTTTTGTGGAATCTCTGGTTGTCCTTGTGTATTCTTGCAGGCTCCATTTCCCATTCTGCCTTTTATCAAAGTAGCGTTGGATGTGTTGTAGTTTGTTCCTCTAAAGCTTCACTCGTACCTCCAGGAAGGGTCTCTCCACCTGTTCACACGGTGATTTCCAGAGAATCTCCCTCAGCTGTGGCTTTTGCACAATCCAATCTCACAGATCAGTATTTGCAGATGAGCCGGAGGGTCAGTATGAAATGGGTGAATCCTCAGGTGTCCGCTCTGTTGACGGGGAAATCACACAATGGTAACCGCACATATATATCTGTATATAAACTCACCACCTTGCTCAATTTTCCCAGGTTGTCTCCACATTGATAATCTCTCGCAAAGATATCAAAGCTTCTTTCTTGAGACCGCATTTTCATCAATCAAACAATCAATATATTCAATTCAATTTATTCAGTTCAATTTATTCAGTTAAATTTATTCAATTAAATTCAATCAATTAGATTCAATCAATCAACAATTCAATCAATTATTCAATTTCAATTAATTCATCAATATTCATCAATAAATCAAATTAATCATTTTGGATGTCTCCTTGCATAAGCCCTTTCCCCAATGATATCAGGACAGGTCCATCCATTGACTGAGATCGAATTTTATCGGTCGTCACCTCTGGTTCGTACCTCATGTCAATTGATGAATCACCGTCCTGTCCTAGGGTCATATCTGACATATTTCCCCATTTTGCCTGGTCTCCACAAATTTTCTTTGCAACCACTAAAGGCAACTCATCCTTCATTCGTGAGACAGCCAAAATGGATGGCAGATATTAAAGTTCATTGGAAAAAAGATCTCATCATTTTTTCCTTTAATAGTACCCAAAATCTCTTGGCAATTTAAATTTCGTAAAACTCCTGAAATAAGACTGTCAAATTCCTTCAATCATGCTAAATTTTGAAACTCCATCGCTTGTAACACCCAATTTATCCCATAGGGCTTGAAAGTTCTTTCCCAAGTTCATGCAATCATTCTGCATTTGAACCCTATGATATCATTCATAATAATCATCATGATTTTATCGTCATGGTCATATCATAGTCATCTATTTAAACGAACATTTCCTTTATCACCACAGCTATGTGGTATAATCAACAATAGAATAAAACTGTACATAGCAACAGGCTACCTCATGGCCACTTAGTATACCTATTGACAATAAGTCATAACAATATCGAATAATCATTGAACAATTCAAAAATCGCTTCCACTGCTCCAGCCGCAGCATTCGTCATTTTGTCTGCTCATCCGCATGACCAAAACGAAATAAAGGGAGCTCAACCATTACACAGCGCTTTTAATGGCGCATGCCATAGGACCTCAACGCAATTTCGACTCGGCCAGAAAAACGAGCAAATTTTGCAGGATGTTAACTGGAATTAGTCGTGAAAATATATCCAAAATACACAAAAATACCCACCTACAAAAATAAACAACAAAACCCAAACAAACCCAAGGTCGACCATATTACACAATTAAATTACACCTTAAATTATTCATTAAATTACTCATTAAATTACTCATTAAATTACTCATTAAATTACATCATTTCAGCATCGTATTGATTGCTGAAATGTTCATGGGTTTGAACACACCTTAAAAGAGGTATGCTTTGCGGTTTTGCCCACCTACCACGTTTAATTAAATTACATCATTTCAGTATCGTATTGATTGCTGAAATGTTCATGGGTTTATACACACCTTAAAAGAGGTATGCTTTGTGGTGTTGCCCACCTACCACGTTGAATTAAATTACATCATTTCAGCATCGTATTGATTGCTGAAATGTTCATGGGTTTATACACACCTTAAAAGAGGTATGCTTTGTGGTGTTGCCCACCTACCACGTTGAATTAAATTACATCATTTCAGCATCGTATTGATTGCTGAAATGTTCATGGGTTTATACACACCTTAAAAGAGGTATGCTTTGTGGTGTTGCCCACCTACCACGTTGAATTAAATTACATCATTTCAATTAAAACATCGCTTCTACTGCTCCAGCCGCAGCATTCGTCACTTTGTCTGCTCATCCGCATGACCAAAACGAAATAAAGGGAGCTCAACCATTACACAGCGCTTTTAATGGCGCATGCCATAGAAACTCAACGCAATTTCGACTCGGCCAGCAAACGAGCAAATTTTGCAGGATGTTAACTGGAATTAGTCGTGAAAATATATCCAAAATACACACCCACTCAAATAAACAACATTTATTCCGTTCAACAGAACAAACATTTCCTCTATCATGACATGCATGTCTTCAAAATTATATGACCAAGAGGAAAGTAAAATTAATTAAAAACTGCGGGCAGTGATGATCCGGGGACCATACCGCTCCATCCTGATTGGACGAGTGCATGCTAGAGTCGTTAACAACGACAGTCCAGATCCGATTGTTCAAAATTTCAACTCAATCGATCGAAAAATGAACGCAGGGATGCATTTTAAAGGTGCAGTGGCACTAACTGAGTTGCCACGAATATGGCCACAAAATTGCCAATATGGCCATCACAAAATATTTTCCTTAATCAATTGGCTCATAGCATAACCAATCTGCAAGTATTTCATCCGAAGATGTATCTCTGAGGACTTTAAATTAAATAAGTCATTTATAAATCAACGAGTTAATTTATTAAATGATTAATCAATAAATCAAAATTTTCGTTGACAGCCACATCACTTGGTCAGTGTCATGTCCAAATATCAGCTTCCTTACTCAACAGGTGCCTGAGTTAATGTAATGTAATTACTGTAATAAGATTACTGCAATTACTGTAATGATTACTGTAATTACTGTAATTACCGGAACTGTAATTACTGTAATTACCTCAGGTAATTAGCATCAGCAAAACACAACATTTGAATGTTCCCAAAACGTTGGAGCAAAACGTTGCAACAACGAAAGTGAAACGTTGTAGCGACGTTGTGGAAACGTCAGCAAAACACAACATTTGAATGTTCCCAAAACGTTGGAGCAAAACGTTGCAACAACGAAAGTGAAACGTTGTAGCGACGTTGTGGAAACGTTTTACAACAACATTATTTCAATGTTGCAGGAAAGTAATGTGAAAAACGTTCCCAAAAATGTTCTCTCTTTTTCTGTCTCTCTTTCTGTCTGTCTGTGTCTCTCTCTCACTTTCTGTCTCTCTCTGTCTATCTCTCTCTGTCTGTCTGTCTGTCTCTCTCTATGTGTCTGACTATCATCTTTATCTCTGTTTGTCTCTATGTCTCTTTCTCTTTCTTTTCTGTCTCTCTCTCTCTGTCTGTCTCTCTTTCTCACTTTGTCTCACTCTGTCTATCTCTCTCTGTCTGTCTGTCTGTCTCTCTCTATGTGTCTGACTATCATATTTATCTCTGTTTGTCTCTATGTCTCTCTTTCTTTCTTTTCTCTCTCTCTCTCTCTGTCTGTCTGTCTGTCTCTCTTTCTGTCTCTCTCTGTGTTTCTCTCTCTGTCTGTCTGTCTGTCTCTCTCTATGTGTCTGACTATCATCTTTATCTCTGTTTGTCTCTTTGTCTCTCTTTCTTTCTTTTCTCTCTCTCTCTCTCTGTCTGTCTGTCTCTCTTTCTGTCTCTCTCTGTGTTTCTCTCTCTGTCTGTCTGTCTCTCTCTATGTTCTCTCTCTCTCTGTCTGTCTCTCTCTATCTGTTCCCAATTTATCCCATTAAAATCCCATTAAAATCTTATTAAAATCCCATTAAAATCTTATTAAAATCCCATTAAATCTTATTAAAATCCCATTAAATCTCATATCTTGTCACCCTTTGCATTGTTGAAAGTAATTAATTCCGTAACTCAATATTACCTCTATTTATATATACTAGGGCATGCCCGCACGTACGCGCTTGCCCGTACGTGCTTGCAAAAAAAAACACACGTGCAAGCAACAACAAAAACTTTGAAACCACGTGGCAGTAACGACCACAGAACCCCCCTCCTATTTACATCAAATGGTTTGGTCCATTCGCCGAGCCTAAGCGAACGGCTTGCGAGTACGGTGACCATACCTTGGGACCCCCTTGTCCGATTAATTTCAAACCTTGACAAATTTCCCATTCCTTCCCTTCCTGATCTCTCGATGTAGGGCTGGGTTCTTTTTTTAGGATCATGTTGCATCGAGCATTATTTTCCAAAACAGTGTGAACATTAACCCACACCAAAACCTCTGACATCCCACCATTAACACCTATTGTAAGCGTGCCGAATCAGTAAGCATCACCCCTTCTATGAGCCTCGACCAGAGGGTGGTTGTTACTCACAAACACCATTTCCTGTAATTATCTCTCATAATCAGGATAAATTTGGAACAGCCCTTAAACTAACACCAAGCAGATCAATTTTTATATTTAGGTTGAGGTTTCACACAAACTGGTTAACTAAATAATACAGAATTATTATTATTATTATATCTCCGCCTTGGTGTACAGTTTATGTTTTGTATCCCACTGATAGGCCGGATCTGGATTCGGACCTGAACCAAAATCCAATCATTTCGTCGTGTCACCCATGCTATTTATCTGGCAAATTTCGTCAAAAAAAAAAAAACACAACAGCACTGGTTTTGTTTCACCCATGCTATTTATCTTCCTGCAAAACGCTTTGCTTCTCGCAAAACGTCCGCCAATGGGAAGTAAAGGGAGGGAAAAAAACGGGAGCAAGAGACAGGGTGCCGGAATGGACATGAGGGACAATGAGGGACAGTGAGGGAGTGTTGGTATGCAATTTTGATCCAATCGCCATCTTTCATAGTAATTCTGGACCGGCATTAGGTGGGATTGTCTGTCATGAATTTATTTGTTGATCGAACGAGTTTTAATTTGTCTAAATCCGACCAGTCGTTTCCAAAGATATAAGCCTTTTTGTCGCAATACCATATTGGAAATATATATATATATAAATATAATTCCCTTTCCCGGTTCCCTGTCGCTCGCCGAGCGCCGAGCAAGTCGAGTGCTTTTTGAACAAGAGCAAAAAAAAAGAAGTACTTTATGTGTACGGGTGGGTAAACGAGTGTACCGGCCTTACACGTCCTGGAAGCAAACGGTCGCAAGGTGCACGCTTGCTCCGTTTGCTTCCAGGTCACAGTAAGACCCTTAGTGACCAGCGCAAAAATACGTATTTACAGAAATCATTTAGAAAAAAAAACGAATTATCATCGTGTTGTTTATCGAAGTACCATTCGTGATGGGTCACGCCACTTATATCGCGGCATCGGTGCGCAAGGAAGCCCCAGACCACCTGCTCCCCCATGTATGTACACATAACTTCCAAGTTCGTAAATCATATTGGACAAAACAAGACACACTCACCTTTTAAAGAAGACTTGTTTGTACAATTGATGTCAGCGGTGCCTCCAGATTGTAGGGGAATTTATAGCTGAGAGACTCACAGGACTCCAATGACCGGACACAGGTTTACAAAAGGTCTGGTTTATTATTCACTTCATTCCATTTACCAAATAATACCGCATTATTCAATGGCTGAGATTAACTCTTTTCGCATGGTCCTTTTCGTTCGACACTCCCGTTGGTCAGAGCTCCTCGCAGCAAGTACTCCCGACTTCCACGTTTGCTCCCGTTATATGGACAAACTGGATTTTAATCCCCTCTCCGCTGGTGCCCCGAGGTCATGCATGTACCAAGTCCTGGTATCAGCTCGCTCCCCTCCTGTTGTGAGTTCCGTTTACCAAACGATAGGGGGGTGCTTCAGCCAGGGGCTGTGACCAGGTGGACAAAAGATTATCATGTTCGGGCGCATTCCTGACTCATTTACAAACTCGTCTTTCACAGAGTTTGCATGTAAAATATATCTGCTTTGTTACCAGGTTAATTAATAAGTTACCAGTGCCAATTAATAAGTTACGCTGAGTTACACTTCCACACCACCATTACGTGACGAGCAGCTTTAACCGCGCGCGCGTAATCTCCTCAAACGAAAAGAAAAAAAAAATCCTTTATATTTGACAACGCGCTGTTTTCGCGTGCTTTGACACCAATCCATTGTAAATTTGGACACCCGGTCGCTACGATCGACCCTCCCTCCAAGAGAGACGATCGTTAAAATTTGGATTTCATATTTTTCCAAGCTCACCTCGCTTGGATCGTGGCTGTCTTGATGGATTCAAATCCTCACTCTCGACACCAAATGTCCGTCAAAGGGTTCGAATCCCAACTCCTGCATTCCAAATGTCCTGTCAGCCCGAAGGGTTAACACCGCATGGTGACGAATGGCCGTAACGGTTTTAAATTTCGAGGTGCGTAGCCGAAACTGGCGTTTGGCCCGTTGTGTTTGAGTGAAGGAACCAAAGTGCTTACCTGCACGAAGCTCACAGGGTTTTATTTGAAACCCACAACAAATATACAACACAACAAATGAAATGCACAATAATGAATTTAATGAAAGTAAATGTAATGAATAAAAAAAATGAATGGTGAGGTGCGTCTAATATTTCCAACTTGAGGATCCTCCACTCAGACACAGATACAAACAAGGGGAAAGAGAAAATAAAGTAAATTGTTTAAATCCGGCCGGCACTCAGCTTGGCATCCAGACTACATCTGGGAGATTGATGGCCAACTTGCAGCCACCCGTGTGGGAAACGCTCCAATAAATAGCGCCGAAAATGCCCAGGCATGAGCAAGCAGCCAACCGTCCCTTCCTCGCTTCCACCGCCAAGCGAGACGTGGCTCTCTCCTCCCCCGAAAAGCACCACAGTCAACACACCCCTTCCTCTAACGTTGCAATAAGTTCCAAAGCTCCGAAAAGTTCACTTCACGAGCGCATCCGAGACCAAAAGCGACATCCTCCGACCAAAGCCAGAACGAGAGAGAGAGACTGATTCTTCTTCCTCCTAGCTTTCGAGCCTTCTCACTTTGACATCACCCGTACAATCGCCCGAGCTCTAATACATCACTCCATGTCCTCCCAACCAATGATGAAGCTCGGGGCGTGGCCTGTCGGGTACAATCCCTTGGGGGGGCAGAGTTCAAGAATGTTTGGCTTCTGTCGGTAATTATGGGGCGGTTGGGCGGGGTTTACTTGTCGATCATAATGTCTGGGTACTGTCGGCGATTGTTGTTGGTGGTTAAAGACGTGCGTTTTATGGCCGGCTTGTTATAATTGCAAAAACACAGGGAAAAATCACAGGGGGCAATCATACACTGGGAGAAACGAATCTTAACCCTACCTCGTTAACACAAGCTCCAACCCCCACCCCCCCAACCCCCCACCATGTAAAGACACGTACACGATCTTAAGCTCACAGTTTTTCTACATAAATACATCGAGTTTGGCTTCCTACTCACATGCGGTCCATGCTACCCTACACAGTTATATCTCCACTATGGTATTCGTATTCCATCCCTACCCCCACAAACGCAACAGTATATATTACGATTAAAGGATGAACTGATTAAATTTTGCCATCAATGGTCCAAGGTCAGAGGTCATGTCAGGTAAAAATGTTGCTTGAGAACAGCTGAAGGTATTTTAAATCAAACTTTGCGAGAAGTATGCATAATGATGTAATAATGTGGGTGGAGGCATATCGGTCGACATCGCGACGCCGAAGAGTGCCGTTCTCGTGCTTATTTATTATTTTTCAATGACGTCTTATTCTGCCTTCAGAAAATCTATTCCCAGCTTTGTAATCTATACCATGTATGAGTCAAAGCTTCATCGCAATTGAATTTTGCTAATCGATTGAGTGATTTGTGAAACATATCAAAAAGAAATAACGTTTCTTTTTTTCCCTACATTCAGCATGCCCACTTGCACTCCTTTGGCTACTTCATCACGCAAGATTCGGCTTTTGGAAACCTCATCCTGCCTGTCCTGCCCCGTCTTGATCCAGAGTGATCGAAATCCCTGAGAAGCGTGCTCGGGCTGGGACTTTAGCATATCACTTCATCCTTGGCCATTGTAAAAAAATGAAATTCATTTCCACTTATTTCTAAATACTGTACTGCACATGGAAAATGCAAATAAAATGGCTCAAATGAGTGGATTATAGAGAAAGACAAATGAACAAGCAGATCAAAATGAATGCCGTATGGTGATCTAGTGATGATGTCACTGGACAAGCATCCCCAAAGTTGTGGGTACATTTTGAGCTGAACGTAGCAACAGAATTATTTAAACAGATTTTAAACAGTTAGGGTTTTTAAACAGAATTATTCTTTACTTTTGAGAAGCCAGGCTCATCTCAGAATTGCAATGTTACATTTTTAAAATATATTTGTTGGATACAAGATATTACACGCTAGCTCGTGTAATAAGAGCTAGCACATAAAACACAAAAACCATAAACGGACACATAAAACAACTAGATGGTATTCATAGAATACTTACCCTGTACAGTCAGGAGAAGGACTTGGTGCAAGCCAACTCTTCTGGTTTTTAAGGGTTTTTGTTTTTTTGATCCAATATGGCTGCCAAACCAGTGACTGATGATGTCACTTTTATTTTCCATGTAGAGGTTTCAGAGATTTTGAGGTGCAAAGTTTTTCGTTTTTTCCCCTGTACTACGTGACCTATGATGTCATAATTATCATTTAAAAAATTATACGCGAGGAGGCGCTCAAAAGGTAAAGATTTAGTGTTTATTGGACCAACAGTTGCTAAAAAAAAAAAAATTCATTACTTATCAAATCAAGCAAAGACACAGGGACGAGGTTGTAGAGGGGCAAAGTTTTTCGGTTTTTGCAAGATGGCGCCTTTACCGCTGAACTATGACTTCATAATATTCATTAAAATATTCTACAGGAGGAGGCGCTCCTATGGTGAAAATTTTGTGTCAATCGGTCTAAGAATTGCAGAGGAAAAAAAATTCATACTAATCGAATCAAGCGTTGTACTTGCCGAATTATGACGACATTATTACGGTACTGATGACATCATGATTAACATGTCTTATTCCCCAAGGGGAGTGCTTGACATTGAGCCATATTTCAATTTTTTCCATGGAATGGTTTCGGAGATATAGAGGTGCAACTTCTTTCGATTTTTCCAAGATGGCACATGTACCACGTGACCAATGACGTCATAATTATCATTAGAACAATTCTACAGGAGGAGCCGCTCATATTCTGAAAATTTCGTGTTCATCGAACGAACAGTTGCAGAGGAATTTTTTTTTTCATACTGATCAGATCAAGCGTTGTACTTGTCGAATTATGATGTCATAATGGAGGCAACTATGACATTATCATTAACATATCTTATTCCCCATGGGGTGTACTTGACAATGAGCCATGTTTCAATCTTTTCCATTAAGCGGTTTGGGAGATATCGAGGTGTAACGCTTTTCCAAGATGGCGTCCGTATCAGGTGACCTATGACGTCATAATTAAAAGCAAAAAAATCTACAAGCAGAGGCGCTCCTACGGTAAAATTTCATGTCAATCGGACCAACGGTTGCCGAGAAAATGAATTTTTAAAATGCAGACACGGCACACATACACAACAGATTGCCTCACCCTGCTTTTCGCTTCGCGAGCGCAGGGTAATAAAGGGAGGGGGAGACAAGATGGGGAGAGAGAGGAAAGCGCACAAACGCAACAGTAGAAAACGGCATCGGGAGATCTGCGGAAGGGAGAGGGGACTGGGGGGTGGGTGGGAGGGGGAGGGAAGGGGTACAGGTACACGGTATAAAACAAATTGACACTACTAGGAATTTCAGGAATGAAGTCGGACAATTGAAAGAGGTAGATTTGGGTTGTATTAACGGGGGTAGAAAAGATCAAGGTTTTGGATGGGGGTTTAGACCTGTTTTAAAGACCTGGAGGGAAGAGTGGGATTGAAGAGAGTGGGAGTTTGTTCCAGAGGCGGGGAAAAAGGAGGAATAAAAGAGTGAAGGTGAGCAGAGAGTCTTGATTTTGGCAGTTTAACCATAAGAGGGTTGCTAACAGATCTTGTGTGACCTGCAGGAATATTTGGGGGACAGAGTACAGATAGAGCAGGGGGAGCGAGGCCAGAGAGGAATGGGTAGAAGACAGAAAGACCACCTACCTGCCTGCAGTGAGTGAGTGAAAGGCCCTCGGAGATAGCGTCATCGCGGGAGATTCCAATGATTCTGAACGCTTTGGTTTCAACAGCGTGAAGACGAGCTAGGTGTGAGGCAGGAGCACTAGCCTAGAGGGGAGAGCAGTATTCCATTGAGCTGCGGATGAAAGCCTTGTATATGGTGAGGAGCTCAGGTGTGCCAAGGAAGGACTTCGCATGACGGAGGATGCCCAGTCGGCGACTGGCTTTGGAGGCCAGCTTGGAAATGTGGTTTTCCCAAGAAAGATCATGGCAGATAGTGAGACCCAAAAGCTTTAGCGACAGAACTTCTTGGAGAGGATTGTTGAGAAAGTAGATGGGAGGCGGGAGGGTTTGTTGATCTGGAGAAAGCATTCGATCGGGTTCCACACAAAGTATTGACATGGGCATTGAGGAAGTTAGGAGTGGAGGAATGGTTGATCAGAGTAGTGATGGCAATGTACAAAAGAGCGCGCACAGCTGTAAGGACGAAGGACGGGAACAGTGGTTAGTTTGAGGTGAAGGTGGGAGTGCATCAGGGGTCAGTACTAAGTCCACTACTATTTGTAGCTCTGATGGAGGTGCGGGCTTTGAATGTAAAGGAGGGTTTACTGTGGTAGTTGTTGAATGCAGATGAACTGGTGTTGATTGCGGAAAGTATGGATGGACTGAAGGAGAAGATGAACAAGTGGAAGGAATGTATGGAGACAAAAGGTCTGAAGGTGAATATCGGAAAAACGAAGGTGATGCCAAGTGGTAAAGCATGTGGTGAGGTGGAAAGAACTGGGAAGTGGCCGTGTGCTGTGTGCAGAAAGGGTGTCGGAGTGAACTCCATTCAATGTACAATGTGCACAGAGTGGGTTCATCAAAAATGTCGTGGTCTGAGGGTCATTAACCAGTGTGGCAGCTACATTCAAGTGTAAGGTGTGCACAGAGGGAGATGGAGGAAATGTTGAGTTGGATCTTGGAGACTGTGAAGCTGGAAGGTGTGAAAACATTTTGCTACCGAGGAGACATACTGAATGGAGAAGGTGGATCAGACTCGGCAACGGTTGCTCGAGTGAGATGTGCATGGAAGAAGTTTCGGGAACTGAGTGGCGTGCTGACGAGGAGGGGAGTGTCGTTGAAGCTGAAGGGAAAGGTGTATGCTGCATGTGTGAGAAGTGTTATGATTTATGGGAGCGAGACATGGGTAATGAACGTAGAACAGCAACACAACAACAACAACAACAACAACATGCATTTTAAAGGCCATTTTCCCTGCTAGAGCGGGGGCTAGCCTTGCGGTCCCCATGACAATCTTCTCCATTTTGCCCTATTTTCTGCATCTCTCCTTGTTAACCCCCTTGCCCGCATTTCTTCTTCCACCATCTTTAGCCAAGTCTTTCTCGGTCTTCCCCGTCTTCTACTTCCTTCTACATTCATTTCCATCACTCTTCTCAACCAGTCACTTTCATCCTTCCTCAACACATGACCAAACCATCTCAACCTGTTCCTCTTCACAGCATCAATCACAGGCTCTATTCCCATCATCCTTCGCAATTCATCATTTGTCTTCCTCTCTCTCAACGATACTCCGCACATCTGTCGAACCATTCGCATTTCCACCCTTTCCAACCTTCGTTGCTGCTCTACGTTCATTACCCATGTCTCGCTCCCATAAATCATAACACTTCTCACACATGCAGCATACACCTTTCCCTTCAGCTTCAACGACACTCCCCTCATCATCAGCACGCCACTCAATTCCCGAAACTTCTTCCATGCACATCTCACTCGAGCAACCGTTGCCGAGTCTGATCCACCTTCTCCATTCAGCATGTCTCCGAGGTAGCAAAATGTTTTCACACCTTCCAGCTTCACGCCGTCTCCAAGATCCAACTCAACATTTCCTCCATCTGCAGCTCCCTCTGTGCACACCTTACATTTGAATGTAGCTGCCACACTGGTTAATGACCCTCTTAGACCACTACATTTTTGATGAACCCACTCAGCGCACATTGTACACTGAATGGAGTTCACTCCGACACCCTTCCTACACACAGCACAGGGCCACTTCCCAGTTCTTTCCACCTCACCACATGCTTTACCACTTGCCATCACCTTCGTCTTTCCGATATTCACCTTCAGACCTTTTGTCTCCATACATTCCTTCTACGTGTTCATCTTTTCCTTCAGTCCATCCATACTTTCCGCAATCAACACCAGATCATCTGCATACAACAACTCCCACGGTAAACCCTCCTTTACGTTCTGAGCCAGCACCTCCATCACAGCTACAAATAGTAGTGGACTTAGTACCGACCCCTGATGCACTCCCACCTTCACCTCAAACTAACCACTGTTCCCGTCCTTCGTCCTTACAGCTGTGCGCGCTCTTTTGTACATTGCCATCACTACTCTGATCAACCATTCCTCCACTCCTAACTTCCTCAATGCCCATGTCAATACTTTGCGTGGAACCCGATCGAATGCTTTCTCCAGATCAACAAACCCAAGAAACGACTTCTTCCTCTTCTCCATGTACTTCTCCTGCAACTGCCTCACAATGAAAAGCACGTCTGTCGTTCCTCTTCCTGGCATGAATCCAAACTGCATTTCGTCGATCTTCACTTTCTTCCTTATCCTCCTCTCCAACACCCTTTCCAATACCTTCATTCCATGCTCCAATAACTTTATCGCTCGGTACGAGCCACACTCCAGAGGGTCACCTTTCCCCTTGTATAGAGGGACAAGGGTACTCAGTTCCCAATCCACTGGAATGCGGCCTTCTTTCACCACCAGATTACAGATCTCTGTGATTCTCTTCACACCCCAACTTCCTGCTGCCTTCAACATATCTCCCACAACTCCCGTCGGCCCTCCCGCTTTTCTACCCTTCATTGCTTTTATCGCTTCCTCAACTTCCTTCTCAGTTATCTTCTCTGCCGGTCCTAAAACTGGGTTACTCTCTATGTTGCCATCCCATTCATTCTCTGTATTCAACAGCATTTCCATATATCTTTTCCATCTTCCTTTAATTCCATCTGGGTCGACAACGATTTGTCCCACTTCATCCTTCAAGCAACTCACCCCCATCACATCACACCTCTCTTTCGCTATCTGCTTTGCAATCCTGAATACTGCTTTCTGACCCTCTTCCGAATCCAAGCGTTCTCCGAACATTTTCCGCCATGCCTCCTGCGCCTTTGCTACCTCTTTTTTTGCAGCCTTCCTGGCTGCCTTATAACTTTCATGCTCTGCTGTTTCTGCTCCCGTACCCTTCGCCTTCTGCCACTCCTTGAACCTCTTCCTCTTCTCGTCAATCCTCTTTCCAACTTCATCATCCCACCACCATGTTTCCGAGTGCCTCGGTGGTCCTTTTGTCCATCCACATACCTCACCAACGGCTCCCAACAGACTAGCTTTCATTGACATCCAACCACTTTCAAGCTCAACCACATCATCCTCGACCCCACTCAGCCTCTCTTTTAATGCCTCCCTTACTGTCACCTCTTTCAACCTCCACACCTTCATTCTCGGTTGGTACTTCACCCGCCGAGCTCTCCTCGCACCTTTCACCCTTACGTCGCAGACAACCAAGTGGTGCTGTGAAAGAGCCTCCTCCCCCGGGATCACCTTTGTGTCCCGGAGGTGCCCCCTATCTCGCCTACGCACCATCAGGTAGTCAACGGTTGTCGTCGACCCACCTGACGTGTATGTAACAAGCTTATTATCCTCTTTCTGGAACTGAGTATTACAAATCAACAAATCAGCAAACTCCAAAATCCTTTCACCTTCTCCATTTCTCACACCATATCCGTAACCCCCATGAACTCCGTCAAAACCATCCATACTCCTTCCCACATGTCCATTTAGGTCTCCTCCTACCACAACAACTTCCTCATCTTTCACGTTTTCCATCAGCTTCTCTATCGCACACCAGAACTTGTCCTCTTCATCGCTTCGACCAACCTGCGGAGCATGTCCCGAGATGACGTTCACCAAGAGCTTTCCAATCATCATTTTCACCATCATCAACCTATCACTCACTCTAGTCACACTCACCACACTGTCTACAAACTCCTCAGAAAACAGGACACCAACACCATTCACGCCCTCCGGGCACCCTTGCCACACAAACTTGTATTTCTGTCCCTGCCTACCCTTCACCATTCTCACACCACTTCCCTTCCATCTCATCTCTTGCACACAACATATGTCCACTCTTCTTCTGACCAATACTTCCACCACTTCTCCTGATCTCCCTGTCATTGTCCCTACATTCCATGTCCCAAACCTCAGGAACCGATCTCCACTTCGGGCTGTACCCTGCCCACATGTAGTTGTAATTGTCATGGTTCTCTTTTTGAGGCAATGTTTTTATGGCCGGATGCCCTTCCTGACGCCAACCCTCTTAGTCGCCTCTTACGACACGCAGGGATACGGCGTACCTATTCTTATCCAGGGTACACACTGGGAAACGTTTAAAACATGGAAATTCGGGGGGGGGGGGGGGTGGCGTCAGCATCACGGCTGCGATTTAAACATATTTAAATAAATATTTAAACAAAACCATGAAAAACAATCTGGGAAAAGTCTCTAAGTGAGAACGTGGATTTGAGAAAGCAGGAGCAGAGGTGAAAGAAAAACGAGATATAGGGGGCGGGGCACAAGTCGAGACGAGGAGGCCGCACCAGGCGCGAACAAAGAAACGACTAATTACACACAAATTTGCAACAACTACAAACCAAAACCAAATAGAAACACACAATAACACATACACAACAAAATACGCAGCGGAAATTTGACAAAGAAACGAACGGGAAAACACTCAAACTTTGATGCCGTGGAGAGATCGAAGCAAGCCCCGTCGCTCGAGGGACCGGCAGCGGAACGGAACGTAGAACAGCAACGAAGGGTGGAAATGCGAATGGTTTTGTGGATGTGCGGAGTATCGTTGAGAGAGAGGAAGACAAATGATGAATTGCGAAAGATGATGGGAATAGAGCCTGTGATGGATGCTGTGAAGAGAAACAGGTTGAGATGGTTTGCTCATGTGTTGAGGAAGGATGAAAGTAACTGGGTGAGAAGAGTGATGGAAATGAATGTAGAAGGAAGTAGAGGACGGGGAAGACCGAGAAAGACTTGGCTAAAGATGGTGGAAGAAGAAATGCGGGCAAGGGAACAAGGAGAGATGCAGAAAATAGGGCAAAATGGAGAAGATTGTCATGGGGACCACAAGGCTAACCCTCGCTCTAGCAGGGAAAATGGCCTTTAAAATGCATGTTGTATCGTTTTTGGCCCCATCTCCCAATGGTGAAGAATCACTTTAAAAATTCTAGTAGCTGGATCCGAATCCGGATCTTCACCAAAATCTAATCATTTCGTCCTTGTGCCATACGCTACATCTCTGCCAAATTTCATCCGAATCTGTCCACAACGTTTTGAGATATTTTGATCACGGACAAACAGACAGAAGGGTGCAAACATAACCTCCATCCACCTTTGGTGGCGGTGGTAATTATCTGAGCTATATAACCACGATGTATTGTAAATGCATATATAAGCAGTATGCATGTTTTTGCTTCATGCATGTAGGAACCACCTTTGGAGGCCATTTTTCCCCACAGAGCGGGGGTTGGCCTTTTTTCGGGCACTGTGGGCCCCTTTTTTGAAGCAATGTTTTACGGCCGGATGCCCTTCCTGCCGCCAACCCTGTTAGTTGCCTCTTGCGACACACGGGGAACTACCAGTGAACTGGTACTCAATTTGCCAACCTCGGAAGGATGACAGGCTGAGTCAACCCCCCTGGCATTAATTCAGCGATCGACCGGGATTCGATCCCAGGATGCTAGGATCCCAAGCCGGCACCCTAACCGCTAAGCGAACACCAGGCTTGCTTCATGCATGTAGGGAATCCGCTGTGCAGGGGAGAGTCAAAGGATAGCATGTTATTAATCAGCTGGAAATTATGAGGGAAAACACCAGGTGTGGGTTTCTGGAAAATGTGTGACCCCCTGCGGGGAAAGGGGTATTGCCATACTAATACTGTTCGTGCATGGAGGTAAGAGAGTGCGGGGTAGAGCGAGGCCAAAATTGAGATGACAGAAAATTGGAAATCCACAAACTCGTCCTTAGTGGGAGAGAAGCAAACCTCACACCTGTATTCTGTTTACCAGATGCCAGGAATATGAAAAACTTTGGACTATGATCACGTCCAAGGAAGCAAGAAAGGAAGCTTCTGCATTGGCCCAAAATGCGGAGACATTCAGCACTACATGATACTTCAGATGAAAGTCTTGCATATACCACAACATACCTCAGAATGGACTGAGACATGTGGAGAATAAAATGGGATTTTCAGTCCTTAAGGTCGGTTTGTAAATATGGTCCACCCAATACGGGTTGTGATGATGAGGAGATCCAGGAGCTGGCCAAATAGGTAAACTGGGCAGTTCCATATCTGATCCTTGTGAACAGACACAGTCACCATCATTTCATCTACAGTGTGTGGCTGCTGGAAGCGTGGCTGTGCCACTGATGCAGTGCCCCCTGTTACCAAAAACTGGTGCTCATTTTGCTGACTTCGGAAGGATGACAGGCTGAATGAACCCACCTGGTGTTATTTTAAGGAATGACGGGCTCAAACTCAAAAATCCTAACATCATAAGCCAGCGACTTTAACCGTTAAGCCAACACCAGCTTGATAGACAGATTTAGGTACTCTTGCATCGAAAGGCATGTTGCAGGTACTTGACCAGCAACTTAAACAATAATTCAGACTTGCAGAAGAATGCAGGTCAGCCTGCTCTTGCTGGAGAAAGGTTGCTGCCACAAACAATGTCATGAGATGCAGAGGCTAACTGGAAAGAGAGATCTGAGAACACAGCCTTACATCATCAGATGTTAAAAATGGATGGACGACTTCTCTTAGCAATTTAAGGAAATAAGGTCAGGGCTGTGTCTCTAGACATGTCACAGGCATGCAAAGGTGTCTGCACCTCTGCAAAGGTGTCTTCTGTCACTCAAGCTTTTGGGTCTCACTATTTGCCATGATCTTTCCTGGGAAAACCACATTTCAAATCTGGCCTCCCAAGCCAGTCGCCGATTGGGCATCCTCCGTCGTGCGGTCCTTCCTTGGCACACCTGAGCTCCTCACCACATACAAGGCTTTCATCCGCAGCTCAATGGAATACTGCTCTCCCCTCTGGTCTGGTGCTCCTGCCTCACACCTAGCTCGTCTTCACGCTGTTGAAACCAAAGCGTTCAGAATCATTGGAATCTCCCGCAATGAAGCTAACTCCAAGGGCCTTTCACTCACTCACCGCAGGCAGGTTGGTGGTCTTTCCGTCTTCTACCGACTCCTCTCTGGCCTTGCCCCCCCAGCTCTCTCTGGGCTCTGTCCCCCAAATATTCCTACAGGTCGCACAAGATCTGCCTGCAACCCTCTTATGGGTAAACTGCCAAAATCAAGACTCTCTGCTCACCTTCACTCCTTCATTCCTCTTTTCTCCCGCCTCTGGAACAAACTCCCTCACTCTCTTCAATCCCACTCCACCCTCCAGGTCTTTAAAACAGCTGTTCACCACCATCTCTTATCCTCCCCCATCCAAAACCTTGATCTTTTCTACCCCCGCTAATTTCGGTCCCCTTGTGTTTTATACCTTTCCCCCCCCCCCCCCCCCACCTTCCCACGCCTCCTCCCCCCAAGCCCTCTCCCTCCCACACTTCTCCCTGCTCTCAAATGTTGTGGTTGTGTGCTTCCCCTTCTCTCCCCATCTTGTCTTCCACTCCCTCTTTTTATATATTTTGTTTGTCTGGTTGATTTGTTTGTGAAATAAATGTTAGCTCTTTCACGAGCCTCGATTCAGTATACAAAAAAAACAAAAAACCCTGCTCTGCTTCCCAAGCTGTCTGCCTATTAAATCTCCGGCAAACTTCATATCACTCGCCTACTCTTCACGAAGGACAGCGTGGGATATTTAACTACCATTCATACCAGCCCAGTTCAATGTCCATCCCAGGGACAGCACACGCACAAATTGAGGCCAATCCGTGCATGTGAAACACCAGGATGACAGCTCAGAGGTGAGTGTGCACAGCACAATACTAGAACAAGGCTTCTCCACGTCCACAAAGGAATATTCCATCAGGATTTTAATTCAACCACTGGCAAAAACATTTCATTTCTTGCTCACCTGAGCAGAATGTAAACAAATTTGAAATAAAGCAAGAGGACATCTCTAAGACCACAAGCTTCTGGTGTACATGTTAAAAAAAACCTTGGCATTTGCAAAACAAAAGTAATTCAGTAATAAATTAGAAACCCATGATGTACACAATCACGAGGCGGGTTGCCTTACATTTTGCAATAAAGGATAAAAGTTGAAATACTATTCATTTAAAAAGTTCATACGAAGGGCGTTCATAAAGTTCTAGGAATGAGATTGAAATAGTCCAAAAAAGGCAACTTCATTTATCGATATATATATATATATATATAAATAAATAAGCCTGAGGTATGTTTCCGCACACGTCTACAATGACACATCATAGGGGCTCCTGTAATAAATGGATTGAAATCCGATACTGTTCTCATACTACACATACCTCTCATTCTATCTGATATATATATTTTTTTTTTTTTTATTATTATTTTTTTTTTATTATATATTTTTTTCCATGTCGAAGTTCTTATATTTAACACGATGGTGTTGCACCACCAGTTATACCGTCCCCTACACCCATTAAGTGTATCTGAGAAGAATGAGATTGGTGATTTTGTTTACAGTGAAATATTTGATTAAACATGTTCCAGGTTACGTGGGAGCAAAAAAGATTTGTGCGTATGTTATGCGAGAGCATAGCTAGTCTACCATATAAAACACTGTGTTTGGCCAGATGTCTGTCTACAATTAAGGATGATTTGTGTTGGGTTTTAAAGGCCAATCTTTTAACACGACTGTGTTCACTACGGTCTATTTTTGAGGATAAAACAAACTAGAAAAACATTTTCCATAAAAGAGTAATTATGCCTCTTCCATTGGAATTGTAGACGGTGGCTTGCAAACTGAGCCTCAAGGGCGGTGTACAGAAGCGTTTTTAAAAAAAATTAACAATAAATACAAGGTGTAGGGAAATGAAATTCGCTGCACGTGATGTGCAACGTGCGCAGAGTAAAACGAGAGTTCATTTGCATCCGTATGATGTCTAATAAATAAATAAGATACAAGTACACCTGACATTAGGCCGATGCTTCCGACTTTGGCACACTCACGAGGCTGCACCATCGAATAAACTGTTCCAACCCGTCATTTTTGACAGGCTTTTATACTCGTACAAGTATAATTCGTGAGAATATTTTTCTTACTAATCGTATAAATTTAATAGTGGGCTGTGCATTCTGCAAGCACATAAATAAATCAAATAAACATCTAGAACGGCACTCGGTGGAGCGCATACCTTCGCCAGGCTGAACAGTTTACATTTTGTATCCCACTGATGGGCCGGATCTGGATACCAACCGGAAATAAAATCGAATTGCCTTGTTCATGTCACCTGCCCAACCCATCCACCAAGTTTCGTCAGAATCCGTCCACAACGTTCCGAGATATCATACTAATTATAGCTTTTGGCCCTATCTCTTAATGGCGAAGAATCACTTGAAGAATTAAAAACTTATCCTATCCAGATCCGGATCTTCACCAAAATCGAATGGAATCGTCCTCGTCATACACACAACCTGTCCACCAAGTTTCGTCCAAATCCGTCCATAACCTTTTGAGATATCCTGCTTTTTGTATCGTTTTTGGCCCCATCTCCCAATGGTGAAGAATCACTTGAAAAAATTAAATAATTCCCATATCCGAATCCATATTCAGATCTTCACCAAAATCGAATAGAATCGTCCCCGTCATACACACAACCTGTCCAACAAGTTTCGTCCAAATCGGTCAATAACTTTTTGACATGTCGTGTTACACAGTGCCCTCCATAAGTATTTGAAGAGTGAAGTCAAATTATTTATTATTGCGACATACTCAAGAAATTTTAATTCCCTGGTGTTGGGCTAGCGGCTAGGGTGCCGGCTTAGGATACCTAGGATCCTGGGTTCGAATCCCGGTCGATTGCTGAATTAACGCCAGGGGGGTTGACTCAGCCTGTCATCCTTCCGAGGTCGGCTAATTGAGTACCAGCTCACTGGTAATTCCCTGTGTGTCGTTAAAGGCGGCAAAAAGGGTTGGCGTCAGGAAGGGCATCCGGCCGTAAAACATTGCTTCAAATAGGGGACCGAAAAACAACAACAACCACGGTTCCAGAAAAAGGCCAACCCCCGCTTTGCGGGGAAAAATGGCCTCTAAAGGTGGTTTTTATACTCAAGAAATTTGGATTTGAGATCAAAAGATGAATATGCAACAAGACTACAGAAGGTCATCTTTTATTTCTTGGTATTTCTCTGGATCTATTTTTTTACCATTGTAGAACAATATAACTTTTAATATACACATCGAAAAATAAACAACGTTGGCATTTCATGGACTATTGTGAGAATCTCGTTCCTTGAACTTCTTGAAAGCCCGACCGCAAGAGAGGCAGCATCAGCAAGGTAAACAATTTTCCGCATCCCGATGAATTCATCGATGATTGTGTTAATACTATAACGTCTCCCGATTGAAACATTGTCATTCCTGAATACCAAATCATTCATCAGGTGCATCTTCAAACCAACCATGCCCCATTGCCCACTTCCCCCCTCTCCTCCACCTCACCAATAGCAGCTAGGAATAAATAAAGATCGCACGCGTGTTCTTGTTCATACACTTGTTATACAACACCAAGACCAAGAACTCAGGTGCTCGTAAAGCAGGTAACGTCAGATGTGATGATGTAACGTCTAGCAACTGCAAGAATGACCAATTGCTGAAGTCTACCTACTTGTAATCGCCAAAAACGCTCCCAAAGGCCTGGACAGCAAAACGGTACAAATGAATTGAAAATGGATTCAGCAGGAGAGCAAATATAATTTGTATCAAATAAATTGCTCCCCAAAGCCCATTTTAATTTTTGTATCTTCATCTACCTGCGTTGATCTGTACGGACACATAAGGGTGTTGCTTTTCTGAACGAGGTACAGAGTGAGGTGACGTCATAACGAACACGAGGGTTCTTAAGCTAGCAAAGAAGGTTCAAGCATGTTGCTCAGAAGGAGACACATCATTATGGTTTCCAAAAGTCTTCAAGTGATGTCAATTAGTTAAATTTATTATTTAGATATGTTTCGTGCAGCGACGCCTCGTTCACGCCAAACTCTCTGGACTCGCAGAATGGCCTAGTGGTGCACGCACTCGCCTCTCGGCCGTCCAGCCTGGGTTCGAATCCCGACCTAGCTATAAACTGTCATCCTGGTGTTTCGCAGTTATAGCGAGTCATCGATGTGGCGCCTTCCCTTGGATGAACATCCCATCCGCTAGATCCCACGGTATCCGTGAAGAATATTGTCGTGAAGACTATACAGGGCATAGGTGATAGCGGAGCGGTTTCTTGGCACGGATTTTTTTTTTTATGCTGGAAACTCCAGGCACGGACTGTATAGCCCTCATCGAGGCCAGGCCTTAAATAAAAGAGAAGGAAAGCGTATGATGAAAAGTGTATGATGTTTGTTTGCGAGAAAGAGAGATTAAAGCTAGGCCGGTAGCTATAGTTTGAGTGAGACAGAAAGTAAGACCAGCAATCCTGACACGGAGAGTGTAAAATGGTCCTGACACGAAGACCCTACCGCTCCCCCCCCCCCCCCCCCCCCTGTTCTGTATCCGATGCTCCCCCTTCCTCTTCCTTAACAGTATGGACCTCAAACATCCGGGGCCTTCGCTCAAACCTGTCTGATCTCTCCATACAGGTTGCTTCTGACAAACCAGACGTGATCTGCTCAACAGAAACTTTCCTCCTTCATGATGTCTCTGATTCCTTGGTATCTCTCCCAGGTTACTCCCTCCTCCGGTATGATAGACCTGAGCCTCGTCCTGGAGGTGGGGTTGCTATCTTTATAAAAAACTCTCTTCCTCACTCGCCCTGCACTGCCCTCTCTCCACCTCACCCCCAGGAATACCTTTGGCTACGGCTTCCCCTTCGCTCCCACCTTTTGTTCATATGTGTGCTGTACCATCCACCAAACAGTGATGACTCCATCTACATCTCGCTGTCTGAGAATATGGACCAACTTCTATCGACCCATCCCAACTCTCTCTTCCTCATATGTGGTGATTTCAACTGTCACCATGCCAGTTGGCTGGGTGTGGGTACCTCTCTCACCAGCCATGGCTCTTCAGCAAAGGACTTCTGTGACTCACTGGGACTGACACAATCTGTCAATTTCCCGACCCGGATTTCAGTCAACGGAGCATCTTCTCTTCTGGACTTGGTTATGACTAACTTCCATGAAAATGTCTGCTGCTCTTCTTCTGCTCCAATCGGCTCTTCTGATCATGTGCTTGTTAAAGTGGACATCTCTCTGACCATTCTCAGAGAGCCTCCTCAGCGTCGACGAGTCTGGCATTTCACTCAGGCCAACTGGCACGGTCTTCAAGCAGCCATCAATCATCTGGACTGGTCTCCCATCTCTACTGCCTCTGACATAAATTCTTCATGGGAATTCTTCCAAAGCAAACTGCTCTCTCTCATGCACAGATTTATCCCATCTCGTCTTCTGTTGTCATACCCTTCCTCCCATCCATGGTACACGGAATCTTGTGGTGAGGCTATTGCCCAGAAACAACTTGCTTTCGTCTCCTGGAAAGCAAATCCAACGGAAGGAAATCTCATTTCCTTTCACAAAGCCCGAAACAAGTGTGTGTCCACCCTCAGGAGAGCCAGGAAACAATATCTCTCCGTTCTCAGGACCGAACTCTCTTATCTGTCTCCCTCTTCCAAATCCTGGTGGCGTCTGGTCAAATCTGTTTCTGGTGTTTGTTCCCCCTCCATCCCCTCCCTCACCTCAAATGGCCACACGGCTGACTCCGCACGTGAAAAAGCTGAATGCCTGAACTCTGTGTTTGCCTCTAAATCTTCTGTCCCAAACCCATCCCTCTCTGTACCCACCGTACCCAGTCGTACCCAGCTGCTCCTGGACTCTGTGTCCTTTCCTCCTGACAAGGTGGAAAAGTTTCTGTCAACCCTCGACTCGGATTCTGCAACTGGACCTGACGGCATCAGCCCACGGGTCCTAAAATCCTGTTCTTCCGCTCTTTCACTCCCTCTCTCTGTTCTCTTCACCCTCTCTTTTGCTCAAGGTCATCTTCCATCTGCTTGGAAATCTGCCAACATCACCGCTTTGCACAAAAAGGTGCAAAAACAGATCCCAACAACTACAGACCAATCAGCCTTCTCCCAATTATCAGCAAAGTCATGAAATCCATCATTGCTTCAGATATGAAATCTTTCCTCTTCTCCAATGGCTTGATCTCTAATCATCAATTTGGTTTCAGACCTGGACACTCTACTCTGGACATGCTGCTTCTGCTTTCTCAACAATGGATGGAGGTCCTCAATGCCAAACAGGAAATTAGAGCAGTCTACCTTGACATATCACGTGCCTTCGATACGGTCTGGCACCCCGCTCTGCTCACCAAACTCTCCTCTTTTGGTATCCATGGAAATCTCCACGCATGGCTGGCGGACTTCCTCTCTAGTCGTAGTCAACGTGTGGCCCTGAATGGGTTTCTCTCATCTCCTCTTCCTGTTCAGGCTGGAGTTCCACAAGGCAGTGTTCTGGGCCCTGTGCTTTTTCTGGTCTTCATCAATGATCTCTCTGACTCTCTTGAAAATCCTCTGTATCTCTTTGCTGATGACTCTACTCTCTGTCGCTCCATTCTTCATCCCTCAGATCGGCAGTCTGCAGCCTCCTCACTCTCTGCAGACCTGGACAAAATCACAGACTGGGCAAACAAGTGGAACATGTCTTTCAATCCTGACAAATCTCACACTCTTACGATGTCTCTCCGAAAAGACCGACTGGACAACCCTCCCATCCACTTTCTGAATAATCCTCTCCAAGAAGTTCTGTCACTCAAGCTTTTGGGTCTCACTATCTGCCATGATCTTTCCTGGGAAAACCACATTTCAAATCTGGCCTCCAAAGCCAGTCGCCGACTGGGCATCCTCCATCGTGCGAAGTCCTTCCTTGGCACACCTGAGCTCCTCACCACATACAAGGCTTTCATCCGCAGCTCAATGGAATACTGCTCTCCCCTCTGGGCTGGTGCTCCTGCCTCACACCTAGCTCGTCTTCACGCTGTTGAAACCAAAGCATTCAGAATCATTGGAATCTCCCGCGATGAAGCTAACTCCAAGGGCCTCTCACTCACTCACCGCAGGCAGGTTGGTGGTCTTTCCGTCTTCTACCGACTCCTCTCTGGCCTTGCCCCCCCCAGCTCTCTCTGGGCTCTGTCCCGCAAATATTCCTACAGGTCGCACAAGATCTGCCTGCAACCCTCTTATGGTCAAACTGCCAAAATCAAGACTCTCTGCTCACCTTCACTCCTCTTTTCTCCCGCCTCTGGAACAAACTCCCTCACTCTCTTCAATCCCACTCCACCCTCCAGGTCTTTAAAACAGCTGTTCACCACCATCTCTTATCTTCCCCCATCCAAAACCTTGATCTTTTCTACCCCCGCTAATTTCACCCCAATTCCACTTTTTTTAAATTCCAACTTCTTTCCTGGAAGTCCTTGGAGTGTCCATATGTTTTATACCTCTCCCACCTCCCCCCAAGCCCTCTCCCTTCCATACATCTCCCTGCTCTCAAATGTTGTGTTTGTGTGCTTCCCCTTCTCTCCCCATCTTGTTTTCCGCTCCCTCTTTTTATATATTTTGTTTGTCTGGTTGATTTGTTTGTGAAGTAAATGTTAGCTCTTTCACGAGCCTCGATTCAGTAAACAAAACAAACAAAAAAAAAAAAAAGGTTCCTGGCACCACTTTAACACTCCTAAGTCAGCACGGTAGTACTACCCTGGGCGGTTGCTGTCTACAACCTACAAATGATTTTGAAAACGTCACGCGTGTCATTTTCACTTTCCAATTCGCCGCCATTATGGTGGGTGATTTGCCATTGCTTTCCCAGTGGCAGACAGAGCAGGAATTTGTAATATGGCCAGGGTGGTAGCTCATCTGCCCTTCGCGAAGGACGCCGTGGGATCTTTAACGTCCACCAAATAATGCCGGTAGACGAGACGCCCAGTTGAACGACCATCCGAGAGACGGCACACACATTGATGAATCACCCCGCCTGTGAAACACCGGGATGACAGTTTATAGCTGCTGTGGGGCTTGAACCCAGGCTTGACAGCTTTGAGACCTGCCATCCCTTTACCATAAGACTTACAGCTCATCTTACTGTGTTATCATCCTTCAGGACTCTCAGCTATTGCAAAGTGTAAATAATTTATGAATGCAATCTCCTGCAATCCTTACAGTTGTTATTGTACACAATTATGATGCCACATGCACACACCATAACGAGCATATTTAATTACAAATTACTCCACCCCCCAATAAAACCCCCGACATTGCACATACCTGACAAAAAGGGTTTCACTCTTACTGCCCTCACTGAGGCTATACAGTACTCTTCAGATCAATGGAACGGTGAAGGGCCTGCGATACACTTTAGACTCAGCGGTACAGATCGACTCGTTCCAGGTGTCAATAAAAGGGAAAGCCGAGCAGGTTTGAACACTTTCCAATTCACCGCCACAATTAATTTTCTCCAGTGGTACACAGATATCCATTCCATCGAACAGCGAGGGCTGCATCTCTCCAGAGGCAACGTCAATAGTTTTGGGCAAAATACAATCTTCTTGTGTGTCCTCATTTCTTTTGAGGATCGTAATATCTTTGTCCGGCATACTTTCTTGAATCTTCGCCGTTGTCTCTTCGCCACCAGAAGCCCGAGCTGCACGGTGCACCACCGGCACATCAGCAGGAGAAATAGGGCCCACCTGAGATTCATCTTTAAGGGGCTGGCTTGGCTCTCTTCGTAACGTCCAAGGCATTGCACGTTCTGTGGCATTAGGAAGCAGGTAGGTCTTCAAAGACTGGGCAGACTCAACGCCCTCAGCTCTACCGGACACTTTACATGTTAGATCACCAAGGCTGGAGAGCTGCTGCAGCATCTGTCAAAACGTCACAATATACATACAATCTAGGACCAGAACATTCAGCATTGTGCAAAATGCATCGTCCAATTTAGTACAAAAATACCTTGATGGCACGGTCGGCAGGTGGGCCGGGTTTCGCCATGGCAATACGGTTTAATGAAGGGCCGGCAAGTTCAGCCAACGCCTCGGGAGAGAGGAGGTCAGAGGTAAGAAGGCTGAAAAGGGCAGCCATAGCTCGCTGGTTTCATGCAAAAGAGAGATAAGAAGGGGGTGATACTTATAAGACATTCAGGTTTCAGAGAAGTAGCTTGTGGTCCACTTGCTTGCGATGGCAAGTTCCTGGTAGGGTATGTGGTTACAAGTCACGCGTGTCATTTTCACATCATTCCAGAATATTCGTTATCTTCATGTATCCTCTCTTTCCATTCCAACCTGAAGAATAAAACATCAGCTCTAGAAATAAATTTGAAAACGAGACATGACTGGCACATCCATTTAAATTCAACTAAAGACTCAAAATGCAACCCCGTGCTCATACTTCCCAACCTCAAGTAGTCCGATACCTGGACAGTGTTAATTTCCCCCTGGATTTTGATTACTTTTCCGGAAGTGCTCAAGGTTTTATGATGGATTCCCCCTACTGGGCATTACACAATTTTCACTTTGAAATGAACAGACTGACTTCTTCTTCTTTAACGGCCACAATGATCCCCACGTTCTTGCAGGGTTGGCTGGGGTGAAGCTTGGCCTATATCTTTCATGAACCAGCTGGCCAGTCCTGTCGTTCGACTGAGGTTAGGGCAGGAATTTGAAACTTGTTCATGGTGCTGGCAATAGCTAGCCTATTCTTCGTGCAAAACACTGTGGGACCTTTAACATCCACCAACTATGGCAAGCAGATTTGACTCCCAGTTTAATGACGGCACACACCCTGGCCGTGAAAGGCCGAAATGACAGTTTATAGCTGGCTCGGGATTTGAATCAAGGCCAGACAGCTTAGAGATGAGTGTGCGTACTTCCAGGCCATGAACAGACTGACTATCACAAATTAAACTAGAGCGAAGTCGATGGCACATCAACGCAAATCCCCACGCTTCCCATCTAAACCAAAGTTTAAAGATGGCAAAAAGGTCCATCAGGAATGACGCAATATTAAATTTTGAGTTTAAAAAAAATAATTATATTTTGACATCCACTGGGACATGAACTGGGGGTCAAATCCAAAAAATCGTTACATATTTAATGCGTCCCCCAATGTTGATTGTACACACAAAGTTTCATTCAAAAATGCTTTTCATTAAAAACTAGAACGGCCCTCAGTAGAGAGCATACCTGGTTGGCAATATCACTCAATGGTGAAGAATCACTTTAAAAATTCTACTAGCTGGATCCGGATCCAGATCTTCACCAAAATCAAATCGAATCGTCCTTGTCAGACACCCAACCTCTCCAACAAGTTTCGTCCAAATCCATCCATAACTTTTTGAGATATCCTGCTATGCATCGTTTTTCGCCCTATCTCCCAATGGTGAAGAATCACTTTAAAATTCTAGTAGCCGAATCCGGATCTTCACCAAAATCTAATCATTTCGTCGGTGTCACATACGCTACATTTCTGCCAAATTTCGTTTGAATCCGTCCACAGCTTTTTGAGATATTTTGTTCACAAACGGACAGACAGTGAGACAAACGGATAGACAGACATGGGTGAAAACATAACCTCCATCCACCTTTGGTGGCAGAGGTAAAAAGTGCCCGTAATTACATTTTTTGGTATTTGACCTTTTGATCCTGGCCCCAGGCCCCAGGAAGCACGACCAAAATGATACTGGTCTCGCACCTTCGTGCCATGTTGTGATCATAACTACCAAGTTTGGTGAATTTCTGCACAACCGTTGGGACGAGATAGCGTGACACATAGATGGAGGTGATTACACTCTCCCTTCGTTTTATTTTTTTAAAGCATCGGGATAACAACAACATGTTAACTTTGTTGTTTCGTTGAAGTCATTGAGCAATGGAGGTTGCAAGGTAGAGCTCTACAGTTGAGACTTAAGCCAACACAACATACTGCACATTGCAATGTCCTTGCAGGTGTCCTGTGTGTGCACGATCAAGTGAGCCCGGCTTGCCCAGGATATTATGTATACTTCCCGTGGACACCTTTAATCAATGTATGGAGCAATCCAGAGAAATGTGGAAATAGTTGGCAAGTATGCATGCTGAGGACAATGAGACACACTGCGTAGAGCACGCACCATTTGAACAGTATCAGATGCTTCCAACAGACGAGCAGCCAGCAGTCGCGCAACACCTTCGCAGTTTAACCGTGAACATCTGTGCAGATGAAACCCTTGTTAATTGTTTTTACCAAATATACATCTTCAAATTCTCAACCACCAAACATAAATATATATACACACTAGCCGAAAGCACCCGGCATTGCCCAGGTTCTTTTTAAATGAATTTACTACTATAATTCAGCTTTTAGTCACGGTCGTAGAAGATTGACTGCTATAATTCACCTCAGCTTTTAATTGCGAAATTGGCCCAGCCCGGCCGAGGCGGCCTCGACCGGCCTCACCACCAAGCCTATAACCTTCCCAGGGCCCGTCCCGACATTTTTAGTTCTTTTTGAATGATTTTACTACTATAATTCAGCTTTTACTCGCGGCCGTAGAAGATTGACTACTATAATTCAGCTCAGCTTTTAATTACGAAATTGGCCCAGCCCGGCCGAGGCGGCCTCGACCGGCCTCGCCACCTAGCCTATAACCTTCCCGGGGCCCGTCCCGACATTTTAAGTTCTTTTTGAATGAATTTTCTACTATAATTCAGCTTTTACTCGCGGCCGTAGAAAATAGACTACTATAATTCAGCTCAGCTTTTAATTGTGAAATGGGCCCAGCCCGGGCCGAGGCGGCCTCGACCAGCCTCGCCACCTAGCCTATAACCTTCCCGGGACCCGTTCCAACATTTTTAGTTCTTTTTGAATGATTTTACTACTATAATACAGCTTTTACTCGTGGCTGTAGAAGATTGACTACTATAATTCAGCTCAGCTTTTAATTGCGAAATTGGCCCAGCCCGGCCGAGGCGGCCTCGACCGGCCTCGCCACCTAGCCTATAACCTTCCCGGGGCCCGTCCCGACATTTTTAGTTCTTTTTGAATGAATTTACTACTATAATTCAGCTTTTACTCGCGGCCGTAGAAGATTGACTACTATAATTCAGCTCAGCTTTTAATTGCGAAATAGGCCCAGCCTGGCCGAAGCAGCCTCGACCGGCCTTACCACCTAGCCCATAACCTTCCCAGGGCCCGTCCCGACATTTTTGGTTCTTTTTGAATGATTTTACTACTATAATTCAGCTTTTACTCACGGCCGTAGAAGATTGACTACTATAATTCAGCTCAGCTTTTAATTGTGAAATTGGCCCAGCCCGGCCGAGGCGGCCTCAACCGGCCTCGCCACCTAGCCTAAAACCTTCCTGGGGCCCGTCCCGACATTTTTTGTGTCAGAGGTTTCCTCCTATCTTTCACCGTTCAGGAGATTAGCGCGTGCAGACAAACAAACAAACAAACAAAAACTTTCTTTTATATATATAGAAGATATGATCCCATGACATGTGTGTGTGTGATATGATCTGATATGTGTGATGTAATATGTGATATGATGTGATATGTGTGATATGATCCCATATATATATATATATATATATATATATATATATATATATATATATATATATATATATATATATATATATATATATATATATAGGTGTGTGTGTGTGTGTGTTTATGATAGGCCTGGGCGATAATGGAAAAGCCAATATCACGATAAGGGACCTCATTATCACAACTATCACGATAATATAAATAAATAAATAAAGACATAAAATGTCATAGCCCCTGCCATGGTTTTAGTAATTTAGCTGTACGGAGTTAAAGGCTGTCAGTCAGCCATCTTTGGTTGAATTACAAAAACAAAATCTTCTGCATATGTAAACTCATGTATTGTCCTTGTGCCCAGTTTGAAGCAAGTCGGACCATGCATGTAGGACAAATTGTTGGAGACACGTTTAAGTAACAAAATGGCCGCCAGTCGGCCATCTTGGATCTGATCTCGAAAAAAATGATGTGCATATGTATACTATCATGTATTGTCTTTGTGCCAAGTGTGAACAAAATTGGTCCATAGATGTCCGATATATGGTTGCAGACACAAGGAAGCATGAGACCAAATATATAAGCCCCGTTTCGGACTAGATCCAATTTAAAAGTAAGGGGAAATAGTGTGGAAAACTGACCCATGTATAACATGTGATATTTTCTAAGTCCAAAAAGGGAATAACTGTGAAAAATTAGTGAAACACCCCAAAACTCAAACTTGTTCTGTCACTTGTCATAATAAAGCCATGTACAAAGTTTGAGTTGAATATGTTAAAGGGTAAGGGGAAAAAAAGTCTGGAAAACCACAGGTGGGACAGTAACGACGGACGGACGGACGGACAGCATACCTGTAATCCCCTCTTGTGAAACCAGTAGCGGACTAATAATCTAGCACTTAAGGTTGTTGGACAATGATTTACAGGAAGAGAAAATAAAGCATAAGGAGGAAAAATAATTTGAGGATTGGGAGATGCCAACGCTGCAGCGAGGTCGCAGTAGTGTGTGCAAACGTTACTCACTCCCGGCTGAAGTTCTGGCCTTCCTTGGCAGAGAAAAAGGGTTGCGACCCAGCCACGATTCTCAACACCAAGCCTTCCTCCTGCTGGCATTCACTCAGTGCCAGCCATGAAAAACTGCATACACATTCATCTATGTTTGCGCAAATCAAGTGATTTATAAACATGTTAAAGTGAAAAAAGTCAGATTTCAAAAAAACAGCCAAACTACCAGATTGATCCTTATCAATCTTAGGAGGAAAATCGAACCTTAGGAGGAAAGTTCACATACAGGACCAGGGGCTACAGCTTGAGACTACAGAAGAGCATGGGAATGGTAGTTATACAAGGGTCTTTCACTCAGAGAGTAATTAATACATGGAATGGTCTCCCTAGAAGGGTAGTGGCAGCAAAAAGAATAGATAAGTACATAGAAGCATTGGGGATAGAGGGATGCATGGACATTGCAGGAATGGTTGGGAACTGATATACGGATTGGTGAGAGGATCTCGTCAAAAGGTGAATGTGCTGTCTGTGTTTTCACTCAAGAACAGTGTTTGTTGACTCGCGCACCAAAAAAACCACCAAAAATAAAAAATAAATTAGAAAGTTCATGGAACACCTTACCCTGTGCAGTCTTGAAAAAAGGCATGGGCGAGGTCTGCGTGCAGCAATTTTGATTGGTCGAGATGATGTAAAATGCCGTAATATTTGAAAAGCTCACCCAGGTGGGTTTAATTTAAAAGGAAACTGGTTATGCAAATGACATTGTGGGAGAAGGAATGAAAGGGGGTGCAATGGAAACACCCACAGAGCTCGACCACCCCCACCACAATCCCCTGGAAAACGTGGCACAGGATAGCGGATCGGCATCGCCATCACAGTTCGCCATAAACCTATTAATAAACCAGCTCGTGGTGAAGATGCAGTTAGGGCTGGATGCGATTGGCAGTAAATTGGATGTGACGGACAGCAAAATGGAGACGATTGGCAAAAATATAAACAAGGAATTGGAAGAGGTGAAGGCAGGCATGAAGGCTATGGGTGATAGGCTCGATGCGATGGGCGATGATGTGGCATTGAGGATCGAGGCTGTGCAGGACGAGGTAAACAGGGTGAAGGGGTGTGTGGGTGGTGTCCCAAAAGAGATGAAGGTGGGTGAAGCCAGATGCATTCAAATCAAACTTAATATATAGAGTCTTCACAAACTACTCCAAAGTGATAAAGCTAAAAATGCAGATAAAATGTGAATAAATTCGATAAACAGTAAAAATCAGATGATTCTCAGTTGCATAAGTTTTCAAACCATTTGCCCAATGAACGGTAAATCACTTTAGGAGCAAATTATTTGTTTGAAAGGTTACAAAATAAGTGTAATAGGTTTCACATTGGTTACTATCTCCATATGCGGGGTTTACGAGGTCGGAGGAAGTTCTCCCAGAACTCTAAATCTCCACCTCATTTTTTGGTAAAGGATCGTCATTCATGAACCAGATTGTGAAACGTCCTTCTCAGAGCTTCGTTCCAAGGGCTCTTTTTAGAATCCTCACTGAACCTCTGGCAGCTTCCACTTGTAGCTTGTATGTAGTGATATTCCCCGGAATGCTTTTTAAGTAGTCAGTAAGGATTTTCTTCATCATCCCTGATGATCCGACTATCACTGGTACAATTCCAGCTTTCTTTAATTTCCAAGACCTCTTGACCTCATTTTTCAGCTCCTGGTATTTCATCATTTTCCTGGTTTTTGAAGCATTTAGTCCAGTCACCTCAATCAACAATGTTGTCTTTTCCTTTTTTGTATTTGAGCACTATGTCTGGTCGCAATGCTCCACCTGCAATTTTTACATTTGATGGGATCATCTTGTCATGCGTGAGCGCTGTATGTTCATTTTCAAGAATCTGATTTGGTTTGTGTTTCCATGATTGTTCTGGGACCGGAATGCTGAAATGTTTACAGATGTGCCAGTGGATTACTCCGCAGACGCTGTCATGTCTTTTTGCGTACAACTGCTTCGACATGAGTTGTTTACATCCCGAAAGGAGGGGACTGGCTTTCACCTGTATGCAATATACCTGGTGTTGGCCTAATGGTTAGGGTGGTGGGCTTGGGATCCTAAGGTCCTGAGTTCGAATCCCGTTGAATTAACGCCAGGTGGGGTTGACTCAGCCTGTCATCCTTCCGAGGTCGGCAAAATGAGTACCAGATAACTGGTTATAGAGAGGCATTGCATCATGGGCAGACGCGCCCACAGAAGAATGATGCAACCAGCAGCCCAGTGGCTCCACACGAACCACCCACCTGTATGCAATCAGTGGTTTAACTTTGAAATTAAGCTCCCCACTTATCTAAGGAGTATTAAGGTGCAACTCACTTGGTCAACCTACAAAGCAAACATGAAGACCAAGGATGAAGACCATGAAGACTCCAAAGAAGTCAGGCATAAAGTAGTGCAGAAGCACCATTCAGGAGAGGGAGATTTCAAAGGAGCTCAGAGTCTTTAGCCAACCTTTTATCAAAAAACAAAAAACAACAACTGAAAAGCAACAAAAATGCACAGTGTGGGGAACCCACCTGTCAGCTAATGTATCGCTGCTGCTGCAATGGCTGCCTGTTGTCTCTCCATCACTACAACTGCCCGTCCCATTTGTGAACCCCGAACTCATTCGCTTTCCACCACCGACGTTTCTCGAGGATTCATTCCAACCGCCACCCGCCATGCCAACCTTGTGCACGGCTGCAATGTTATGGTGATGAGGGCAACTGAGCATCAAGGTGCAGTTTGTAGGCCCAATCAAATAAAACAATAAGTCTGTTGTAGACAAATGGCTGTGCCAAAAGATGTAACAAATAGCCCACTATGGTAAAATAACGTAAATTTATTTAACATCAGGACATAAATATTGGCCTGTTGAGCTTTCCAATCTGAGGACTTAGCTCCTTTTGCATATTAGCCATATATCACTGCAGAACTAAATAAACAAATATATCCAAATACTTTTTCAATGCAAAAAGAAGATAACAAAAATGATAACATTGGAAACTTGCTGCTGTTCTCACCTTTCTTTGTTTGGATATGTTTTGGAGAAATCTCGGTAGTGGAGCTTGCAGGCCCAGCCACGGTCACAGGTTTATAGTCCCCAGTTGAGGGCTGATTTTCAAAGGGCCATGATGACCTCATAGTTGAGGGTGCTCCACCAGAGGCTAAAGTCTCAGCTGCTTTTTGTATTCTGTCTATGAGGCCATCTCCTGTAAGCATATTCAATTTTACAAAGTAACAGAGATTTAAAATATTGCATTGATGCCCCCCACCCTCTCTACACTACTCCTCTTTTCCTCACCCTCCCCCTCCTCCCCTCCCCCCCAATTTGAAAATATATGAGGATCATGGTGCAGCATTGTTTTTAACAGACCTGGCCTAGCAGGTAAATGGAGCATAGTTTGGAGTAGTTTTTTCATAGTGCATGTTAGCATAAGAGTGATGTAATTGCTGTAATTAAAGAGAAAGTGTCAAGTGTTGAAGCTCTTATTTTTCCCTGCCTCAGTGTTTATGCCAAAGCACAGTCCCCCCCCTCCTCCCCCTCCCTAACTTTGAAGATGTACACAATTTACCTATTTGTACTTTTCCACAACTCGCAGCATGAGCCAACTGTGCAAAAGGTCGAGATCTGTCATGTGGCGGGAGCAAGGGCGCTGCATCATACAAAAAATAGGGGCACCACCCCTGGGCACTCACCTGGTAGAATAAAGCAGTATACTACACTGACTAAAGGTATTTTAAAGTATCACGGTATGTTAAACCAATTTCAATGGTTGCTAGATGACAGGGCAGCACGTAGAATCACATTCACATAATCATAAGACTTCAAACAAAAAAAATACCTATTTTGGGGGGCAACCTCCCAAGCCCTCCCCTGCACCCCGGTATACCTCCTTAGACCCTGATTTTTCTAATGCCTTTACCAAACATTGGTACATCACAGGTGATGAAAGTTGTGATCAAGTTTCATCAAAATTGCTTATGCAGTTTCAGAAAAAAAACCACCTTTAGAGGCCATTTTTCCCCGCAAGCGGGGGTTGGCCTTTTTCGGGGACCGTGGTTGTTGTTGTTTTTTTTTTTGGTCCCCTTTTTTTGAAGCAATGTTTTACGGCCGGATGCCCTTCCTGCCGCCAACCCTTTTTGTCGCCTTTTTACGACAAACAGGGAAAAAACAGGGAATTCAATTTTTTATTTTGGCGGGGGGGGGGGGGGGGGGGTTGGGGGTGGGAAGTGGTGGGGAAAAAAAACCACCTTTAGAGGCCATTTTTCCCCGCAAAGCGGGGGTTGGCCTTTTTCGGGAACCGTGGTTGTTGTTGTTTTTCGGTCCCCTTTTTGAAGCAATGTTTTACGGCCGGATGCCCTTCCTGACGCCAACCCTTTTTGCCGCCTTTAACGACAAACAGGGAATTACCAGTGAACTGGTACTCAATTAGCCGACCACGGAAGGATGAACAGGCTGAGTCAACCCCCCTGGCGTTAATTCAGCAATCGACCGGGATTTGAACCCAGGATCCTTGGATCCTAAGCCGGCACCCTAGCCGCTAGCCCAACACCAGGGAATCCAACCCAACAACAATCCTAGCCCAACTTTCATCACCTATGATGTACCAATATTTGTTCAAGGCATTAGAAAAATTGGGATCTGAGGAGGTACAGTGCATTCAGAAAGTATTCAGACCCCTTCACTTTTTCACATTTTGTTATGTTGCAGCCTTATGCTGAGATCGTTTAAATTCATTTTTTCCCTCATCAATCTACACTCAATACCCCATAATGACAGAGAGAAAACAGGATTTTAGAAAGTTTTGCAAATTTATTAAAAAGCAAAAACTGAAATATCACATTGACGTAAGTATTCAGACCCTTTGTTATGACACTTGAAATTTAGCTCAGGTGCCTCCCATTTCTCTTGATCATCTTTGAGATGTTTCTACACCTTGATTGGAGTCCACCTGTGGTAAATTCAATTGATTGGACATGATTTGGAAAGGCACACACCTGTCTATATAAGGTCTCACAGCTGACAATGCATATCAGAGCAAAAACCAAGCCATGAGGTCGAAGGAATTGCCTGCAGAGCTCAGACACAGGATTGTGTCGAGGCACAGATCTGGGGAAACCTACAAAAAAAATCTCTGCTGCATTGAAGGTTCCCAAGAGCACAGTGGCCTCCATGATTCTTAAATGGAAGAAGTTTGGAACAACCAGGACTCTTCCTAGAGCTGGCCGCCCGGCCAAACTGAGCAATCGGGGGAGAAGGGCCTTGGTGAGAGAGGTGACCAAGAACCCGATGGTCACTCTGGCTGAGCTCCAGAGATCCTGTGTGGAGATGGGAGAAACTTCCAGAAGGACAACCATCACTGCAACACTCCACCGATCTGGGCTTTATGGCAGAGTGGCCAGACGGAAGCCTCTCCTCAGTGAAAGACACATGAAAGCCCGCTTGGAGTTTGCAAAAAGGCACCTAAAGGACTCTCAGACTGTGAGAAACAAGATTTTGTGGGCTTTCATGTATGCATTGTCAGCTGTGAGACCTTATATAGACAGGTGTGTGCCTTTCCAAATCATGTCCAATCAATTGAATTTACCACAGGTGGACTCCAATCAAGGTGTAGAAACATCTCAAAGATGATCAAGAGAAATGGGAGGCACCTGAGCTAAATTCCAAGTGTCATAGCAAAGGGTCTGAATACTTATGTAAATGTGATATTTCAGTTTTTTCTTTTCAATAAATTTGCAAAACTTTCTAAAATGCTGTTTTCTCTTTGTCATTCTGGGGTATTGAGTGTAGATTGATGAGGGAAAAAATGAATTTAAACTATTTCAGCATGAGGCTGCAATGTGAAAAAAGAGAAGGGGTCTGAATACTTTCTGAATGCACTGTATATGGGGTTGGGGGAGGTTGGGGGTTGCCTCACAAAATAGGTATTTTTTGGTTTGTTTGTTTAAAGTCTTATGATTATGTGATTCGACATGCTGCCCTGTCTCCTAGCGACCACTGAAATTGGTTTAAAATACCTTCAGTCAGTGCAGTATACTGTTTGTTCTACCAGGTGAGCACCAGGGGTATTGCTCCTTATGTTTTTTTTAATGCCGTGAACAAACGTTGATGCATCACGGGTGATGAGGTTTGTGGTCACGTTTCATTGAAATTGTGTGTGTGTAGTTTCAGAGAAAAGAGCAAATGCCTAATTTGGGGGGACACTATTCCCTTCCTCCCCCGTACACCCACTTAGGGCCCAATTATTTTTAATGCCGTGAACAAACTTTGGCACATCATGAGTGTTGAGGATTGTGGTCAAGTTTAATCTGAATTGCGTTTGTAGTCTCTGAGAAGAAAACAAATACCTACTTAGGGGAGCAACCCCCCCCCCCCCCTCCCTCCCGTAGACCCCCTTAGAGCCCAATTTTTTTTCTAGCCGGGAGCAAACGTCGATACATCTTAGGTGATGAACGGAGCATTGTGGTCAAGTTTCATCGGAATTGTATGTGTACTTTCTGAGAAGAAAGCAAATACCTATTTTGGGAGAGCAACCCCCCAATAAATCCCTCAGGACACGATTTTTTAATGCCATGAAGAAACCTTGGTACAACACCGGTGATTAAGGTTGTGGTCAAGTTTCATCAGAATTGCGTGTATAGTTTCTTAGAAGAAAACAAATACCTATTTGGGGGAGCAGGGTTTACCAGGGTCAAATGTTTTGCACCAGGGTCTGCATTTTTAAAATTCATTTTCTCGGCAAGCATTGGTCCGATTGACACAAAATTTTCACGTTAGGAACGCCTCCTGCAGAATACTGTAATCATAATTATGACGTCACAGGTCACATGGTACAGGCGCCATCTTGGAAAAAATTCACACCTCTATATCTCTGAAACCACTCCATGGAAAAATTGAAACATGGACCATGTCGTGCCCTGTCCCCCTCACGTACACCCCCTTCGAGCCTTTTTATTTTTTTTGGCCACAAACAAACGTTGGTACATCTAGCGTGATGAAAACAGCATTGTGGTCAAGTTTCATCAGAATGGCGTGTGTAGTTTCTGAGAAAAAAAGCAAATTCCTCTTTTGGGGGCTACACCCACTCTTCCCCCTCCCCCCTCTTTTAGAGCCCGATTTTTTTTAATACCGTGAACAAACGTTGGTACGTCATGGGTGGTGATGGTTGTGGTCAAGTTTCATCAAATTTGCGTGTGTTGTTTCAGAGGAAAAAGCAAATTGCTATTTTGGGGGGTCAAACCTGGATGCACTTTGACCCCCGGTCGACCCCCTTAAAAGCAGATTTTTTTCATGCCATGAACAAATTTTAGTCACAGCATACCAAATATCATTTGTGCAAAGTTTGGTCACAATCCCATCAGCGGTTTCGGAGAAGTTGCAAGTATTTACAGACTGACGGACGGACGACGTGCCATCGCATAAGCTCCCCGGAACTATGTTCCGGGTGAGCTAAAAACCCTCAAAAGGTAATGGTTGCGATGCTGAGTGCGGTGAGAAAGGCGACGTCATTGTTGTGGAAGTGGCTGTGTTTGTCTCATCTAACGGTCCTGTGTTGTGTCTCGTGTATTCATATGTATGTCTATCTGTGTGAGACGGGTGTGTGGTAGCTCCACTACGAGTAGTAGATTCAGTAAAAATTAAAATATATATATATATAAGAAATTCAAAATAACGGTGAAATAGCCATGAATGTTTGGTCTGTTTGTCATGCCCTGCTTATTACCTAGCTCACGATGTTGAGATCCGAGGTTCAAATTCCCGCATCCTGTGCTGATTTACCCAGTCTCCTATACTTGATATTTACGTATGTCTCCAAATATATTTAGCATAAATATGCAAACTCCTCCATTAGACTAAGGCAATGTTTACAAAAACAACGACATAAACAACCATAAATAAATAAATAAATGTCACATAATCAAAAATTTCTGTGGTGCATACTTACTTACCCTGCTTCGTGGCTTCATGACCAAATCCTTGAAAAGGTCCGGAGTGTATCACTGAATCAGGGCGAACGTAACCCATCCCTACCACACACGGACACCTTATCAATGTGTTCATGATCCTGACAAGGTGACATACCATGACATTATTTTTTTAAAGTGTAATTAGAAACCATTCATTGTTTAGGGTTTGGGTTTGAATGGAGTCCTGGCAACAGGCACTATTGGACCAAAAGTCTCCTCTTTGGCTTTGGAGAAATAAAGAAAAGAAATTAACTTAGAAATCAAATAACTACACATATTTGAATGAATGAATGAATATTCTGATACACATCAATAAATTCCATCATATGGGAAAACATCTCTTTGGAGGACTTGGTATTGCAACAACGTGCCTGTGAAGTTTGTCCGAACAGCCCAAATATAAGAATACTTTGTTTTTACCCTGCGCTTGTGAAGCAAAAAGCAGGGTTAGGCATTCGGTTGCATATGCGCATACGTATGGCGTATGCGCATATGTATGGAGTACGTGCGTGTCTGCATTTTTAAAATTCATTTTCTCGACAAGCATTGGTCCGATTGACACGAAATTTTCACGTTAGGAATGCCTCCTGCAAAACACTGTAATCATAATTATGACGTCATAGGACACATGGTACAGGCGCCATCTTGGAAAAAATTCACAACTCTATATCTCTGAAACCACTCCATGGAAAAATTGAAACATGGATCATTGTGAAGTACTCCCCATGGGGAGTAAAATATGTTAATAACATGTCATCGGTGCCTTCGTTATGACGTCATATTTCGACAAGTATAACGCTTCATCCGATCAATCTGAATTTTTTTTCTCTGCAACTGTTAGTCTGATGGACACGGAAATTTCACGATAAAAGCGCCTCCTCCTGTGGAATAATGCAATGATAATTATGACGTCATTGGTCACGTGGTACAGGCGTCATCTTGGATGACGTTCCTACGGCGAACCGTGGCTCATCGTAAAAACTCCGCATGGGGAATAGGTGTTGTTAACGATGACGTCATTGGTGCCTTAATTATGACATCATAATTCTACAAGGACAACGCTTAGTCTGATCAGTTTGAAAGTTATTGAGTGTGATCTACGCAACAATTATATTAGAGAATGTATGTTTATGATGTCATCGCTCACGTGGTCTGGCAGCCATATTGGATCAAAGAAAAAAAAAACTTTCAAAAACAGAAGAGTTGGCTCGCACCAAGCGACTGCACAGGGTAAGTAATCTATGAATACCATCTAGTTTGAAAACGTACTTGAATCTTTTCAGAATTTGTACAATAATGTTCAGTTTGTGGATTACCACAGTTAGGAACGAGAACGGCACTCGGTAGAGAGCATACCTCCATCAGGCTGAACAGCTTACCCTTTGTATCCCAATGATGGACCAAATCCGGTTCCGGATCGAAATCTTCAACAAAATCCAATCAATTCGCCCTTGTCACACAACCAACCTGTCCACCCAAGTTTTGTCTGAATCTGTCCATAACTTTTTGAGATATCCTGTATGTCGTTTTTGGTCCTACCTCTCAATGGTGAAGAAGCACTTAAAAATTCTAGTATCCGGATCTGGATCTTCACCAAAATCTAATCAATTCTTCCTCGTCACACACCCAAACTGTCCACCAAGTTTCGCCGAATCCGTCCATAACTTTTTGAGATATCGTGCTCACAGACAGACAAACAAACAAACAGACAAACAGGTGAAAAGATAACCTGCGTCCACCTTCGGTGTTGAAGGTAACTATATAAAATCGAGACATTCAGCAAAACAGCACTAAAGCCACTTCAAAGATGCAGTTGAATGTTGATATTGAAATGTTGTTGAACACCAGCGTGTTCAACACATTACGATGAAGTTTTGAACAGCGATACATTACCTGTGTGGGTTTGTGAAGACGAGGCAGATATCTTCCCTGCACATTCTAGATCCTCTCCAAACAGAGCAGAAGCCAAATCCTGCAGTCACATGGCAAAATAAAAAAGATTATATGTGAATACATATCAGGGATCCTGTAGATCGAGGCTAGTTAGCACATGAGTTATGTGTAAGGCTTATGCTGCATCATATAAATCCAGATATAAGTGAATTACAAGGGGGCAGTCTAAATCAACAGCAGACTGGGCGAATATATATATATATATATTGTTACGGGACCGCGGCGAGGATGTTGTTTGCCGAGCGGATGGCCGCCGCGCCCGAACAGTTACCCCGACTAACCCGATTCCTGAACGTTGGCCGAATCGCGCCACAGATATTCAATGGGGAAAAGACTAAAGCGAAGGATGTGAAGAAGAAGAACACCAAAGCCAAAAGGTTGGAAATGCTACTAAATTTATTCCTACTATTTACACAATCAAAGAAACCAAGGAGAAGGAAGGATAATAAAATAAAAACAGAAGAAGAAGAAGCGGACACAGAGAAACTTAGCTTATCTATGGCAGTCTTACTTAGAACCCTGGACAGAACAAACGAAAGACGGACTCACACGAATTGGGAATTTGCAGGCAGGAAGGATCGGAAGGAGGAATGGCTTGGCGGGGGAGGAAGGTTCAGCGGGGATCGGTCGGGCCGGAAGCGGATAGCCGCCGTCAATACCCGAGCTGGGATCGCCAAAACAGCCGCGGTTCCAATCTGAACGGCGAAGCCCCTCCGGTGCACCGTGCGCTCTCCAAAGCTGCTCCTTTGAACTCTCTTGCACTTGGCACTGCACACTCAGCACTTGCCCTACTTGGCACTTCGCCGCTCTGACTCGCTTGCACTTGATCGTCGCATGTATCTCTGCATGTATCTCTTTGGACGTATATCTTAGGATGTATCTCTCTCAGGACGTTCCTCTCTTGCTTCGCCCTCGTGCGCACTTCTTTTTCCACGGCTTCCGCGCGCGCTCTTTATAACCCCGCGGGCAATCAAGCCGCCGGCCTCTAGAACACGCCCAGGATTCGGCAGCTCCTCCCCCTTCTTCTCCGAGCCGACCTCGTGGCGAATGGAGTCGCGGAGGGAACAGTTGGCAATTGTTGGAAGGGGAAGGTGAAGGGAATCTACTCTTATTTCACTTGGTGCAATGGAGTATTTAAATTAATGGAAGACACAGCCTTACACTAATACACATAATAAGGATATAACTACTGAACAGGGAGATATGGTGTCCTGCGTGTATGCTTTATGGAATTAACTACGGGAACGCCCTTTGACCTTTATACAACAACAAATGCAGGAAGGAGGGTGACATTTTACAACAATTCATTACACAACAATAAAAAAAACAACATTCTCATATCCACAACAATATATATATATATATATATATTGTGAGAAACAACCTTGTTCTCACCAAATTAGTGCCCCGCCCACCACGTCACGTGACCTCCTTTCAGCCTCACGCGATTGGGTGGCTATTCGGCACGCGATTGGTGGAGGGGGAGATAGCCGGCCGCCATCTTGTGCGACGGACGTGGCTCGAAGGCGTCGAGTGGAAAATAGAAAAACGGGGATTTTTTAAGCCTCACGACAGCCGAGTTGTGCTGATCGTTTATAGTTCTGTATTTTAAGAGTGAGTAACTCCGGAAGAGAACGAGTGATTCCCGGATATCGTAGATTGGAACTGTGAGTCATATTGCCTGTGTCGTGTTTGGAGCTTCTGGTGCCGACAGTTCCTGCAGGCTTTGTGCTGTGTATTCCACTCTGTTACCATCCATTGTTTTTGAGATCGAGCCAATAAATCATCGTGCCTACCCCTAGAGGCCGGTTAAAACACCGTTGTGTTTATTGAGTTCTCTTTGTCCACCCCGTGGACTACTTGAAGCCCGGACATTAACGTCAGTATTCCGGGCTGGAAGCCTTTAACAGCCGGGATCGCGACAAATGGGTTGCTCGTCCAAGGATTATTCAAGTAAGAGACATTCGAACTGAGACGGGAATTCTGCAGTGGACGACATCTTCCTGCATCTGCTCATCGTTTCCTCACCAGCAGACGCCATCTTGGAGGAACTTTCTCACCAGCAGACGCCATCTTGGAGGAACCTTCTCACCAGCAGACGCCATCTTGGAGGAACCTTCTCACCAGCAGACGCCATCTTGGAGGAACCTTCTCACCAGCAGACGCCATCTTGGAGGAACCTTCTCACCAGCAGACGCCATCTTGGAGGAACCTTCTCACCAGCAGACGCCATCTTGGAGGAACCTTCTCACCAGCAGACGCCATCTTGGAGGAACCTTCTCACCAGCAGACGCCATCTTGGAGGAACCTTCTCACCAGCAGACGCCATCTTGGAGGAACCTTCTCACCAGCAGACGCCATCTTGGAGGAACTTTCTCACCATAGGACGCTATCTTGTGTGGTACTTCACTACCGGATAAGTGAATAGTTTCCGGATCCCTCCAAACAAACCGACATCATCAAAAAAAAAAAACAAAAAAAAAAAACGTGAGTTATTTGTACGTTGCATTTTTCTCATTGGCAATTTGATGTGCGTTGGTGATATTGTGTAGTTCGTGTCGTATTTCCCCAACAGAGCATTGTGTTTGAATTACGTGTACCACCCCAATATTGTTTGCCTCCCCTGGGTGAATTGCCGTCCCATGTGGTGAAAGATATTGCTGAAATATTTCGATCCAGCCTCCTTTTAGACTCAGTGTTTTGTGCCTTGTCTTATGATAACTCGTAGCCAAGCTATGTCGACCAGAGAAGTGAGAGTTCAACCTGATCATGTTGACAGTCACGTGGGTGGCGATGTGAGCGACGCAATCAGCCTTGACCCGGTCACTAAACCCGATATGTTAGGAAGCGATCCCATCATGACTAAATGCATGCGTTCGACCTTCTGGACCGGGCTGACTCCGGTTCAACAACTCGACATGTATAACAGGGAGAATGACAGGGCAGAGGCAGAGCGTATTAAGCGAGAAGACCGAGAGCAGGCGGCAGCAGAGAGAGAGCATGCGGCAGCAGAGAGAGAGCATGCGGCAGCAGAGAGAGAGCATGCGGCAGCAGAAGCTGAACGCGTCAGAGAGCATGAGTTGCGAATGTTGACTGAACGACTGCGGGCAGAGGTGTCTGCTGCAAGCGTCCCGGAAACTGTTCATGTTCGTTTGCCGGACTGGACGGGAGACACGAAGCCAGAAGCGTATCTGGAGATGGCGGAGAAGTTGTTGGCTTCCGGTGGCATTGATGAGAGCTTGTGGGTCGGCCATCTTGTTAGCCATCTATCTGAGAAGGCGAGGGAGGTATATGCGAGGATGGCAACCGAGGACGCAAACAAATACAGGAAATTGAAGGCCGAGATTTTGAACGCCTATGCGGTGTCCGCGTGTATTTATAGGCGTAATTTTTTCAGTTGGACTCGTCAGTCCAGTCAAACCTATGAGGAACATTCGCGGGTCTTGTTGGAACAGCTGCAGAGATGGTTCAAGGGGAGCAAGGTTGAGTTACCTCAAGCGGTTGCGGAACTCCTGGTGCGTTACCGTATCGATCAACAGCTTCCGCCTGACTTAGCGTTGTTTCTTGTCGACAAAGACACTGTTTCCTTGTCAGACTGCGTCAACCTTATTGATAAACATGTTTTGGCGTGCAAAATGTTGCAAGTCACGCAGTCGCGTCGTAAGACGGAGGATTCTGCGATCGAGACCGCCCCCCGTCTGCCCGGCGGCTGGATCGAGGGGAAGGGTTCTCCGATGCCCTCCACTGGTGGCGGTCGCGAGCTGCAGGCCAGGGCACGGCCCTGGTGCGATTTCTGCAAACGCGTGGGGCACGGTGGAGACCGCTGCTTCTCTAACCCAGCTAGTCCGGCCTACCGAGGCAACCCTGCTGTTAAATCGGAGGGAGGTCAGTGGAGGTCATCAACTGGGCCCTCGCACACGACGGTGGCATCGGTGACAGAGGTCACTGCCACCGAGGCTAATTCCATTCATCCTCTGTATCAGGATTATTCAGGGACAGCCTTAGTGGGTGGCCCTGATTCGGTGCTGAAGTTTGAGGCCCAATACCTTCGGGATACTGGGGCGACACTGTGTGTTCTCCGGGCGGGGGTAGTTCCGGCCTCTCAGATGCGTTATACCGGCGAGTATATCATCCTTCGGGGCATTAACCAGGTTCCTGGCCGGTATCCCCTTGCCCTCCTCGAGGTCCGGAGTGACATTTTTATGGGTCCAATGACCTGTGCGGTGGTACCCTACTACCCGGTACCCGGGGTCTCCTTGCTGATTGGCAATGATGCCATGGCCAGGGAGGAGTCATTGACTCTGACCTGTGGGGTGGTCACTAGATCCCAGAGTAAACAGGCGGAGAGAGTGGCGGAGTCAGACGTATCTTCACTCTGGCCCGAGGAGCCTAGCGCCTCGACTCCAGTTCCCGACGGTGACGTTGCGTCAGTTGAAGTCCACCCGAGCCTCCCGTCAAGCCAACCTCAGGTGCCGTGCTCCTCAGGGACCGCTCCCGCCTGTAACACGGGGACCCCAGCTACGTGTTCGCCGGTCGGCGAATCCGGGGAGGAGGATCAGTCCTCCGAGGCGGTTAGCGACCTCAGTTCTGGGCCGGAAGTCACTCCCGCATTGTCTGCGGTAACCAGTTTAGTGGAGGATCAGCACTTCGATCCCACCCTTGCCATCCTCTGGGAAATGGGAGAAGACTCCGAGCCGGGACGAACAGGCTACTATGTGAATGGTGCAGGTGTGCTGATGCATAAGTATTCCCCAAAGAACATGTCCTCCACCCAGACGTGGAAGGTTCGACACCGAGTTGTCGTACCGGGGAGGCATCGTCAGTCAGTCATGCAATTGGCCCATGACAATATTTCCTTTATTCCTCCCGAAAGAGACTTGCTCCTCGGTCCGTTTTCCCTCCTGTAAACGCTTTCCCCAACTTGAGTTTGGCCCCCTTGTCTCTCTATTGTGCTTTGTGTGAAGTGTAACTCTTGTGGGGTAGATATTAATGCGGTGTATTGTGTTTAATATTGTGTTGTGGATAAACCTGGTTCATTGTATAAGCCTGTTAACGATTACCGCCATCATATTGCCATGTGATTTGCACCTACTACAAATACTGGTTTCAAAACGCCGTCTATCCGACGGGTTTTTTACTTAGGTGGGGAGGACTGTGAGAAACAACCTTGTTCTCACCAAATTAGTGCCCCGCCCACCACGTCACGTGACCTCCTTTCAGCCTCACGCGATTGGGTGGCTATTCGGCACGCGATTGGTGGAGGGGGAGATAGCCGGCCGCCATCTTGTGCGACGGACGTGGCTCGAAGGCGTCGAGTGGAAAATAGAAAAACGGGGATTTTTTAAGCCTCACGACAGCCGAGTTGTGCTGATCGTTTATAGTTCTGTATTTTAAGAGTGAGTAACTCCGGAAGAGAACGAGTGATTCCCGGATATCGTAGATTGGAACTGTGAGTCATATTGCCTGTGTCGTGTTTGGAGCTTCTGGTGCCGACAGTTCCTGCAGGCTTTGTGCTGTGTATTCCACTCTGTTACCATCCATTGTTTTTGAGATCGAGCCAATAAATCATCGTGCCTACCCCTAGAGGCCGGTTAAAACACCGTTGTGTTTATTGAGTTCTCTTTGTCCACCCCGTGGACTACTTGAAGCCCGGACATTAACGTCAGTATTCCGGGCTGGAAGCCTTTAACAGCCGGGATCGCGACGATGTATATATATATATATATATATATATATATATATATATATATATATATATATATAATATATATACAATTATATATATATATATATGTAGGGAGCTGTAATGCCCCTCCCCCTTTGTATATCCTTGCTGCTTTACCAATTACCAAGTATAACCAATATATGTTTTGTTTTGACTTACTACTGTACTCTTTTATGATACTGAGTTCTTTCTTGTGCATTGAGGATGTGTAATATCCTAATAAGGAGTTCTCTGCCTATGAGCTCTGGCCTGCGTGGGCACAATCTCTAGTTCCCCTTCCCAGGCCTTGGAGGCAACTGTTATCTCTCTTTGCCTTTCTCCTGACTTTGCCATTATCTTGCAAGCTGACAGTTTTATGAGTGTCCACTCCCTTTTGTACTTTCCCAAGCTAGCTTTCTATACAGAAAGTTGTAAACATGTTGCCACATAATGCTGACCATCTCCTCATCAGAGCTAACCCATGACTGGCCTTGGATGAACTTCCTTTAATTAACTGAACAACAGGATGGGACTATGGTGGGGGAACCAATGAGCCCATTCTGTCTCTGTGTCTTGTGAGCTAACTCCACCCCTGATTCTCCTTATATAAAGCAATGTTAATTGAATTATTTCAGAGCATCTTGTTGTACTGTTGGTCATTCTTTGTGAGTTTCAATACAACTTTGCTGTCCTCAAGCTTGTGTACTCGAGTTCCAATAAATATATCCGTTGCTCCTTTCTTCTGAGTCTTCTGAGTCCCAAGTCCTAAGTCCCAATCCGACAAGTGGTGGCAGCGGTGGGATACAGTCTGTGCAGTCCGGGACGCGGTCCCAGGCAAGTGAGTGGTGAGAGACCAGCTGGCAATTGATCCGGGTCAGGTGAGCTGTGGTTTTCTTTTGTTTTTCCTTTTTAGCCTGGGGGTCAGTCCAAATTGTAACCCACTCTCTCTTGCTCGGTTGCCGTACGTTCCGTTCCCTGCTCATACCTGTTCCACGAACCTAAATTTAATTACGGACCGCTTGGGTCCTGGAGCAACTGATTGTTTATGGACTCGTCAGGGTAACGTTACGTAAGGGAAAGTGCCCCACGTTGGGCGCCTGAGGTTAAGGGGTAATAGATCTCTGGGTTGTGAGGGTAAGGATAAGGGCGGCGTCCCGATCCGAGGACACCGGGAGACGTCGGGATTTTAAGTAAGATCAGAAGTATTATAAGGGCGTGGGACGCCAGGAGAGTACAGTAAGGTTAGGTTAGACACTGTGTAGGCGGACGAGCCTCTCAGGAGAGTTAGGTAGTGCAGTTGTACCGCGAGGCGGACGATCCTCACGGGTACAAGGAGAGTTAGGTAGTGTAGCTGTGCCGCGAGGCGGGAGATCCTCACGAGTACAAGGCTACGTCGGTAAACTAAAGTTTCCAAGGATGGGTAACAGTATGGGTAATAAGACAGTAAAGGCAGGTGAACCGCTTAGAAATACCCCGGCATTTTTCATGTTTCGGAGGCATGGCTATGCTGCTGTGAGACCAGGGAAGTCATGGGTGGCATTGACGAAGGATTTAGGAGAACCGTGGCCCGAAGGAGGGTCTTTTGCGCTGGAAAAACTGGACGTGTTGTATGAGACATTAGAAAAGTTTGAACAGGCCACGAAACACTTCCCGCCGGACTATTGGAAAGTCTTTGGCTGGTGGAAGGAAGAAGCGATGAAGCGACACGCAAAGTCGAAACAGGCCAGCTTGGCTGGTGAGGTAACAAAACTTAAGGGTTTGAGGAAACAGGCGAATAAGGCACAGGATGAAGCGCTTAAGGAAATAGAAAAGCAGGCCAACGCGCGACTGATGTCGCTCGTTGAAAACCCAGACCCCGCGAGAGGGGAGGTAGCGACCAATCTACCCTCCCCAGCCCCAGACCTAAACCCTGTCCCGGGGTTTCAGGCACCACCTATCCTTTCTGCGCCCCTGCTACCACCCCCCTATAACCCCGCTACCATCGCGCCCCAGATACCCCAGAACCACCCGAGCCAGGGAAGACCGTTTGCACAACTCGGGGCTAATGGAATAGATGACGGGACCGATATCGCAGGGTTCCCGCCACCGATAGGACCGGATGGGTTATACCCCTCACTGGTAGGTTGTAATGGGAAAGGGACCTCACAAACTACCCCATTGGAACGTCAGGAAATAGAGGGAAGGAAAACATTGTGCCCCGTACAAGTTATCGGGGTTGACGCAGCAGGTCATGGGGTTCGAGAAAGGGCAGCATGGAAAGAATCCTCTCTAACTGTAATGCGGGAAAGGATTCAACATTTGCTTATTGAGGATCCACGGCAGATAGTGCCGACCATGTCAAATTGGGTTTTGGATGGCGAGTGCGACTATCGAGACATAACCCATATGGGAGTGTCCGTGCTCCCACCCAAGGTATGGGAAAGGGCTAGACAAAGAGCACAGTGGCCGGTGACCGATCCAAGGGCAGCGGGTGCAAACCAGATAACACTAGTGCAATGGGAGGAACTGAAGGTCCGGCTGCTAGAGGCCATCGCGCTGGCGCTGTTGCCAGCAGGAGGTCCGGATTGGGGAAAGATCGGAGCCATAAAACAAAAGGCAGGAGAACCAATTGGAGAGTACCGAGAAAGGTTGGAAAAGGCCATTGCGCGTTGGGGAGGACTGGGTCCGATGCAGCTGGGAGGGCTACCCCAACCATTGGTAAATCAATATCTAATCGAGGGGCTTCGGCCGGTATTAAAGAAACAGGTACAGACCGTCCTCTTCGGCTGGAAGGGAATGACAACCAACGAATTATGCGACAAACTGGAACAATGCCCGGGCTCCTCCTTAGAGGAGAAGAAGGATATTAAGGAGGAAATATTGCAAATGTTTGTCCAAGAGAAACGGGCTCAATTTAATCAGAATAAAAAGGGGGATCAGAGTCAGAACTACATACACGAACAGTGCCAGAAGTGGGGACCTGTTCGAGGTCCAGAGGAACATAGGAGGAGTTGTTATCCTCTTTTCTATAAGGGCCAATTCCCCAACGGAGAGTGGATCCACAACGAAAATGAAAACTGCGACGGTTGTACTGAGGAAGATTTTGGACTAATTAATATGAACGAGGTAAAACAACAATGGACAATACCCCCCCCTCTTCCCCTTCCTCCTCAAAACCCTCAAACTTGGAATGTGCAAGGGCCCCCTCCCCAAAATTGGTATCCACCAAGACCCCTTCTCCAAAACCCCGGACCACCCCCCAATAGTGGGATGCAGAACGGACCAAGGGGGAACTGGGCCCCGCCTCGGGGTCCGCCGCAATGGCAACCAGTAAACCAGTCACATTGGGGGCCGCCAGAACGCCGGCAGGGCGGACGGGGAGCTGTAGGGGGACGACCTATGCCCTCCGCACCACCGGTTCCACAGGAACCGTGCTTTAATTGCAAGCAACTGGGACACTGGAGAAGTAATTGCCCAAGTGCTGCTCGTAAGGGGTTTTCTCCCCAATACAACAGAGGGGCTTATTGACGGGACGCTGGCGGGTCGCCCAAGGAGTGTCCTCTTTTGACCATGACACCGGCAGAGGAACCAACCTTGATGTTGGATGTGGAGGGAAGACAATTAGAATTTCTCGTAGATACGGGTGCGACTCGCAGCACAATTAACAAGGGGCAATTGCCCTCTTTGCGCCCTACGGCCAGGAACGTTCAAATACTGGGTGTTTCGGGTTTACCCCAAGCGCTTCCTATTTCGGAGGAAGTGCGAGTAACATGCGGCCCGCTGGAGGCTAAACATGCTTTCTTGATGACCACTACCGCCCCGACGAATTTGTTGGGACGGGATTTGTTGTGCCGATTGGGCTGTCAAATCTCATGTACAGAGGAGGGAGTTTTCGTAGACGTCGCGGAATCTAAACGCGACTTGGTAATGACAGCATTGTCTCGGCCCGGCCCCACCGTGTATTGGTGGCGCATGGATGAATGGGCTCTGGCTACCTGGACGCATATCATAGATAATGTGTGTTTGGACAATGCAGTTCTGCGAGATTGGCTACAACTGCACCAAATTTCGATAAAAACCTTAAAGGACAATCCACCCCATTGCACTGCGTACTATGATGCAACGGGCGAGGACGAGAATTATCGAGAGAAGGTTAAGGAAAAACTGGGCGAGCGCACGCCTATACACTTGTCACGGATGTGGATCGGCCGCGAGGGAATAGGAATCGAGGCAGTCCTAACCTCGAGTCAGCGTGCGTTGACCCAATACCCCGAAGGAGCGGCCGCCCATGTTACCCTCACCACTGCCAAGGGGTGGCCGCCGGAAAGTGTAGGTTGGATGGTAGGGAGGTTACGAGAAGTTCCCCTACAAGGTTATCGGAGTAAGAAAGGCCGCTGGACTTTGAAACGGCTCCAAAATGGCGAAGGGTTTTCAATTGACTTCAAGACACAACGGAGGGATGGAGTGTTCGAAGCAACAGAGTTGCCTCCTAAGGGCACCTATGCCATGAGGGCAGTGCTGACGGACCCGGGTGAGTCGGATTACCTCCTAGCGGAGGTGCCAGACAATTTATGGCCTAAAAGCGACGGTGAGGTTGGACGGATGCGAGACGCCAAACCTCTAGTGATAGCAGTGCAGCCGGGGATGCGCTTGCCAAATGTAAAACAGTATAAGCTACGACCTGAGGGCTGAGGCCGACGTAGGCATAGCACCAGTAATTCAATCCCTAGTGGAACAGAAAATTATCGTGGAAACTAACAGCCCATGCAATACACCAATTTTGCCAGTGAAAAAGCCGTCAAAGGACAAATGGAGGTTTGTACAGGATTTAAGGGAGGTGAACAAGGTGATACAGGGTATACACCCACTAGTTCCAAACGGAGAAACCCTCATGATGTCAATTCCGCCGGACGCAACATACTTCACGGTCATCGACCTTTGCTCTGCGTTTTTCTCTGTGCCCATCGCGCCTGAGTCACAATACTTGTTCGCTTTCACCCATAGGGGGCGCCAGTATACTTGGACAGTGCTACCTCAGGGGTTTTCAGATAGCCCCACTCTGTTTTCCCGGGCGCTGCACCGCGACCTGGCGGATGTGGAATTGAAGGGAGGGTCAGTGTTGCTGCAATACGTTGACGATTTGTTGATTTGCTCCCCTTCAAAGGAGGCGTGCGAAATGGATTCCTTGGCCCTATTAAAGGCCTTGGCGGCCAAAGGCCACAAAGTAGGCAGACCAAAACTTCAGTTTGTGCGGCAGGTTGTAACTTACTTGGGACACGCCATTTCGCACGGCAAACGAGAATTGGATGCTGGACGAGTGACCGCTATTATGGAGCTGCCTCGCCCTTGCTCGCAACGGCAACTGCTGCGCTTCCTAGGTATGACGGGATATTGCCGCACTTGGATACTTGATTTTGCGCTGCTAGCTAAGCCACTATACGAGGCAACCAGATCAACCGCCTCGGACGAATTGGTATGGACACCAGAAATGAGGCGAGGTTTTGACGGGCTGAAACAGGCGCTGGTTACGGCACCGTCATTAGGACTCCCGGATTATGCGAAACCATTTACCCTTTACACTCACGCCGTGGGAGGTTTCGCCCAGTCAGTTTTAACACAGACCCATGGGGATAAGGAGCGGCCGGTGGCCTACTTTAGTAAAAAGTTAGACCCGGTCGAACAAGGGTTTCCGGTGTGCCTGCAAGCCGTGGCAGCGGCCAGGTACGCAGTAGAAAGGACAGCGGACATCGTTATGGGACACCCAGTAACGCTACGGGTACCACATTGCGTCACTTCGCTGTTGTTACAGCGAAGCACACAGCATTTGTCTAACACTAGATTAATGCAATACGAATCCGCACTGATCACTGCAGCCAACATCACGATCGAACGTTGCACGACACTCAACCCAGCCTCACTGTTGCCCACTCCTGAGGAGGGCGAACCCCATGTGTGCGCCGACGTTGTGCAGCTAGTCTCCACGGTGCGATCGGATTTAAAGGACAATCCCTTAGAATACCCCGACTGTACATATTATGTCGATGGATCAGCTAGGCGCGCATGGGACGGGTCCCTGTTGTCCGGGTACGCCGTGTGCTCGGATAGCGAAACGGTAGAAAGCGGGCGCCTTCCACCTACATTTTCCGCACAGCAGGCGGAGCTGTGCGCCTTGACTAGAGCGTGCAGCTTGGCGGAAGGCCTTGCCGTCAACATTTACACAGATTCGGCCTACGCTCACGGCGTAGTCCACGATAAAGGAGCCATCTGGAAGATGAGAGGTTTTCTCACATCTGCCGGTTCAGTGATAAAGAATGGCGCGTTGGTAGAAGGGCTCCTCCGAAGTATTTTACTTCCCCGCGCTATTGCGGTAATTAAGTGTCGTGGCCACCAAAGGGCGGACACTGACGTTGCCCGGGGCAACGCAAGGGCGGACGAGGCGGCAGGAAAAGCCGCCAACCAACAGATAGAACGCAACATGCCGATGGTGACACGAGCACAGAAGACAGCCGCACAGATTGCTGACATACCGACTGCGGGACCACCCGCCACACCAACTAAGGACGATATCATAAACTTGCAGAACGCTGCACCAACGGCTGAACACGAGGACTGGCTCAAGCGAGGGGCGATACGCCCCGGGCCAGGAGAAATATGGACCCTTGACGAGAAACCCATAGCACCCCAGGCTTTACTGCCTTGGCTGGCACGCATGGCTCATCAGAGTGGTCATGTGTGCCAGAGGGGGGTGATGGGACAGATAAACTACACTTGGGCAGCGCCAGGACTGTCACGGATTGTATCCGAAGTGTGCCGATCGTGCGTGGTCTGCCAGCAACACAATAGAGGGGCGCCACCGAGACATGCACATGATGGGGGACGACCCCCGCCTAGTGGGCCGTTCGCAACTATTGAGTTCGATTTTACAGAATTGGAACCAAGCATGTCGTTTCGCTATGTGTTGGTAATCGTAGATACGTTCACCAAATGGGTCGAAGCATACCCATGCGTCAAATCCGATGCTCCGACAGTAGTGAAGCGCCTCGTGCGGGATTTTATGTGCAGATTTGGCATTCCCCAGATAATTTCGTCAGATCAAGGAGGCCATTTCACGGCGCAGGTGGTTAAGGGCATCCTGAAGGCGTTGGGCGTTAAACAATCCTTCCATTGCGTCTACCACCCACAGTCCTCAGGACTTGTGGAACGAACGAACAAGACTTTAAAGAATAAACTCGCGAAACTTTGCGCAGACACAGGCTTGAGGTGGCCAGAGGCTCTTCCGCTTGCATTAATGAGCATTCGTTCCACCCCGGGTCGCACTACGGGCCTTTCCCCCCACGAAATATTAATGGGACGACCTATGAGCTTGCCCGTTTCAGCACCAACAGACATGTCCACCCTTGCTTTGCCAGTAATGGATGACATGCTTTTGAGATTTTGCATAGGCTTGTCCAATGTGGCACGCAGCATCCATGCTCGAGTACGAGAGGCGCTGCCTGAACCAATAGGCCACGCCATCCACAACTTCCAGGCCGGCGACTGGGTGCTTGTAAAGCACTTCACCCGCAAGGCTGCTTTGGAGCCACGGTGGAAGGGACCATTCCAGGTGCTACTGGTCACACCGACGGCAGTCTTCTGCGAGGGTAAACCTTCGTGGATCCACGCCACCCATTGTAAGTTGTCCATTCCCGCACCACAAGTCACTCAAGACACCGCACCTCTCACTGCTGAAAACACCGCACCTCTCACTGCTGAAAACACCGCACCTCTCACTGCTGAAGACATCGCACCTCACACTGCTGAAGACAATGCATCGTCTAGGGCACCACAGTCTCCTAAGGGCGGCGATGACGGTCATGATGATGGGAATTCTGGGGAACTGCCGAAAACCCCCTGCCGGAGATAGGCTCTTGAACTTTGAGCTACCGAGAAAGGACCTCCCCAAGTACCCAGGACCCGACAACTATTCAGTATTTCCCCTCTACCCCGTCAAGTATATAACGGCTAACTGGGGAGACAAAATAGCGGTGAATTGCTGCAACCTGGAAACGAGCTTTAAGTGGTTATCTGTAAGATGGGCGGAAGCTATAGTGGTACACAATAACACACCACGGGCACGCATGACAAGCACACGCCTAGTCCTGACTAAGGTTAGGAAGGTGGAAAATGGAACATATGGGAACATAAGCAGCCGATATGCCCCAGGATATGGATGGGGCAAGGGTGTTGAGAATACTACCCTCATGTTGCATTATGCCCCCATTGGTCCGGATACAACAATGATACTTGAATGTGGAATATGGCCCCCTCGCACGACAATCCCAAATGGAACCACATCGTACCTTCGACCTAGTTGCGCCGCTTACGTCATTAAGACCCCGCCTGCCCAGAAAGTAAGAAAGAAGCCAGAGGAGAACACATACTGGAAGGTCGCACGGCATATGGCCACATTACAGAATAGGACACGGTGTTGGATGTGTATGCACCTTCCCCGCACCAGCACAACAGGAATACCAATGGTAGCGTTACCCCTATCACTCAATGATTTGTGCTCAAAGCCACTAGACACCAAATGCCTTAGTACAACCCTGACAAGCCAAGGTTCTGACGGAACTGCGTGTAAACGAGTTTTCCAGTACTCGCCCCCCATCCAGTCCCGACACTTTGAGGAACGTCCGGCGCCGGTTTGGGTTAAACCGGCTAGGGGGGCCCTCTGCTTAGAAGGAAAGGGCCAAATAATGGTAGGCAAATCTGTGTGTAGAGCTACCCTCCTCGCGGACCCTAGGGAAGGGAAACACATGCTGTTAGTAAATGTTACGAGTTCGCCCTTACATAATCTCACACACCTCCAGTTGGCATGGGAAGGGGTAAACGGAACAAACACTATCGCAGACCGTCGCACTTGCATGACCACTCATTTAGTGGCTCCACACGGAACCATGTTTGTATGCGGGAACAAAGCTTACCCGTATTTACCTGATAATTGGGGAGGACGTTGCTATTTAGGATCAGTTTTCCCAGAAATGGAAATGCGACAACACTTGCATAGTACCCCCGCACTCATAAGGACACAACGAAGCACCTATTGGAATGACGACGGCACCACCACCTTACATGGCGCTGATTGGGAGAAGGCCGTTAGTTTCTTTTTCCCATGGGCTGGGACGGTCATGAGCAGTTACCGCATTGACAAAATTGCGTTAATCTTAGAAACTGTGGCCAACGCCACCGCTACAGCACACGACGAAATGTTGGACACAGTTGTCCATCTGCGTACAATGGTTATGCAAAATAGGGTTGCATTAGATATGCTATTGGCAGAACGAGGAGGGGTATGTGGGATAATTGAGGGTAAATGTTGCACTTTTATTCCTGACCCCTCACAGGGCGTCAGTGCTGCTATTATAACGTTAAGGGAAAGCGCTCACTCATTGACAAGGGATCGAATGGATCGGGAAGCCTCCCACCAGTGGCTTACCGACTGGTTCAAAGGGTGGACAGGCACAATTGTAAAGTGGGTATTAACCGCCTTGGCAATAGTCCTTGGAATCGTGGTTTGTTGTGTAATAATCAAGGCTTTAGTCCTTGCGTGTGTGAGGAAGTTTTCCACAGGATGGACACTGAAGACGACAACAGAAAAGGCCATGGTGATGCTTGAAAAGCTGACCGCGGGTCCAGATGACACACTGGCCGTCGACGTGACTGCAGACCGCGGATCCTGGAACGACGACCCGGACGAGCCACTGGGCCGCGACAATGAGATCTCCGCTTCCGAAGATTGTTCTTCCATTGTTGATATTACCGATAATGATGTCGAGTACACTTATGCGGACCTCGAAGCATTTCAGGCTGCCAGGAGGCCGTTTAAACTGGGCCCCGACACGTCGCATGAAGAAATCGACGATTTCCTGAAGGATTCCTCTCGTTTCTTCACGATGTGCCATGCCGTGGCTATGACTATGGGTGGCCGTCGACGCCGCAGGCCTACGCCACCTGAGGATAATGTTACTGATGATGTTACCAATGATGATGTGGGCCACTTGCGAGGGTCCCCGACTGATGTTTATATTTCAATGCAGGCTTTGCCTCCCCATGTCTCACAAGCCCACAGTGAGTCAAACGCCACTGACCCAGTCCGGGACTTGGACCCAGCTGTGAACCCAAGCCCGGATGGAGAGGAACTCGATCGTGAAAATACTCTGAGTTCCGAGTCTGATTGTTTTGGAGATTCGTCCGTGGATAACAGCGAAGCAAGCAGCATCGCCTCGGACGATCTCGACTTTGACCCAAAGGAAGTTTCTCTCCCACCTTTGGACCGTTATGCTTTATTTTATGGCCATAGGTTTGAGCCACCTGATACTGACGATGTTGTGTCTTCCCCAGATCACCAGCATGTAAGAGACCTCATGAACATGAATATCGATTGAGCGCCGAAGATCTACAAGGATTTCACTTGGGGAAGCCTGGGCGAGCTCCAGTTAGGGGGGAGTCCGGCTGCACCTCTGTGGTCAAAGGGTGGGTCGGAGATCTCCCTGGGTGTGGACCCCGGTGGAACCAGAGGTCTTCGTTGTGGATTTGGCGCGCTATTCGATCTTCATGTCTCTACGGTCTCACCTCATACACCCATCTACACCTGCCTTACATCATACATCCACTTACACCCACTTGCACCCACACACCCGCGGGTCACCCTGCTGAGTGCGCTGTGCGGTACGGGGGTACGGGACATGCTCACTGGGGTGCATTCGTGTGGTACGTTACGTTTAGTGAATCCTTTACACTGTCTCTCCCACCTCTCTTGGTGGATTTTGTGTGCCATTTGATCACTCTGCTTTTACGGCCTTACATTGCATACTCACATACAGACGCGAATCATCCTACTGAGTTTGTGTGGTGCTTTGGTACGGGACATTCTTACGGGGCTGCCTTCGCGTGATATGTTGAATGATTTTTCTGTTTTGTTTGAAATAAAGGCCTTTGATTGGCTCGTAGATAACTTTGTATCTTAGATCCAAAAGGGCGGTATGTAGGGAGCTGTAATGCCCCTCCCCCTTTGTATATCCTTGCTGCTTTACCAATTACCAAGTATAACCAATATATGTTTTGTTTTGACTTACTACTGTACTCTTTTATGATACTGAGTTCTTTCTTGTGCATTGAGGATGTGTAATATCCTAATAAGGAGTTCTCTGCCTATGAGCTCTGGCCTGCGTGGGCACAATCTCTAGTTCCCCTTCCCAGGCCTTGGAGGCAACTGTTATCTCTCTTTGCCTTTCTCCTGACTTTGCCATTATCTTGCAAGCTGACAGTTTTATGAGTGTCCACTCCCTTTTGTACTTTCCCAAGCTAGCTTTCTATACAGAAAGTTGTAAACATGTTGCCACATAATGCTGACCATCTCCTTATCAGAGCTAACCCATGACTGGCCTTGGATGAACTTCCTTTAATTAACTGAACAACAGGATGGGACTATGGTGGGGGAACCAATGAGCCCATTCTGTCTCTGTGTCTTGTGAGCTAACTCCACCCCTGATTCTCCTTATATAAAGCAATGTTAATTGAATTATTTCAGAGCATCTTGTTGTACTGTTGGTCATTCTTTGTGAGTTTCAATACAACTTTGCTGTCCTCAAGCTTGTGTACTCGAGTTCCAATAAATATATCCGTTGCTCCTTTCTTCTGAGTCTTCTGAGTCCCAAGTCCTAAGTCCCAATCCGACATATATATATATATATATATATATATATATATATATATATATATATATATATATATATATATATATATATATACATATATACAATATATATATATATATATATATATATATATATATATATATATATATACATACACACACACACACACACACACACACACACACACACACACACACACACACACACACACACACACACATATACGAGCAGGGTTACCCGGAAAATAAAGTCACATGTGTTCTGGGCTTTTTTTAGCCAGAGGAAGCCACGCCCCTTGGGCATGCCCCGCTGCCACGCTCCTAGTCTAAATCTTATGTGCCCATGTTTTTTGTCGTGAAAAGTTACCCCCATGGGTTCAAGTCCAGTGAATAACCTGAAATGGTACAAAGGTAAGCAGTAAACTGCACGAGGTTTAAAAAAAAGTTTAGGTCAGCAAAAACGGGGAAATAATGTAAATTACACAGTTATATTGTAAAAAAGGCCTTCTTCAGGGAACAAGTAATGGGTGAACAACTTACAGCTGTTCTGCAGCAATGTAAGTAAATTAAGCCTTGAAAGTTGATGCAAACAATTCCTACAGGTGTCCCAACCTCTGCTGATTACTTGATTACAACCCCCTGTCTGTATAAAAGCAGTATTGGAACAGACTGTTATTACACCCTCTGAAGCATTATTTGGACAATATTGCACTGCAGGAAGTAGTATATTGCTATCATCATGGCGAGAAAAAGGCAATTAACAAAGGAAGACAGACAGTCCATTATAACCTTTCAAAGTGTAGGTCTTTCCTTTAGAGAAATTGCAAAGAAAGCCAAGGTGTCAGTGAGTTCAGTTTCCTACACCATCAAAAGGCACTTGGAAACTGGAGGAAACTCTGACGGGAATAAGTCTGGCAGACCCAAAGCCACAAAAGAATCAGAAGACAAGTTTCTGAGAGTCAACAGCTTGCGTGATAGGCTGCTCACAGGACAACAGCTTCAAGCACAACTTAACACTGGTCGAAGTAAGTAAGTCTCAGTTTCAACTGTGAAGAGAAGACTTCGAGCTGCAGGTTTGACAGGTCGAGTGGCAGTAAGAGAGCCATTGCTAAGATGGCAAAATAAGAAAAAGAGGCTTGTCTGGGCCATGAAGCACCACCAGTGGACTACTGAAGACTGGAAGAAGGTCTTATGGACAGATGAATCAAAATTTGAAATCTTTGGTTCATCATGCAGGGTTTTCGTACGCCGTCGAGTAGGCGAAAGGATGGTTCCTCAGTGTGTGACACCAACTGTCAAACATGGAGGAGGAAGCGTGATGGTCTGGGGCTCTTTTGCTGGATCCAGAGTCGGTGACTTGCACAGAGTGACTGGCACCCTGAACCAAAAGGGCTACCACAGCATTTTGCAGCGCCATGCAATACCCTCTGGTATACACCTAGTTTGTCAGGGGTTCATCCTACAGCAAGATAATGACCCTAAACACACCTCCAGGCTATGTCAAAACTACCTTCGAGGAAAAGAACAAGACAGTAGGCTTCAAAACATGGAATGGCCAGCACAATCTCCAGACTTAAACCCCATCGAGCTGGTTTGGGATGAACTGGACAGAAGGGTGAAAGCAAAGCAACCTACAAGTGCAACACATTTGTGGGAACCTCTGCAAGTGTTGTAGTAAGGGCATTTTATGAGATATTTCACAAATCTGTTAACTAAATTGTTACCAAAAAATTTCTTCACCAATATGTTTGTAAAGGTGTGTAATAACATGTGTTAAAATGTTGAAGTTCAACTCCCGTGGGAAACCCAGAAAAAAAGCTGTTGAATTCGGGTACCGAAAAATTATTTTCGAGAATTTTTTTTTTTTTAAATCGGCCCTTAAGTAACTTATGAGGGGTCAAATAAGGGTTTTTCATGATTCTGAGTTGATTGTTAACATTTATATTTTCACTTTTACATTTACACACAAAGTAGCTTTTATTTCACATACATATATAATACTCAAGAGTTATTTCTCATTCACAATGTCAGAAGTTTCAACAGTCATTGTCTATGTCTTCTTCAGACTCAACAACATCATGACTGCAGTTTCTGCATGTAATGCCATTACAGACTCCACAGGCCGAGATGCACGTGACCCCATTCTTCTTGCAGCTGCATCGCCGGTTGCTGCAATCTCCATGACAATTACAGCTCGTGAACTGCAATAGCTCCTCAGGAGCCGTGGGGTCCAGTGTTGGAACTGGCTCATACCCATGCACACCTATTGTCCATCCATAGTCACTGGGGTTCAGAGACATGCTCTGTAGAAGGATCCAGTCCCGGGTCTGCAGGTAGGCACGGAGTGAATGTTGTGCAGCTGCACCCTCTGTTGGAGGTAGAGTCTCTGGTTTGATCACTCCTGCCGCTGCCTTCCTTGAGAACATGTTGTACCGGGCATACTGATGATGGCCTGCAGCGGCAAAGATGTGAAGCATCTTGGTAACAATGCAGGACAGATGCCCATTGTGGTCTGCTGTATGTTGTACCTGGCATACTGATGATGGCCTGCAGCGGCAAAGATGTGAAGCATCTTGGTAACAATGCAGGACAGATGCCCATTGTGGTCTGCAAGTCGCTCGGTTCTGAGAAAGACCTTGATCACATCTACCATGTGGTGGTACTCCACCCAGAGTGCAGGTGTTCTTCCTCCTTTTGCGAGTCGTTTGAAGGTTTCTTCAAACCTTTGCTCAAACACTGGCACTACTGGGTCTGAGTGTCTGGCTCCCATCTTCCCATCAGCCACCTTCTCCATGAAGGTCTTCATGTCACCACGCTCCTCCTCAGTGAAGGCAAGTTTCATGATGTGTTGATAGATGGCTGCATCGATGAGGAGGTGAACACGGATTGCCTTGTCAAAACATCCTCCATCCATGATGTGGTTGGCTGTCGTACTTCCAGGATAGATCAACTGGATCACATCTAGTAGTCCAGAATCTTCCATGATGTTACCCATTGATCCAAGATAAGACTTCAGCAGGTGAAAACCACCCAACCTTGGAATGACGGGTAGATTTGCCCTCAAGCGCAGCATCAACCGCAACCTCATCATTGATCTGTTCATCGGTTTCCTCCACAATGGTGTCAAGAGTGCCAGAAGTATCTGGAACATCATCTCCACTCCTACTATTAAGGAAGCAGTATTTGTAGTTTTGTGTCTCCGTGTAAGACTCAGTGTATCCCAGCCGGTGGAACTTGTTGAGCATCCATTTTGACCCAAATCTATGATCAAGTTGTATGGCAAGCCCCATTTGGTGTGGCAATACTCCAGACCGAGGTCGACAGGCCTTAATAAAATTCTGCCCCCAAACGGCAACTCTTTCGTCTGTCTTGACAATCGGTCTCAAGAACATCTGAAGGCTTGCAGGAACAAGTGTCAGCTGACTATCGATGTCAGTCATACTGTGTGTGGTGGGGTATGACTTTGGACCTAAATCAATCAAGGCAATATCATTGGATATGAACTTGAGTGCCGTCTTTATGATCTGAGTCTTCTCATCTCCATGGTCAAGATTAGCATGATGCTCTCGCAGAATATTGTCGGTGCCATCTTTGAGACAGAGTACATCTGCCCTTCTTTCCTGTGTTGTGAAATACAAGGTGTCTTCGTATTTCTCTAGAAGTTTTATCTTTAGCCAATGCTTTGAATAAGAAAGGCTCTTCTCTGGTGACTGATCAAACTCCTGCAGCTTTTCATGGACTTGGTCCATGTTCATTACCCCATGCTCTAATTCTGAGTCTAACCATTCGCAGAATTCAATAAAAACTGCCTCTCGCTCCTCATCAATACTCCTCTGTCCTCTCTTCCTTTTTCCTTCCTCATCAGTCTTGGACAAACTGTCACCTCTCGCAAACATAAGTTTGCATCGCAAATGGTACAGTGTTTCTTCTGCTACCAAGTCGTTGATCCCTTCCAGGCGTCCAGTGACTTCAGTGCCCCAGTCATCCCCGCGACTCCGTGCTGTCTTCAGCAAGCTTGCCTTCAGTGTATCTGCAGTCAAATTATCTGGCACTCTGTATTTCTTTCTAGCTTGTGCTGGATTATTTTTGTAGAGCTGGGCTGGTTGGTTGCAAAGAATGCATACATCCTTATACAGGAGGTCAACTGACTGTGATCTTCTAGAACTGCAGCCAGTTGATGAACTGAACTCACAAGTAGTGCGTCTTCTCTTCAACTTTGATGACTCTTTCTCTGCCTTTGATGCTTGAGCTGACTTCTTGGTGGTTGCAACAAAGTTGTTGTACAGATCATTTTTACACTTCTGGTGGTACCTCAGTTTTCCTTCCTTTTGAGCCTCCTTCATACGTTCCACAACAGTAACATTTTCGACAGTTTCTGCTTGTTTCAATAAAGTTGAGTATCCCTTTGGAGTTGCCTGTATGAGCCTTTCAGCTGGTGTATCCGAGCGTGCACAGATGAAGCAATTGAGCACAGGTGGAGTAACGTCTTCATCCATATTGCTAGACTCCATGTCCTGCAAAGTAGAAAATGAGATATATTTAGAAATTATTTTTCCACAAAGGAGTGTCTGTGGTGAAATATAAATGTTAACAATCAACTCAGAATCATGAAAAACCCTTATTTGACCCCTCATAAGTTACTTAAGGGCCGATTTTTAAAAATAAAAATTCTCGAAAATAATTTTTCGGTACCCGAATTCAACAGCTTTTTTTCTGGGTTTCCCACGGGAGTTGACCTTCAACATTTTAACACATGTTATTACACACCTTTACAAACATATTGGTGAAGAAATTTTTTGGTAACAATTTAGTTAACAGATTTTCATATGTTTCCCTTACTATTGGGAAGAACTTCCCGAACAATATTTGATTTCCATTGCAGAAAGAATGCCACGAGTGTGTTCGGCGGTTATATCTGCAAAAGGTGGCTACTTTGCTGAGTCTAAAATTTAATCTATCTAAATATCTATATATATATATTATATATATATATTATATATACATATCTCAATGTATATATATATATATATATATATATATATATATATATATATATATATCATATATTGTTGTGGATATGAGAATGGTTTTTTTTATTTTATTGTTGTTGTAAAAGGTTGTTGAAAATATCGCCCCTCCTCCCTCCGTTTGTGGTTGTATAAAGGTCAAAAGGGCGTTCCCGTAGTTAGTTCCATAAAGCATACATGAAGGACACCATAATACCCCTGTTCAGTAGTTTATTTCCTTATTATGTGTATTAGGGTAAGGCCTTGTCTTCCTTTAAGATGACACTCCATTGCACCGAATTCAAATAGATAGATCCCCTTTCATTCCCCATTCCCACTCCCAAAACTTCTACTGCCAACTACAATAGCCGCCATTAAGCATGTGCTCAGCTCGGGGAAGAAGGGCGTGCCCGCCCATCGTCATCAAGGGTGGAGTCAGAGGGCCTGTGCCCACCAATCAGGGCCGAAGCGAGCTCACCGAGGGGCGTGTCCTGAAGGCCGGCGGCTTGATCGCCTGAGGCGCTATAAAAGCGCGCGCGCAAGAGCCGAGTGCGTGTGGTTGGACTAAGAGAGAAAGAAGTGGTTGGACCAAAAGGGAGACGTGAAAAGAGGTGTGGTTGAGTTGAGTACGAGAGGAGTTGAGTAAGGGATCCCTACAAGAGCAGCTTCAGCCACAGCAGCAGCAGCCACAGCAGCCACAGCAGCAGCAGCCACAGCAGCAGCAGCCACAGCAGCTTCAGCCACAGCAGCTTGGGGGCCTTGACGGCAGTTTTGAGCAGGGCCGCGAAGGAACGGCGGCTGTTAAACGAGCTGATCGATAAAGGGTGGCGGCTGCTAATCCCCGACCCGACCGTGCTGCGGGTCCAGCTGAACCTTCCTCCCCCCCCCCCCCCCCCCTCCAGCCATCCAGATCCTGCCATTCCTATCATCATTCCCGGCGTGAGTCTGTCTTTTGTTTGTTCTGTCCTGGGGTTAATTAAGACTGTAGGTAAGCTAATAATTGCACTGTCTCTGATTCTTCTGTATGTTATTTTATTATCCTTCCTTCTCCTTGGTTACTTTGAGCGTGTAAATAATAAATCCTGTTACTCTTCTGTACGTCTTTTGTCTTCTTCTTCTTCTTCTTCACATCCGTGTCGCCTTTGTCTTTTCCCTTTTGAATACCTGTGGCGCGATCCGGCCAACGTTCGGGAATCGGGTTAGTCGGGGTAACTGTTAGGGCCGCGGGGCCATCCGCTCGGCAAAACAACATCTTATCCGCGGTCCGTAACAATATATATACTGTATACATACTGTAGTGAAATCGTATTCGTACTGAACCCGGGGGAGATGCTCGCTGCTCGTTGACACCGCTAGGGGCGTGACTATAAGACCCGCTGCTGCGGACGGTGCTCCGAGATTTCTCCTGTGACACGTTACATCTGGTAGACTCGCTAACGGTACGCCGGCATAGAATATCCAGCTTGCTTGCATTGAATGTTATGAATGGTCCCATGTGATGTCACATCGTATACTTATTGTATTTCCTGCATTACAGGATGATGTTATGATCTAAATGGAATTAAACCACCAGTTGGACTAAAGTTGTGTGGACCTGATTGGTTTTCCACAACACATACATATATATATAGATGTATATATCTATAGATATATGTCGGGGGCAGGGCATGGCAGGGCATGGGGGGCCATGGGGGGCACACCACGTGACCCAGGGCACCTGAGAAATATATATATAATTATGTCTTTCTTCTGCTTGCTTCCAAAAAGCTAGATTCAATGCAAAACATGTTCTTTAACGGCTCGGTCAAAATCCAACCTTGGGGACGTTTTTTCAGCATCTTCCAAAGGGAGAAAAGTTATGGGAATAGTTGTCATATGATTCTTGGTTGCCTTCAAGTTAACCTCGAACAGGGTGTGATGTAATATGTATCCCTTGATCTTTGTGTGCCTGGTTTCTTATGTTTCACTGCCAAATGTTCACATCATAGAACTTTATTATGAGAACGCATTGCTGGGCCTTGGAAAGCCCAGCTTGTTTGGAATTAGAGCCTGAGAAATATGTTACTTTCTGTGCCTTTAAACTTAATCTCTCTTGTCTGAGGTCATTACTTCAGCGGAGGCTTTTTTAGGCTTTGTTCGATTATATAAAGGATCTTGTGTCAGAATGATTTCAGTGTGGCTTGGACTTGCAGGTCTTGTGTGACAAGGCCCTGCGATTTCAAGGCTTGCTCCACAATATTGTGTTTGCTCGATTTTGTATTAAACCACATTTTGCTGCTTCAAGGTGCCTCTTCTTGAGTTCCAAAGGGGGGGCCAACCCGTCATCTGGTGTCAGGAGTGGGATCATCCAGGTGCATGTCGAGGGGGGCCACGCTCCTCAGGTCGGGGGGAGGCAAAAAGCCAGCGCTGGCACCATTTGGGCTGAGGTAAGCATATTTGCATACCTAAATTTAAAGCCTCTCTCTTCCTTTTGGATGTGTGGGGCCTCTGGACTGTACCTGAGCATGTATCTCGAACCAAGTTGAAGCAGAGCACGAGTGGATTAATAAATCGAGCAAGGAGGGCGCCCTAGGCTAGGAGGGATAGCCCTCGAGGGATAGCCCTCAGGTCCCCAGCGTGGAAGTAGGTAACTAGACCCCGGCGTGGGAAGAAGACTAGACCCAGGCGTGGGTGGATAAGGATAAGGATAAGGATAAGGATAAAAATAAGGATAAGGATAAGAATAGGTCATAGGTATAATAAAGACTAGACCCCCGGCGAGGGCTTGGATAAGTAAGTTAAGCTACGTACTGGATGTGTGTATCTGATAACCCCCCCCCCCCCCCCCCCCCCCAAGGCCTTCTTCGTCCTGTTCCAGGATTTAAGGCAGCACATCCAGTGCGTTTTTACCCAAAGGAAGGAGTTCTGACAATATGCTATAGGCAGGTCAAGTATTAGCTCTTTCTGGACAAGAGATGAGTTTAGATCTGCAAGAAGTAACAGAGAAGATTATAATGCACGAGGCGTGTGAAATCCAGCTGGGAACACGCGAGCCGAGACGTGCAGGCAGGTTGCCGTGGTGATGTGGCAACAGCCCTCGTGGGAGGGAATCGAGATAGGAATGCGGATATCCCATGCGGTGCACAAGCAGGGGACACATTCGCGTGCCCGAGGCAGGCGAGGGAGGATTATAACAAGAGACAATGATTAAAACAGTGAGACATGGGAGATATCGGTGATTTTTACATTTGGAAATAGGAACCTTATGTGATTTTTGGAGAAGGATATATTAAACTGGAAGAAGAGTGCAGGTACCAGGTAGGAGGAAGGCAGGAGAAGTGCTGAGCCTTCAAGGGCAGAGGACAAAGCAGATAAAGCACAGGAAGAAAGAAATCCAGGTAGAAACCAAGGGATGGATAGGCTCACAGCAAGGGGCCAGGTAAGTTCACAGGTAGGAAGTATATGGAGTGTGCATGAATTTATACTGTATTGTATGGAGAATGAAGTGTCAGTCACATGGTATGTGTGTATAAGGGAATGAATGATCTGTCATTACAGCGTGTATTTGTGTTTATTGTGTGTGTGTCATTGATGTGTGTCATTGACTGTGATTGACTGACAAGGGGTTCCCTACATTGCCTGCAGGCGTTGGGCAATCCGGATGAGTACTTTGGAATGATATTATTTATATGTTGTAAGGTGAAAATTAATTCTGAGTAAATTTGGGGCCAAGAAATAAAAGATGTCAGTTTGGATTTTTTTTAAAGAGTAATTATACATATTAACAGCTCTCCAGATTTTGCATGGGAGTAAAAGTCAAAGATGATAGGCTGAGTCAACCGACTGGGTGTTTATTCAACGGCATGGCCGGGGCTTGTACTCGACCGACTTGGGATTGCAGAATGCGTTGAATGAAGGCAAGAATGACATGTGATGCTGGCGTGAGTCCAATCGGAAGGATGGATGGTTATGGTTTCACCCGGTCTGTTTATCTGTCTGTCTGTCCGGACACGGAGCTCTTGGGGAGAGCCAGGATGGGTTGGGGTGACCAAGATGAATGTGGACAATATATTAATTGTTTGCCATTGTGAAAATTTGCCCTCGATTTGGGACGAAGACATATGGCATTTGCTGTCCGGCTCATTGATACTCCTATGTGATGCGGGGTATGTGTGTGGTGATGGTGTCTGGGGCCTCGGGGTTTGCCCCTGCCTATTTGCCGGTCTGTCTTGGCTGTCTGTTACATTTGACCCTCAGAAAAGGTTTTGTGAGATTTCAGAATTGGACAGCCATTTGTTATGACATGCTTGGGTGTCTCAAAAAATTTGCTGGACAGACGTGGTGCGTCAGACAAATCGATTAAATTTTCGTGGGAAAGATGATTGAGAAGGACTTCAAAGGCAGGTGGGTGGTCACCTGCTGTGAATTGTGGTGGAACATTTGTGATGTCCCCTAATACAACGAGGGGACGAATTGGTTTGTAAATGTGTTGTGTAGGTACTTTCTCTGTAGGTAGCCAAATTCTACCTGGGGTAAGTCCAGGTGGAGAGGGGAGTTGTCTCTGATGCCTTGCTCCACGGGGCAGTACTATTGTTGTCAAGTCTCATGTAATCTTGGTTAACGTATATCTACGGACAAGAGCTGCACTTTATTTTAGTAAGTGACTGGGAAAAAAAAAAGGTTTGTTTTAAAAGTGCCAGTGGATTTGTTTAGAGTTATGGAGGTCACAGCTCGCTGGAACCTCTTTGTTTATGTTTGGCTGGCTTACACTGGCTAGTGTATGGGAAAAGGGGGACTGAAAATGCTTTGATTTTTGCAGCCTGGCGGACAAGAGCTGTGTTTGGGAAGGTTAGAATCCAGCATTTTGCAGCCCTGAGCAGAGGGGATTGCCCATTGGGCATGTTTAGAATTTAACAGAGTGGTGGAGTTCTGTGGAAATATGAATCCAATGTTTGATGTATACTGTGTCGGTGTGCTCTGAGTTCGAAGGAAGATGATGCGATTATTTCAGATTTATCATAGTTAAGTTTGAGGAAGTTGATTTGAAGCCAGGATTTTATTTCAGTGATGCAGTCCGTCAGGATAGAGTTGAGCAGTGGATTTGTGTCTGTCAGAGGTAGGATTTGAACCAAGAAAGGGCGGTGCCGGTAATGTTAAAGGTGCGATTCCAGGGAGGGCTAATCGGGTACTTTGAAGTGATTTACATCGGAATGCATCTCTTGGAGGACTCCCGCTGTTCAAGGGAGGAAAGGTGTGAAATAGTGACGTCATCCTCGCTGGAAATGTGGTTGGGAATGGGATGGCAGGATTGACGCGAGTCACAGTGGGTGAGAAAATTGACCAACATGAGAATTAGTTCTATTTCAATAAATAGATCAGGTTATTTTCTTGTTATTATTTGTTTATTGGGATATTGGGAATATTCATAATATCGGGCAGCTATTGGGCCAGAGGCTAAAACAGGTGTCTGCAACAGGTGCGTGTGATGCTGGGAGAGGTATTAGAGGACATTGGATTGACTTTAAGGTGAAATGAAAATTGAACAGGTGGATTAGGAAAATTGGTTCGTTGAAAGTGATCATGGGAATAATGGCAGTAGGTTTATTTAGACAGGTGTTGAAGGGGTTCGTGCAATGTCGTTTTGGGGGGTGGCCATGCTCCAGGTGGAGGGGCAGCCGGGATACAAATGAGGGTCGCCCAATTTAAGGATGTGGATGCGCACACACCTGGAACAAGGCGTGTTCCTGAAGCTAGGTAAAGGTATTGGTAGGATAATGGATGAGGTGTGGAGGCGAGTTATGACTGCTCCCTGGGAGCAGTCCGAGTGTTGGGTCTCATATAATCATGGTTAAAGTACATGCAGACAAAAGTGTACTTTGGTTTGTATAACTGGAAGAGAAAAGACAACATGGATTGACTTTTGGGAATACTAGCTTGGTGGGGGTGTGAAGGTCACGGCGTGCTGGGATATCTTGTGTACAGTTGCTGGCTTGGACGACTGGCTTGTGTGTGGGAAAAGGAAAACAATTGGAGTTGTTTTGGAGAAACGGTGGCTGGGATCCAGTATTATGTTAGGAGCACGCAATCCTGAGCAGAATGGATTGCCATTGAGCGTGTTTAATGATTTTGACAGAATGGTGGCTCCTGAACTGGGGAATGAGTGCTGGGGAGGATGAATTCGGTGTTTTGTGTGTGCTGTGTTGGTGTGGTTGAGCAAGGCTGTGCGGTGCCACTCGACACGGAAGTGGTGGAGAGCTGAAGTGAATTCTGCCAATATAGTGCCAATATGGTGCAATAGGGTGATAATTGATTTTTATTGGACAACTATTTGTTTGCAGTCTTGGTTTGTACGTAAGCTGGCAAAGAGATTATGCCAGTCTGAGGGAGTTTGTGTCCTTTGGATGGGAGCTGGAGCCTTGTAGGGTTGGGGCTTGTGGCTCGCCATTGTCTGTCTGCCAGTTATAGGAAAGTCGGATCAGATGAATTATTTGTCAATGACAAGTGAATCTGCAGGATTTGCTGAGAAAAGGGAGAAGGTTGGAAAAAGTGAATGGTAAAGGCAGGAAATAAAAGAAAGTGGTTGGTTATGGACTGTTGTTTTTGTGATAAGAAGGTGATACAAGGGTTGGCTTGCCCTGGGGGGACCAATGAATGTAAAGTTGTGAATTTCGTTTAATAACGTTGCGTTAGATTGCTACAGGCAGGTTGACACCAATCGAAGAGGTGATTGGGTGCTGGTGCAGATTGGATCACAGCTCTGCAGACCAGGTGAACAGAACTCCATCAGGTACGTTGGGCAATTGAATTATTACTCGTAAGGGGAGGTGATAGGGCAATTTCCCCTAGGAAGATGTGTAAAGAAATGTTTACTCTACATGGTTGACTCCAGGTTCTAGAACCTAGGACAAAGCGCAGGGAAAGGAAATATTTTTCCAGTGATTTATACTGGTGCGGAATTCGCTTGAATATGGTAAGGGAGAGGTTATCAAAGGAAGAATACCAGTTGATGTATTTTGATATTTAACTACCAGCTGCTAATAACGTGAATTATGGTATGAGTCAGTGGATAATTTGTTTACACAGGATGATTAGTGAGATGAGTGAATATTAGATGCAGGCAAAAATATAGGAAAAATTGTGCTTCAGATTTTGAGACACTGATGGGATGGAAGCAATACGAGATGATGTTTACAAATATGTGTTTACAAAAAATGATGGTTGCACATAGGAAGATAACAAAGCAAGATGGAGACAATGTAGTGAGTTTCTCCATTGACTGATCATAATTGGGGGGCTAGGAATTTGATCATGGTGTGTGTGAGAAAATGTTTCACAGGATGGACCCCATCCACCGCTACCACCGAGATGTTTCTTTCGCTACATGGGAAGGATCCAAAGACCATCGGCGAACCGGCCAACTCTATCGTCTCATGGCGCTGATGCGTGGGATTCTGATGACGATTATGATTTTAGTTCACTTCATTGGGATTGGGATTCTTTTACCCGTGATATAGGTAGTGTAGGTTCCTTTAAGAGCTATTGCTTTTATGCAAGTAGAGAGGAGCGAATGGCAAACAAATATCCGGGATATCCGGGAGAACCACCTTCACCACCACTTACACCACCACTTACACCACCACCTACACCACCTGTGTAATTAAGCAATTTGGGGTCGTTTCAGCTTAAGGCACCCGACACTATGAATACTGACGCTGATTCAGACAATGAGGAGATTTGTGAATATGAGGAGATGAAGATTTGTGATGATGGATGTGCCACCTTTTCTTCCGCAGAGCAATCACACGTACAAGGCTTGATGGCATTGGACGTCGATTGTTTGCCCTGATTCGCGAGGATCGCACCTGCATAAGGGGGGCCCCTTATCTGGCTGGCGACTGGGTAGCACCTACGCCGTGTCGAGGGTGGATTCAGAACGCGGCCGGGCGGCAGCTATCTTCTAACCAGGCGTCTTCGTCGCGAATTATGGCTAACAATTTATGCGTTGAATGTTAGACGGCTACAATTAGGGGCCGGTGTCTCTCCCTGAGCATGCGTGACGCATGGCGCGCCTGGCATGCCTGGGGGGGGGGATGCTGACCCACTGGGGTAATTGTCTTTTTCGAGGTGTTGTCTCAAAGACAAAAGGGAGAAATATGTCGGGGGCAGGGCATGGCAGGGCATGGGGGGCCATGGGGGGCACACCACGTGACCCAGGGCACCTGAGAAATATATATATAATTATGTCTTTCTTCTGCTTGCATCCAAAAAGCTAGATTCAATGCAAAACATGTTCTTTAACGGCTCGGTCAAAATCCAACCTTGGGGACGTTTTTTCAGCATCTTCCAAAGGGAGAAAAGTTATGGGAATAGTTGTCATATGATTCTTGTTTGCCTTCAAGTTAACCTCGAACAGGGTGTGATGTAATATGTATCCCTTGATCATTGTGTGCCTGGTTTCTTATGTTTCACTGCCAAATGTTCACATCATAGAACTTTATTATGAGAACGCATTGCTGGGCCTTGGAAAGCCCAGCTTGTTTGGAATTAGAGCCTGAGAAATATGTTACTTTCTGTGCCTTTAAACTTAATCTCTCTTGTCTGAGGTCATTACTTCAGCGGAGGCTTTTTTAGGCTTTGTTCGATTATATAAAGGATCTTGTGTCAGAATGATTTCAGTGTGGCTTGGACTTGCAGGTCTTGTGTGACAAGGCCCTGCGATTTCAAGGCTTGCTCCACAATATTGTGTTTGCTCGATTTTGTATTAAACCACATTTTGCTGCTTCAAGGTGCCTCTTCTTGAGTTCCAAAGGGGGGGCCAACCCGTCATATATATATATCTATAGATATATATCTATCTAAATATATACCCTGGTGTTGGGCTAGCGGCTAGGGTGCCGGCTTAGGATCCTAGGATCCTGGGTTCGAATCCCGGTCTAATCGCTGAATTAACACCAGGGGGGTTGACTCAGCCTGTCATCCTTCCGAGGTCGGCTAATTGAGTACCAGTTCACTGGTAATTCCCTGTTTGTCGTTAAAGGCGGCAAAAAGGGTTGGCGTCAGGAAGGGCATCCGGCCGTAAAACATTGCTTCAAAAAGGGGCCCGAAAAACAACAACAACCACGGTTCCCGAAAAAGGCCAACCCCCGCTTTGCGGGGAAAAATGGCCTCTAAAGGTGGGTTTTTTTTTTAATTAAATCTAAATATAATTTCAGTTCTCCAGCTCAATGAGCGCACGTAATGACGTCACCGTCATGTTGCGTACGCTCTGCCTGTCAAGCTCTCGGAAGAACCATCCGACAGAGCATAATTTTGATCTTAGTTCAGATACAGTCATAAGTGTATGAAAAACTCAGTTACCGACCTGGTTTCGCCCTGTTGGGGCTCATCAGGGCAACGCAGTGAGTCCTGCATACACATGACTTTGAAAACCTTTCGGTTATGTACCAGTTATTACGCGATTTCATACCATCAGTGGTGAACTGTCATTAAGGTATCCCATCCAGCTATCGCTGTACCTTAATGGGAGCGATAAGCACCGTCTGCCACACGGCACATTATCTCTGGTATCCACTCATTATATGGAATCGCCTGGATGCAGCCGGGAGTAACCAATCTAAATATAATTTCAGTTCTCCAGATTAATGAGTGCACGTAATGACGTCACAGTCATCCATCCAGTATCCACCGTATCCCATCCAGCTATCGCTGTACCCATTAAGGTACAGCGATAGCTGGATGGGATACTTTTCATGGCGGTTCACCACTGATGGTATGAAATCGCATAATAACTGGTATATAACCGAAAGGTTTTCAGAGTCATAAGTGTATGCAGGACTCACTGCGTTGCCCTGATGAGCCCCAACAGGGCGAAGCCAGGTCGGCAACTGTGAGTTTTTCATACACTTATGACTGTATCTGAACTAAGATCAAAATTATGCTCTGTCGGATGGTTCTTCTGAGAGCTTGACACGCAGAGCGTACGTACATGACGGTGACGACGACTCGCACTTAAGACCGTCGCAAAAATCTCAGTTGCTCCTTGTGCCTCACGCTGACAACATCCCTTATGCTCCATCGCCCATAAGTGTATGCACCGTACTGCCATCGTCATGTCTAGCAAGAGGAAGAGTGCATCCACTGATGGATCGGAGAAAAATAAGAGGAAGGCGATTGACCTGGAGTTAAAGATGAAAATAATCGTGCAGCTCGTGAGTTTTGGAAAAGTTACAACGTTCTTCAGTGTATCAAGAATATTGCTGCAGCATGGGAGGAAGTGTCTGAATGGTGCATGATTGGCATATGGAAAAAGTGTATGAAGCGTTATGTTAATTCGTTTGAAACTTTCGACAAGGACAACATGATGGACGAGATTGGTGGAAAAATTGTGAAGTTAGCCAGAAGTTTAGAGCTCGAAGTTGTCATGGAAGGATTGGTGGAGTTTTTGCCGGAAGAGTTATCTAATGAAGACTTAATTGAATTAGAGGAGCAGCAAGTGGCAGAAGAAGAGCGAAGAAAGGAAGAGGAGAAAAAAAGAAGAGGACAAACCAGAGAAGATGTTCACTGTGAAAGGATTGGCTGAAGCATTCGCCATCTTCAATAAAGGCCTACAGGTGATCGACAGTATGGACATGAATGTCGATCGTTTTGCCAAGTTCGACCGACAACTAAAAGAGGCTCTTCGTTGTTATAGAGAAATATACGACGAGAAAAAGAAGCCAACTGTGCAGTCTACACTCGACGTTTTCTTTAAGAAAAAGACTCCTGCCGACCACATTACGGAAGATTGCACAGCCCTGACTCCACCAAAGCAAGAGCACAACATCTTCGATGTGAGGAATCTCTGGGTCGCTCCCGGGAGATCAATCGGCTATCTCCCTGCAGCGGGCCTGTTTGAGCAGAACTGACTAGGCCTAATCAATAACAACAACATGAACAGTAAAGGAAGAGTGGGAGAAAAGAGGAGGGAACACTGGAAACAGCAAGTAAGAGGGATCGATCCGGAGGGGTTAATGGGGGTAATAAAGTTAATGGGTCAGGATGGGGTCTGACACAAGGTGGTGGTGCTCTGCCTGCTTGAAGCCCTAGAGGAAAGACAATGTTGCAACCAAACGTTGGTGTTGTTTCACCACCAAATTGTGGGGAGGAGGAGTGGGGGAATCTATCATTTTTATCTCCAGCAAGCAATACTCACGGCAGCTGTGGATCGCACTTTCTGATCAAATGATCGATCTGCAAGTGGGCCAACAACACTGCTGTATGCTGCAGACACAAATGGAATAAAAGGTTTTTTAGCAAAAGAAAACGTGCAATTTCACCATTGACTGGATTCTTTCATGCAGCCACAAACTTTCACTCATTTTGACACAATTTCTTCTTATAAGTACTAGCAACGGGCACACTTGTCTCTATAGTATATCCGCCGACCATCCATCCATGTACTTTTCTGTACGTGATTATTATTATTATTTTTTTGTATACAGAATCAGGGCTCGTATAAGAGCTAACACATTGAACATGAAAACATGCACAGACACATAAAACATGCAATGAAGGGAGTGGGAGACAATAGGGGGAAAGAGGGAAGCACACAAGCACAACAACAGAAGAGAACAGGGATGTCGGTAGATCTGTGGAAGGGGTGGGTGGGTCTGAGGGAGGAGGGAGGGGTACACGGTATAAAGCAAATGAACACTTCTAGGAATTTCAGGAAAGTAGTTGGGAATTTAAAGAGGCGGATTTGGGGTGTTTGAAATGGGTGAAGAAAAGATCAAGGTTTTGGATGGGGGAAGATAAGAGATGGTGGTGAACAGCTGTTCAAGACCTGGAGGGAGGGTGGGATTGAAGAGAGTGTGGGAGATTGTTCCAGAGGCGGGAGTAAAGAGGAATGAAGGAGTGAAGGTGAGCAGAGAGTCTTGATTTCGGCAGTTACACCAGAAGAGGGTTGCTAGCAGATCTTGTGCGTCCTGCAGGAATATTTGGGGGAAAGAGCACAGACAGAACAGGGGGAGCAAGGCCGGAGAGGAGTCGGTAGAAGACAGAAAGACCACCTACCTGCCTGCGGTGAGAGAGAAAGGCCCTCAGAATCGGCTTCATCACATGATATTCCAATGATTCTGAATGCTTTGGTTTCAACCGCATGAAGCCGAGCTAGGTGTGAGGCAGGAGCACCAGCCCAGAGAGGAGAGCAGTATTCCATTGAGCTGTGGATAAAAGCGTTGTATGTAGTGAGGAGCTCAGAAGTGCCCAGAAAGGACTTCATACGACGGAGGATGCCCAGACGGCGACTGGCTTTGGAGGCCAGCTTGGAAATGTGGTTTTCCCAGGAAAGATCATGGCAGATAGTGAGACCCAAAAGCTTCAGTGACAGAACTTCTTGGAGAGGATCGTTCAGAAAGTAGATGAGAGGATTTTCCAGATGGTCTTTTCGGAGAGACAAAGTGAGTGTGTGAGATTTGTCAGGATTGAAAGACATGTTCCACTTGTTTCACCAGTTTGTGATATTGTCCAGGTCTGCAGAGAGTGAGGAGGTTGCAGACTGCCGATCTGAGGATTGGGATATGGAGCGGCAGAGTGGAGTCAGCAGCAAAGAGATAGAGAGGATTTTCCAGAGAGTCGGAGAGATCATTAATGATTCAATTTTTTTTCAAATTTTTCTTTTCAAATTCTTTTCAAATAATTTTTCAAAAAACGTTGAACATTAACCTTCATATTGCAGATATCTATTCCTCATAACATCAACTCAACCTGAATAAATCACCGGCTGAATTAACTTAGCTTGTGTACGCGTTATTTCTAAAACCGTTCAAAATTTAACTTTCATATTACACAGAGGCATTGCTCATACCACCAAAATGTGAGGGATCTCGAGTATCAGCTCCTTGTTATGAGAAAAGTAGCCAATGTTATTGGCGCTGAGGAAGCGCCTCTAGCGATTGACTTCCAGCCAGTGTAACGCTAATTCCTGTCACAGGAATTCTGAGATCATATAAGTGGGCGTGGCAGTTCCTGATTGGTTCGTGTTGGGGAACGCCTTCTCGCTGCCGACGTGACGTAAATTCGCGCACGCGCACTGGTGATTGGCGCTGAGGAAGCGCCTCTAGCGAATGACTTCCAGCCAGTGTAACGCTAATTCCTGTCACAGGAATTCTGAGATCATATAAGTGGGCGTGGCAGTTCCTGATTGGTTCGTGTTGGGGAACGCCTTCTCGCTGCCGACGTGACGTAAATTCGCGCACGCGCACTGGTGATTGGCGCTGAGGAAGCGCCTCTAGCGAATGACTTCCAGCCAGTGTAACGCTAATTCCTGTCACAGGAATTCTGAGATCATATAAGTGGGCGTGGCAGTTCCTGATTGGTTCGTGTTGGGGAACGCCTTCTCGCTGCCGACGTGACGTAAATTCGCGCACGCGCACTGGTGAAGCTTACTCGATCTTACTCGATCCCATATTACATGTACTTTCATTGCATACAAATTATACTTCCTCCTAGAAATTCCATGCCCGAACCTCAGCGCAATCCAAGAGGATTCACTTGTTTAATTTAATTATCGATGCACACTCAATTTTGTTATTGATCTACATTAAAGTAAATCTGCATGTGGACTCTCTCTTTCTCTTTCTCTTTCTCTCTCACTTTCTCTCACGTTCTCTCGCTTTCTCTCTCTTTTTCTCTCTCTTTCTCTCTCTTCCACACAAACACACACACACACACACACACACACACACACACACACACACACACACGGATCGATTACAGTAGCCTCTTCACTTTGCCCTCAGGTGACGTGAAGAATTATCTACATGTATGCAGCTATTTGGAAATGTTTACCTGCAGTTTGCTGCAGCAACGAGGCATGCCGGCGCAAAGCTGGTGCAAAGTGTGTTGACCCATGGGACAAAATATGCCGGCACAACTTAAGGGTCTGAAATAAAGAACAAAAAACAGAAGTGGAAAGCGAAATAAAGGAGAATGTGCACAATTGTGACTGTTACATTTTCGAAAGTTCAAGGAAGGAGTAATGCAGTGTTCCAAGATTCAGGAGAACACTACACCATTTCATGTAAAGCAAGAGGGGAGGGGAGGGTGAGGGCGAGGGAGTGGGAGAGAGCAAGCGAGGAAGAGAAATATCCAGAAAGTCAACTATAAAAACCCCTAGAGGACAGTGTTCAAGTCAGTGTTTTAATGCGTCAATCTTAGGCAAGTGTTTCCGACTTAGGGTGGCATCAGCAAAACACAAAAACACAAAATGGACACCTCACCTTATGCTTGCCATAACATGAGGCATTCTTTAGACGATCCATCAGAAATTCCAGCAAACAGTAGCAACTGCCCGGAGACTCCAGAGAGATCTCTGAATTGCAGGCATTAAAGAAACCTCAAGCCTGGAAGTACGACCACACAAACTGTGCAATTGATCATTTCCTTTAAGTATCGGTGACACAGTCAGCATGCCCGGAAACCCATTTGTCATCGTTGCAAAAAATAAAAGTTGTCAAAAAGAAAGATCAATTAGGCCAAGGCGATCCAATTGTAGTACTATAATTAAACGGAAGATATCCCATAATTTACCTCAAGTTTCTATGTTTAACAGAAGTTGACGATAAAAATTTAATGTTATTAAAACTAGTGAGGTACCCGTGCTACGCACGGGTGAGAGGCCAGAAGCAAACAGACAATGCAGAAATGGCGAATGCTAAAGCATGAAACCAATAAATTCCACATTCCTGTAGCACCTTCAGTCGCATGTCAGACATGGACAGCAAGTTCGTGAAGGACTTCCATGAAAAATGTACCCGTTCGCAAACAAACGGGTACGTTTGTTCCATTCCCAGTCAATAGCGAATCTGCATATGGCGATCCGCGAATTCACGTTCAGAAAGTAGAAACCATCATGGCATTTCGTCATTCACTTGAACTCGATATCTCTTTTTTCATTCCAAACAGCATAACTCCAATCACAAATTAAATAACATTAATATAAAAAATAAACTTTTAACAACATTCGTGACATAAAACAAATATTTAAATCCTGATGTGAAGTTCCGTACGGTTGGGTGAATACAATTACGAATTCAAAATTGTAATTGTATTCACTCAATTCCAATCATCAATTGATACTTTAACAAAACGATTTCACATTACGATTGAATGACGGTTGTATTTGTATATTTATCAAACCCGCGCATTGCCGTCATCTGTCCACTTCCGCATTCGCGGCAGGTTCATAATTGTCATCAAAATCTAAACAGTATTTGTAGAATTTCAATAAAAGCCACATCACTGTTCATATCGGTAAATATTATTCCATCGTGTTTGGAAAAACCTGGAAAATTGGAAAATTGGAAAAATTGGAAAAACAATATAGTTTTAACAATATTTTAGTTTTAACTAAAACAACAATATTTTACTCCCTGGGGTCCCAGGAATACCCACCCAAAATATCGTTGCGATCAGTTGAGCCGTTTTTGCGGTACCTTCGAACGGACAGACGGACATTTGGTGAATTATAGTAAGATTATGCAGAATCTGGTACAGTTTTAGATCTGTGCTGCGTCACCGAAGATGGGTGGATGTTATGTTTTCACCCTTGTTTGTTTGTCTGTCTGGGAGCAGGATATCTCAAAAAGTTGTGGACGAATTCGGACGAAACATGGCGGACAGGTTGTGTGTGTGACAAGGATGAATTGATTAGATTTTGGTGAAGATTCAGATTTGGATACTAGAATTATTAAGTGATTCTTCGCCATTGAGTGATTGGGCCAAAAATGATACATAGCATGATATCTCAAAAGGTTTTGGACGAGTTAAGATAAAACTGTGGATGAGTTGGGTAGGTGACAAGAACAAGGCGATTCGATTTTGGTTTAGGTCCGGATACAGATCCAACCTATCAGTGGGATACAAAACATAGACTGTTCAGCATGGCGGAGGTATGCGCTCTACCGAGTGCCATTCTAGTTTTGGTATTCTAGTTCTGATGATCAAGACAACTGAGCACCTTTTCTTTCGGTAAACCAATGATACGTGTGTGCATGTCAATTGGACACTGAATATTTGTGGAGCTGTTTGATTGGGCTAAGCATAATTGCTATGCAACGAGACCAAACTTGGTTTGTGTGTGACAGCGTTTGGAAGCCATGATGTCACAATAACCGAAGGAGGTTTCTTTGAAAGCATTTCAGCGACCGTTTCCCCGTCGATTACAACGATTAGAGATTTACGATGTTTGGCCGAGAAAGTCGGTTTTGCAATTGGTTACTTGAAATTGTTTTGCGTAACCCATTTTTATGTTTATTTAAGATTTGCAGTCTGTGCAGCCCTCTGGAAGAATTGGCATTTTTGGCCATCCCATCTCAGCACACAGTTCATGAAGACAAATCATATCGTGATGGTTTTCAGAGACCCTGGGGAAGCACCTGCAATACACGTAGAGGAACCCTAGTGTAGTTATCTCTGTAATAGCTTGTGTCGCTAAATTGGGTCCCCTCCCCACCACCATATCAGCGGGAAGGGAATATATGTAGTGTTTGTCGAATAAGTCAACCCCATTGTGACTTTTTCTTCTCTATTTATTACTCTCTATCTATTCTCTCTCTCTCCCTCTCTCCACACCTGTACAGTGCATCCACACACAAACACACTTTACCGGTTAAGAGCGTTTATGCGTCTCCACACGGAGGAGTAGAGTTGTGTTATTTAGGTAGGGCTTATGGGTAATAATTCCCCTTTGTGTAAAGGCCTCTTGTAATTTTGCCCTTTTATATTCATCAAAAAGCCATGCCATGAATGCTCCGTTCACCCACAACACAAGAAGGTCTAGCAAAAACCCCACAGCTGCCCGATAGGACTAAACCCCGCCCCGCCCCTCCACGCAAACCTTCTCGATGAAGGACTAGGCTCTGCCTCAATGACGCGTGTAAAAGGAAACCACGCCCCGAGCTTTGTGAGTGATTGAGGAACGATGCGATGATTCAATCACGCTCGGCGATTGGTGATGTGACGTCAAGCATTTTGGGCTGAAAAGGATAAGGAGGAATATTTCGCCTGAATCGCTCTTTTTGCTCTGGTTTTAGTCGGAGCGGTCTCTCTTGCCTGGTCGCTTGCTCTTCATCTCTTCTTGCCTGGTCACCGACGAAGGACACGATCGTGCGGCGCTTCGTGCGGAGTGCGTCTAAGAGACGGTCGGAGCTCGGTGCAGCCGAACGAGAAGGACCAAGGGAGAAGCTCTTGCCTGTTTGCCTCGCACCGGCGGCTGGCTGTGGACGTGACTTGGTGCCAACGCGTGTTTTCCCACGCAGGGAAGAGAGACCTTTGAACCAGACCAAACCCTCGTTGAGACTGGAGCTAAGTGGCTGCATGACACTGTCCATTAATTTTATTATTTTTCCCTTTTTCGTGTCTTTGAGTCCGTATGGAGGGACCCTCATTTAGAACTTTTAGTTTACATCACCTTCCCTGTTACTTTCCATTATTTAAATAAACCCTGTATTGATTGCATTTCTTTGTCGTGCCTGTCTTGTTCATTTATTCATCTGTGGGGCGAGGAATAAACCCCCGTCGCGGCCGCCCATTCAGGTAAGGCCTCGGGTCCTACCCCGCGCGCGCCAGAGATAATCCCGCCAGGTTCGGCTTATACACCTTGGAGTAAAGCTCGTTTTGGCCATCCGTCACCTTGTGGTATTCACTGCAGGGTCGACACGACAATATTATCAGCCATATAAAAGCAGCTTCATCAAGTATTCAAGTCACTATTAACCACGGGATATTGCTTTATCTAACCAATTAATTTTACATGGAAGGCTTGATCAACTCTTCAGAGAAAGATCAAGAAACGCAGCCGAGCTTTTAGTCACCAGAGTTTCATAACACCAAGTAGCTTTTCTTTTCTCCAGGTAGGATACTGGCTGCTTCTTCAAATAGGTAGCCCGGGCAGGGATCCAAGTCATCAGACGTGGCCCGCAGCAAGGCCGGCAGCTGTCAAAAGTAGATAACATAAAGAGAAAAACATTGCAGCGGCCTGAGTAATATCTACTTAAATCAAATTCCATTTACATATTTACTTGAATCAACGTTTTAAACAACAGTGTTCTATGTTAACCAAACTTATGTATTGTTGTGGGAATGATCCTTAGGGGTGAATAAAAAGTGCTCAGCAGAATGAGGTATTCCTTAGCATTTTAAAGCGATGAAGCCGTTTCAATATTTGGCCATGTCCTTTCTTCCATCCGCCAATCCACCAATGATGAAGAAAAAGAACCACCGTGTTTATGTCGAAAGGGTTATAATGTGTAATTCTCAAGGATTCTAAAGGGTAATTCTAAGGGGTAATTCTGAAGGGTAATAAAAGGTAATTCTAATGGGTTCTAAAGGGTAATTCTAATGGGTTTCGTTAATTTCTATGCTTTGCCTATTTCACATTAAAAATGCCAAACTGAACTGCTTCCTTCGGGCACGAGTGCAATTTTTTTATTTCAGATAAGCGTGATGTACGATTTGTGCAATGGATATTCGTTGTATATGTACAGTGAGATGTTTGTTTTCCCAACCCTACTGTTTTGGCCTCACCTATTCAAACCTCTGGATGTACATTTTTTATGTTATTTTCCTCTGTTTACATGTCCTTGCAAAGCGCACACAAGAGCTTTGGAGCTCGAGTCATGACAATGTGCAGGTGGTGAATCTGGATTGAGGAAGTCGACAATAGCCTCAACACAGAAGCTGATTGTCAGGGCAAAACGGCATTGAGAAAGTTGGCAATAGCCTAACAACAGGAGCTGATTGTCAGGGTGAAACCGCATTGAAGAAGTTGGCAATAATTGCCTCACCACACGAGCACACTCACGCGGCCCGCCACGAGGCCAGGTCAGCGGTTGATCTCACGTGTGATTGTCCATTAACAGGTATGCTTTGAAGGAGAGGGAACTTTTTTGAGGTTGGTTGGTGACGCAGCTGGCACAGAGAGGCGGTCGACCGTTGCAGCTGCTCCGAGAGACAATAACGCTGGAGAAGAGCGCTTGAGATCGGCAGGAAGAGTCTCTGAATGTGCGGAGCGGAGTGTGCCGGAGCTGTAAACATTTAATCCCCAGAGCAAAGAGGGCTTTGAGGAAGCCACAATTATGTAGTTTGAGAAGTTTTATGCCAGGTTGCACCAGATAACTTTCGATAACTAAAAACTTTGCTTCCGGACTCCTGCACAGCTTGCCTCCGGGTTTGCAATCGAACTCCCGTCCTTATTTGTATTCCCTGTACTGTGTGCTTGTCGATTGAGTGAATGGGTCCTAAGATAACAACTGCTAAGAAATCTGCGACATTTGGGTACTTCGAGGGCGTTAAGGAATAAGCGTATTTATTTACCGATTCATTTCTATTTGTTTATTGCACACTGGTTGTTATTACCCTGTGCACGCGAAGCGAAAAACGTGGTTAAGCAATTGGTTCCTGTCTGTCCATCTCATCAGTTTATGATCGTGGAACAACATATGTAAATTGAATGTTACACTTTGGAATCGGAACATGAATCGGAAGACAAGTCTGCCGTTTAACCGAACTTTGGATCTGAATTGAACCTGACCGCACATGCGCAGAGAAGAGCGAGATATTTTTCTTCATCTTGTCTGTCTGGCAGTCAAACAAAATTGAAGATCATTCCAAACAGGTAACATACTGTTTTTAAGGACGTCATATACGACACAAACAACGGGCCCGAAGAACTCATGTGATGCATGAAATAAGGTGGTGCAAAAGACGCTGCATCAATGGCTATAAACTTCCAAAAAAGGTTTTCCCACAACTTTTTAAATCTTTCTTTTATTTAAATTGAATTATATACTTGAACACTGGAGAACATAAATTACCTTCTTGGCACTTTCAAAAACCTTCCGTTTAGCAGTACTTGGATAAAATATTAGGGCATTTTACGTCATCACGACCAAACAAACTTGTTTCTCAAGACTGCGTGCAGGAAAGTGTTATATGAACTCTCTGGTTTCCAAACAGTGGTGGGAATGATTCATTTGCATGATATTTCAAAAGGGTTTGTGCGGAATATGACAAAACTAGGTGGATGAGTTGGTTAGGAGACAAGATCAAGACTATTAGATTTTGGTTCATGTCCGGAGGCAGATCCGGCCTATCTGTGGGATATAAAACGTAAACTGTTCAGCCTGGCAGAGGTTTGTGCTCTACTGAGTGCCGCTCTAGTTTTCACTACTCTTACTATTTAGATTACTATTTCATTACAACTAGTGGGGTCACCCGTGGGAATCCCACGGGCATGGAGGTGTATCGTTGCGATCGGTGCAGCCGTTTTTGTGGTACCCGGGACAATAACGTTAGGCGGGAGTCCAAACCTGAAAATGCTGGAGACCAAAGCTGAAATTGGAAAAACAATATAGCCTATTTTACTCCAGGCGGTCACAGGATTACCCACCCAAAATTTCGTTGCGATCGGTTCAGCCGTTTTTGCGGTACCTGGGAACGGACTGACGGACAGACAGACGGATAGACATTTGGTGAATTATAGTAAGATATAATATTTTTGTTAAGATATAATACAACATGCATTTTAAAGGCCATTTTCCCTGCTAGAGCGGGGGTTAGCCTTGCGGTCCCCATGACAATCTTCTCCATTTTGCCCTATTTTCTGCATCTCTCCTTGTTAACCCCCTTGCCCGCATTTCTTCTTCCACCATCTTTAGCCAAGTCTTTCTCGGTCTTCCCCGTCCTCTGCTTCCTTCTACATTCATTTCCATCACTCTTCTCAACCAGTCACTTTCATCCTTCCTCAACACATGACCAAACCATCTCAACCTGTTCCTCTTCACAGCATCAATCACAGGCTCTATTCCCATCATCTTTCACAATTCATCATTTGTCTTCCTCTCTCTCAACGATACTCCACACATCCACCGAACCATTCGCATTTCCACCCTTTCCAACCTTCGTTGCTGCTCTACGTTCATTACCCATGTCTCGCTCCCATAAATCATAACACTTCTCACACATGCAGCATACACCTTTCCCTTCAGCTTCAACGACACTCCCCTCATCATCAGCACGCCACCCAGTTCCCGAAACTTCTTCCATGCACATCTCACTCGAGCAACCGTTGCCGAGTCTGATCCACCTTCTCCATTCAGCATGTCTCCGAGGTAGCAAAATGTTTTCACACCTTCCAGCTTCACGCCGTCTCCAAGATCCAACTCAACATTTCCTCCATCTGCAGCTCCCTCTGTGCACACCTTACATTTGAATGTAGCTGCCACACTGGTTAATGACCCTCTCAGACCACTACATTTTTGATGAACCCACTCAGCGCACATTGTACATTGAATGGAATTCACTCCGACACCCTTCCTGCACACAGCACACGGCCACTTCCCAGTTCTTTCCACCTCACCACATGCTTTACCACTTGCCATCACCTTCGTCTTTCCTATATTCACCTTCAGACCTTTTGTCTCCATACATTCCTTCCACGTGTTCATCTTTTCCTTCAGTCCATCCATACTTTCCGCAATCAACACCAGATCATCTGCATACAACAACTCCCACGGTAAACCCTCCTTTACGTTCTGAGCCAGCACCTCCATCACAGCTACAAATAGTAGTGGACTTAGTACCGAACCCTGATGCACTCCCACCTTCACCTCAAACTCACCACTGTTCCCGTCCTTCGTCCTTACAGCTGTGCGCGCTCTTTTGTACATTGCCATCACTACTCTGATCAACCATTCCTCCACTCCTAACTTCCTCAATGCCCATGTCAATACTTTGCGTGGAACCCTATCGAATGCTTTCTCCAGATCAACAAACCCAAGAAACAACTTCTTCCTCTTCTCCATGTACTTCTCCTGCAACTGCCTCACAATGAAAAGCGCGTCTGTCGTTCCTCTTCCTGGCATGAATCCAAACTGCATTTCGTCGATCTTCACTTTCTTCCTTATCCTCCTCTCCAACACCCTTTCCAATACCTTCATTCCATGCTCCAATAACTTTATCGCTCGGTACGAGCCACACTCCAGAGGGTCACCTTTCCCGTTATATAGAGGGATGAGGGTACGCAGTTCCCAATCCACTGGAATGCAGCCTTCTTTCACCACCAGATTACAGATCTCTGTCATTCTCTTCACACCCCAACTTCCTGCTGCCTTCAACATATCTCCCACAACTCCCGTCGGCCCTCCCGCTTTTCTACCCTTCATTGCTTTTATCGCTTCCTCAACTTCCTTCTCAGTTATCTTCTCTGCCGGTCCGAAAACAGGGTTACTCTCTATGTTGCCATCCCATTCATTCTCTGTATTCAACAGCATTTCCATATATCTTTTCCATCTTCCTTTAATTCCATCTGGGTCGACAACGATTTGTCCCGCTTCATCCTTCAAGCAACTCACCCCCATCACATCACACCTCTCTTTCGCTATCTGCTTTGCAATCCTGAATACTGCTTTCTGACCCTCTTCCAAATCCAAGCGTTCTCCGAACATTTTCCTACATGCCTCCTGTGCCTTTGCTACCTCTTTCTTTGCAGCCTTCCTGGCTGCCTTATAACTTTCATGCTCTGCTGTTTCTGCTCCCGTACCCCTCGCCTTCTGCCACTCCTTGAACTTCTTCCTCTTCTCGTCAATCCTCTTTCCAACTTCATCATCCCACCACCATGTTTCCGAGTGCCTCGGTGGTCCTTTTGTCCATCCACATACCTCACCAACGGCTCCCAACAGACAAGCTTTCATTGACATCCAACCACTTTCAAGCTCAACCACATCATCCTCGACCCTACTCAGCCTCTCTTTTAATGCCTCCCTTACTGTCACCTCTTTCAACCTCCACACCTTCATTCTCGGTTGGTACTTCACCCGCCGAGCTCTCCTCGCACCTTTCACCCTTACGTCGCAGACAACCAAGTGGTGCTGTGAAACAGCCTCCTCCCCCGGGATCACCTTTGTGTCCCGGAGGTGCCCCCTATCTCGCCTACGCACCATCAGGTAGTCAACGGTTGTCGTCGACCCACCTGACGTGTATGTAACAAGCTTATTATCCTCTTTCTGGAACTGAGTATTACAAATCAACAAATCAGCTCCATCAGCAAACTCCAAAATCCTTTCACCTTCTCCATTTCTCACACCATATCCGTAACCCCCATGAACTCCGTCAAAACCATCCATACTCCTTCCCACATGTCCATTTAGGTCTCCTCCTACCACAACAACTGCCTCATCTTTCACGTTTTCCATCAGCTTCTCTATCGCACACCAGAACCTGTCCTTTTCTTCATCGCTTCGACCAACCTGCGGAGCATATCCCGAGATGACGTTCACCAAGAGCTTTCCAATCATCATTTTCACCATCATCAACCTATCACTCACTCTCGTCACACTCACCACACTGTCTACAAACTCCTCAGAAAACAGGACACCAACACCATTCACGCCCTCCGGGCACCCTTGCCACACAAACTTGTATTTCTGTCCCTGCCTACCCTTCACCATTCTCACACCACTTCCCTTCCATCTCGTCTCTTGCACACAACATATGTCCACTCTTCTTCTGACCAATACTTCCACCACTTCTCCTGATCTCCCTGTCATTGTCCCTACATTCCATGTCCCAAACCTCAGAAACCGATCTCCACTTCGGGCTGGACCCTGCCCATATGTAGTTGTAATTGTCATGGTTCCCTTTTTGAGGCAATGTTTTTATGGCCGAATGCCCTTCCTGACGCCAACCCTCTTAGTCGTCTCTTACGACACGCAGGGATACGGTGTACCTATTCTTATCCAGGGTACACACCGGGAAACGTTTAAAACATGGAAATTCTGGGGGCTGGGGGGGGGGGGGTGGTGTCAAGGGAAAGATAAAATGAAAATAAACCCCTTCAGCCGGCACTTAGCTTGGCGTCCCAAAGAGTACTTTCAGGAGCTTGGCGGCTGTTGAAACTGGGGTAGCCACTCATGCGGGAAGTGGTCCAAAATGGCGGTGTAGAACTCCGCGCGTCGAAAACACAACAAGCGTGAGGCGAGCAGATTAGACGGCCTCCTTTCGATTCTCTACCATCAAGTCCAATGCGGCCTTCAGCTTCCAAGCGCCCAGCAGTTGTCCAAAACCTCGTGTGGGGAAATGTGGTATCTGTCCGTCGTCTTGTCCACCGTCCGCACGCGGCTCCAAGCTCCGGCGCGAGGAAGGGATAACCTCTTCCACCAAGCCTTGTGACCCAGTTGACTTTGAGCAAGGCCTCCTGAAGGTGCCCTTGGTCCTCTTCCTCCAAGAGGTGCCCTTGGTCCTCTTCCTCCTAATGGCCTGGCCCAGAGCGAAGTCTTGCTGAGGGTTATGCTTGGTGGTTTGCCTTTTCCTCCCTACGAGTGTTAAGATATAATATAGTAAGATATACTATATGTCATATTACATTATTCTTTTTCGCTTGGACATTTTAGCGTCTCTTTGGTCTCATAAATCCCTGGTGTTGGGCTAGCGGCTAGGGTGCCGGCTTAGGATCCTAGGATCCTGGGTTCGAATCCCGGTCAATCGCTGAATTAACGCCAGGGGGGTTGACTCAGCCTGTCATCCTTCCGAGGTCGGCAAATTTGAGTACCAGTTCACTGGTAATTCCCTGCTTGTCGTTAAAGGCGGCAAAAAGGGTTGGCGTCAGGAAGGGCATCCGGCCGTAAAACATTGCTTCAAATAGGGGACCGAAAAACAACAACAACCACGGTTCCCGAAAAAGACCAACCCCCGCTTGCGGGGAAAAATGGCCTCTAAAGGTGGGTTTTTTTTTTTTTTTGGTCTCATAAATGTTCCTTGTTTTGAATCCTGGTTTGCACTTACGTACAAATTCTTCAATGCTCTTCTCAGAAAAGTATCTGAACTCAATGCAAGTGTGATTCTCCAATTCCTCTTTCCAGTTCGCCTTGTGTTAATTTCTTCATAATTACCTCGATATAAGTTGAACTTGGCTTCTTTTATCTCGAACTGTGAGTCCTTATGCAAGTTTAAATTCACCTCCAGGCAGATATGGTCACTTGATCCCCAGAGCATATGTGCTGTAGTCCAGTCTATTTCTGGGAAGTTCATATCGCCTATCTATACAGTTTGTGTGTGTGTGTGTAATGTTACCGATAGACTCCTAAACAGAGAGGCTCACGTGCTTGATATTTGGCATAGACATGGCCATTGAGCCTGGGACGAACATGGCCTACCTCAAAATATTTGACGAGATCATTATTTTTTATTCATATTTACCTCAGCGCATTTCAGCGAGGAACATTATACACGGAATCTCAGCCTGTGCCAGAGCAGCTCGCTGATTCGCTCAGAGCGATCACGTGATGTTCCATCTCCGCCGCCAGACCACTGAACTGAAAATATATAGAATGACCATTGCCATTCACACCACATAGGTGGAGATGCAGCTACCGGGCGCCATCTTGGCTGGCACTCGATGCTGGGCGATGGTGATTTCCGTCACATGTTTGCACGTAATTCAGAGCGAAAAGCGAATGCGTTTTTTCACCTTTTATGCGATCGTGTTTTGTGTCGATTTTTGTGCGATATTAATTAAATGTCTTTGAAACATCTGTGAAACGTCTTTCCACAACCCTTCCGTAACCGATTGGAGCAGTTTATTGCCGCACAAAATGGCATTTTATTTTTAACAGTTGTCTGGCTTTTAAAATCTGGGACACGTTCAAAGCAAACGAGATCCGCGAAGCGAGTTGGTCGAGTTGTGCTAACCAAGATGGCGACACGGCGGCTTCACTTTTCACGGAGTATGAGCGTTCTATATATTTTCAATTCAGTGCGCCCGACTCGCTCACGTACTTGATTTGTGGCATAGACATGGCCATTGGGCCTTCACGGTGTAATTTGTGCGAGGCTTTTGTCCGAGTGAGCTTGAGTCGAGAGGGCGAATGTACGGGTTGGGAATGTATGGGTCTCCCTTCCCCGCCCGGCAATGCCGGTACTGGAGGGCATCACAGGATCGGTGAATCTCCAAAATCCGCTTCGCGCTGTTGTTGTGAAGATGCAGGACGATGTCGCGATTGTTGTGCTGCTCTCCTACCATGAGAACTGCAACGTCATTGTTGACTGGCCCTCCCCTTCCCTCCCCCTTCCCCCTTCCCCCTCCAACCTCCGTCCTCCCTTCTCTCCTTCCCCTCACCCCTCCCCTTTCCCTTCCCCTTCCCCCTCCCCCTTCCCTTCCCCTTCCCTCCCCCCTACCCCTTCCCCTTCCCCCCTACCCCTTCCCCTTCTTCCCTCCCCCTCTCCTCCCCCCTCCCTTTCCCCTTCCCCACTCCCCTCCCCCTCTCCCCTCCCCCTCCCCCTCCCCCTCCCTTTCCCCCCTACCCCTCCCTTTCCCCCCTACCCCTTCCTTTCCCCCTACCCCTTCCCCTTCCCCCTCCCTTCCCCTCCACCCTACCCTCTCCCCTTCCCCCCTCCCCCTCCACCCTACCCTCTCCCCCCCTCCCCCTCCTCCTCCTCCCTCTTCTCCCCTCCCCCCCTCTCCTCCCTCTTCTCCCCTCCCCCCCTCTCCTCCCCTCCCCCCCATTCCCCTCCCCTCCCCTTCCCCCTCCCCCTCCCCACAATGCCGGGTACTTCTGCTAGTTACCAATATGTGCGATGCTTGGTTAGCACATGCTAGCTCAAGGGGTTACACATGGTGCCTTTGATTTCTCAGGAGTGCTTGAAGGGCTCCTGTGGATGCACCCAACACGAGGTTTGTTCCTTCCAATAAGATCCATTGGGCACTGTGTTGCTTCCTTAAAGTCCATGTTCAATTCAAGTTAGTCCCCCATTCATCATGCTGAAGGAGCTGGGGCTCCCACGTCGATCAGAAGAATGGACGCGACAAAAAGCTGGAATTCATCTGAGTTGCTTTATTGAAATCAAACGCTCAGGCACTCTGAAAAACCGTTTTATCGGTCAGCAATATATATCTATTAACCCAGGGGGTTTGCCCAGGCCCGGCGCCAGGGGGCGTGGCCCAGCGTCCTGGCTGCGGCCTGGCAAGTTGAGGGCGAGCCTGCCCGGGCATGCCCGGGCATGCCCGGGCGTCCCGACCGAGGCCTGGCAAGTTGAGCGCGGGCCTGCCCGGGCGTCCTGGACGAGCCCGGCATGGTGATCGCTCCGCGTCCTTGATAGGTGCAAGGCGATTGTGAAACCCCAGTGGCAGCCGCTACACACGTCCCCCCAGAATCGACTTGCACCGGCAGGGTCAACTTGAGGGGGGTCCTGATGACCCGGCCGAAGCGACCCCTGGCGGGTCGTGGGAGGGGGTCCGGTGAGGTGGTGGGCGGTCGAGTGGGGGGCCCCGTGGACGGGGGGCGGCCTCGCCGCGGCGGAAGGGCCACCCGTGGTGGGTGGTCGACGTCCACGTGCGCCGGCTTGAGGTGGTCCACTGCAATCCGGTCCGACCTGCCGCCGATGTCGATGACGAACGACTTGTCGTCCCGTCGCAGCACCCGGAAGGGCCCGTCGTACGGCGGCTGGAGTGGCCACCGATGTGCGTCGTGACGCACAAAAACATACTCCGCTGTGCGGAGTGCTGGGGGGACGTAGGACCGGGGGTCACCGTGGTGGGATGTCGGCACGGGGGCAAACCGTCGGGCGGCCTCCTGGAGGTCCGAGCGCTGGTGAGCTGCGGACCAGGGACTGGTGGCGTCGGGCACGAATTCGCCCGGGACGCGTAGCACCTGGCCATAGACCAGCTCGGCGGTGGATGCCTGGAGGTCCTCCTTGGGGGCCGTGCGAAGGCCCAAAAGGACCCACGGCAGCCGGTCGGCCCAACCGCCGTCTTGAAGGCCGGCCATGAGCGCGGCCTTCATGGAGCGGTGGAATCGCTCGCACAACCCGTTTGCTTGGGGGTGGTAGGCCGTAGTACGGTGGAGCTTGACCCCCAGGTTGCGGGCGACCGCGCCCCACAGCTCGGAGGTGAACTGTGGTCCGCGGTCTGACGAGATGTCCGCCGGTGCGCCGAAGCGGGCGACCCAGGTGGCGATGAAAGCCTGTGCCACGTCGGCGGTGGTGGTGGAGACGAGGGGAACGGCCTCCGGCCACCTGGTGGTCCTGTCCACCATGGTGAGCAGGTGTGTGAACCCCCGTGACGGGGGGAGGGGGCCCACCAGATCCACGTTGACGTGGTCGAAACGTCGTTCGGGCACGGTGAAAGGTGCCAGCGGGGCCTGGGTGTGTCGGTGGACCTTGGCCCGTTGGCAGGCCGTGCAGGCGCTGGTCCAATCGCGGACGTCCCGACGAAGGCCGTGCCAGACGAAACGCGCCGACACCAGCTTCTGGGAAGCTTTCCGGCCCGGGTGGGAAAGGCCGTGGAGGGAGGCGAAGATGCGGCGTTGCCAGGTGACGGGCACGATGGGGCGAGGCTGGCCTTGGGAGACGTCGCAGAGCAGGACAGTGTCCGCGCAGGGGATGTCGGCCAGGCGGAGGCCCGTGTCCGCCGCCCGGAGGGCTTGCACCGTGGTGTCGGTGGTTTGGTCCGCCGCCATAAGCGCAAAATCCACGCCCAGGTGGACCGCGTTCGCGCTGGCCCGGGAAAGACAGTCGGCCACGGCGTTGTTTTTGCCGGCGACGTGCCGGATGTCCGTGGTGAACTCCGACACGGCGGAGAGGTGGCGCTGTTGGCGGGCCGACCATGGCTCCGTGACCTTGGCCATGGCGTAAATCAACGGCTTGTGGTCGACGAACGCCGTGAAAGGTCGGCCCTCCAGGAGGTGGCGGAAATGGCGGACGGCCAGGTGTAGACCGAGGAGCTCCCGGTCAAACGTGCTGTATTTGAGCTCGTTTGGCCGGAGCTGCCGGCTGAAAAAAGCGAGTGGCTGCCAAACCCCGTTCACCCATTGCTCATGGACGGCGCCCACCGCGTAGTCGGAGGCATCCGTGGTGAGGGCGATGGGAGCGTTGAGCACCGGGTGAGCGAGCAGTGTTGCGTCGGCGAGGGCCCGCTTTGAGCTTTGGAAGGCCGCATCCATTGCTGCGGACCAGACGATGTCGTGCTTGGCCGGCTTGCCCCGGAGGGCTTCGTAGAGGGGCCGCATGAGGTGAGCAGCGCGGGGCACGAAGCGGTGATAAAAATTCACCATTCCCAGGAATTCCTGCAGGGCCTTTATGGTGCGGGGACGCGGGAACGTGGTGATGGCCTCGACCTTGGTTGGCAGCGGCACGGCCCCGTTCTTGGTGATGTGGTGGCCCAAAAAATCAACGGCCGTCGTGCCGAAGTGGCATTTGGCCGGGTTGACGATGAGGCCGTGCTCGCTGAGGCGCTCGAACAGTGTTCGGAGGTGGAGGAGGTGCTCGGCCCGGGACGTGCTGGCGACGAGGATGTCGTCCAGGTAAACGAAAAGGAACGGCAGGTCACGCAGCACGCCGTCCATCAAGCGCTGGAACGCCTGAGCCGCGTTCTTGAGACCGAACGGCATCCGCAAGAATTCGAATAAGCCGAACGGCGTGATGACTGCCGTTTTAGGGACGTCGGCCGCCCTGACAGGTACCTGGTGATATCCCCGTATGAGATCAATTTTCGAAAAAATGACCCGTCCCGCCAGACGGGCGGAGAAGTCTTGGATATGCGGGATAGGGTACCTGTCGGGGGTGGTAGCGTCATTCAAACGGCGGTAGTCGCCACACGGGCGCCATCCACCCCCCGGCTTTGGCACGATGTGCAGTGGCGAGGCCCACGCGCTATCGGAGCGCCGCACGATGCCGAGGTGCTCCAACGCGTCGAATTCGGCCTTCGCTACGGCGAGCTTGGCTGGGTCGAGGCGGCGGGCCCTGGCGTAGACCGGCGGGCCCGTGGTTGGTATGTGGTGCTCGATCCCATGCCGTACTGCGACGGCCGAAAACGTCGGCCGCGTGAGGGCCGGGAACTCCGTGAGCAGGCGAGCAAACTCGTTCGCCGCCGGGACGGTGCATGCCAGCTCGGTCGGCGCGGAGCTGCTCAATGTGCATACCAGGGAGCTGAAGGTTTCAGCGTTGATTAAACGACGCCGTTGGACGTCCACCAGCAGTCCGTGTGCGCAGAGGAAGTCGGCGCCTAGCAGAGCCACGGGCACGTTGGCGGTTACAAACGTCCAAGCAAAGCGTTGGCCGCCGAAGCAGAGGGTGACGTTGCGCGGGCCGAAGGTGCGGATAGTCGATCCGTTGGCCGCAACTAAGGAGGGGCCGCAAACCGCGGATTGCCTGTCCTGGTCAGAGGCGGGTATGACGCTCAGTTGGGCGCCGGTGTCGCACAGGAAGCGCCGTCCGGACGCTGTATCCGTGATGAACAGTAAGTTGCCCGTATGGCCGGCGCTCATGGCTGGTAATGAACGCCGGCCCGGCCGTTTCCCGGCCTGCCGAAGGTGCACGGGGGTCGGCATGTCCGGGCCTTTTGTCCGAACCTGGCATGATAGTAACACCACGCTTGGTCGGGTGGAGGTGGTCGGCACGGTAGAGCGGCCGCCAATTGCGTCGGCAGTTCGGCCGTCGACCGTGCCGGGTGCTCGGGCGCCATGGTTGTTGCGTCGGACGGCGGTGGGTCCCATGTCGCCGCTGCGATGCGCCGTCCTGCAGCGGAGATCTTGTCGGCTTCTCTGGCAAGGGCCCGGGGATCTGTGATCGTCGTGCTTGCCAGGGCGAGGCGTACCGGGTTAGGCAGCTGACGGAAGAACAGCTCCCGGAACAGGAATGCCGGAGAGTGCTCGCCGAGCAGTGAAAGCATGTAGTCCATTCGCTCGGAAGGGCGCGTGTCGCCGAGCTCAAGCAGTTCGAGCAGGCGCCGTGCGCGTTCCGCCGATGGGAGGGCGAAAGCATCGAGGAGCAGCTTCTTAATCGCGCCGTATTTGTCAGCGGCTGGCGGGCTTTCGAGGAGGCTCAGGGCGCGGGCCGCGGTAGTCGACCCGAGCGCAGCTACCACATGGTGGAAGCGGGTGTCGTCGGCCGTGATGCCTCGCAGGGCGAACAGGGACTCCGCCTGTGCGAACCAAACCGCCGCGTGAGCCTCCCAGAAGGTAGGCAGTTTAAGGGCGACTGCCGTGTCCATGTCGATAGGTCACCAATGAAGGAGCTGGGGCTCCCACGTCGATCAGAAGAATGGACGCGACAAAAAGCTGGAATTCATCTGAGTTGCTTTATTGAAATCAAACGCTCAGGCACTCTGAAAAACCGTTTATCGGTCAGCAATATATATCTATTAACCCAGGGGGTTTGCCCAGGCCCGGTGCCAGGGGGCGTGGCCCAGCGTCCTGGCTGCGGCCTGGCAAGTTGAGGGCGAGCCTGCCCGGGCATGCCCGGGCATGCCCGGGCGTCCCGACCGAGGCCTGGCAAGTTGAGCGCGGGCCTGCCCGGGCGTCCTGGACGAGCCCGGCATGGTGATCGCTCCGCGTCCTTGATAGGTGCAAGGCGATTGTGAAACCCCAGCGGCAGCCGCTACAATGCGCAGAATACGCTTCGTAGTGGAGGACGATTTCCTTCTCCTCTAAGCTCCAGATATCTTCATTGAATCTTCTCTGATTCGTCTGGATTCTGGAACCTAGTAGTTGTTGGTTGTAGAACAGGCAACACCTTTTTAGCTTTGGTGTCCTATCGTGAGGCAGGGAGCCCTTCCTCATTGGGGAAGATGAAGTCATTATCCTTTTGAGCACACATTCCGGCTTGTCAGTGTGTCCACACAGACTTAGGCCTCAGCTTAAGAGGGGTCGGTGTCCCTTTAGTCATTTTCTGTGACTGATTGTCATTGTTTGGCATATTTTTGTAACAGACAGCCATTTTGCTTTCCCAAAGAGGCCGCAGGGCCTTGGCTGCTTGACATGGATCAGCAATGTTGACAGGGATTTTCCCCCACTCTCTTCAATCCCACTCCTCCCTCCAGGTCTTTAAAACAGCTGTTCACCACTATCTCTTATCTTCCCCCATCCAAAACCTTGATCTTTTCTACCCCTGCTAATTCACCCCAGATACACTTTTTTGAAATTCCAACTTCTTTCCTGGAAGTCCTTGCAGTGTCCATATGTTTTATACCTCTCCCACCTCCCACCAAGCCCTCTCCCTCCCATAGATCTCTCGATGTCCCTGCTCTCAAATGTTGTGTTTGTGTCCTTCCCCCTCTCTCCCCATCTTGTCTACCGCTCCCCTTATTTTGTGTTTTATGTGTCGGTTTGTGTCGGTTTGACTGTTTGTGTGATTAATGTTAGCTCTTTCACGAGCCTCGATCTTGTATACAAAAAAAAAAAATAACAAAAAAAAATGGTGCTCTGAGGAGTCGTGCGAAGAAGGTGTATGACAGGGTTGTGCACCTGTAACTAATTCTGCTTGCTGAGCAAAGAGTCAGCGTTTGTGTATGCCATCTTTATCTGGGAACGGGTCATTCGCGAAGAGTAGGCGAGTTATCGCAGGCATCCAAATTCATGCTCTAACCTACAGAGGGCAATGCTATCCTGCAGCCTTGTAGACGGGTCAATATACAACCAGAACAGCCGTACCCCAAAAAAATTGCAAATTTTAGTTTTATTGCATTTCCTTATATTTTAAGACTTACTTAGGAACATATCAAAAGTTGGACATAAATGGACCATGGGAAAGTAAAAATTTTTGACATGATAAAAATGTCACAAAACCATGCACGATTCACTACGTCGAAAACGTCTTTGGTTTTTTATTTTTGTTTCTTTTTGTTTATATAAATTAATTTGTTCCACTGAGACCAGCTGCAAAGGCAACATTTTATAACACTTGTTTCGTGTCTTTAACAATGTTTACATCTGCTACCTGACACATGTCTTTAACAATATGACCTCCCAGCATGTAGGCTAATGACCTAATTCCTCACTGGTAGTTGTGCAGCTTGACTGAGTAACAACTCCACATGAATGAGTTAATTACACCTAATTAGGACTCAATTGGACAACGTTGTATGGTAAACATTGGAGATACAATACAATACAACCAAGGAGATACAGTACAATACAACCAAGGCCAAGGCAGTAGCAAAAAGACAGGTAGGCCTATGCATACAATTGCCCCATATATTCTACATGTATTTTGTACTCCTACAACTGTAGTGTATGATGGTATTTATTTTCCAGGTTCTAGAGTTGTGGGGATGCATATTTATTTAATAGGAATGGGACCAGTTGATTGGGGGAAGGGGGGGGGGGGGGGTTCTATCAGTATGTTTTTCTTCTGGACTATACATATCTTTTCCTGGTGCACCTTGTGACTAAGCAACAGAGCCCTTGTATATAATTCATTTCAGATGCAGAAAGCAATGGGATGACCACTATGCAGATTATTCCATAGTATGTTTCCTCCTAATATATATCTTACATAAATATCTCAGTTTCAGGGGCGGAGAATGCTCTGATGGCATTCAATGTATATGGCCAATGTAAATTGACTGCATGCTTCTAAAAGATCTCATTTTTGTATTTTCAGAGATAGAAAATGAACTCTTTATATGGTAAAGAGACCTGCCCTTTATGCCAAAGGGGATTGGACTGTGAGGAAACAGTATCAGTTCGTGAGAAAGGAGCAGAAGGCATCAACCGTGCAAGTGCCGAAAGGGGTGTTGACATCAGAATTCTAGCTGGTACCAGTGTTCACAAATCATGCCGAGTGAATCACATAAACAAAAAGGACATTGCTTTAACCAAGAAGGATCATGCGGAATCAGGTCCATCAGTCAAGAGGAGTGCTCGCATTTCCCTGGGACCATATGACAGTAAAACACATTGCCTTTTCTGCGGCACTGAAGTTAAGGAAGAGGGCCCAAAGCGAGGCCATGCAGAAACAGCCAGTTTTGGCTACGTGAAGACTGACGCATTTGTTAAAACTATATCAGTTCATTGCAAAACAAGGAGCGATGAATGGGCCCCCTTGCTGTTCAAGGCCGCATTGAATATTTTGAGGGTGATCTCCATGCAGCTGACTGTGTGTACCACAAGTCCTGCAACATTAATTTCCGCACAATGCGAGACATTCCACAACGGTTCAAGCCGACTGAGTCAAACAAGAGACGAAAAATGGGAAGGCCTAAGGACAGTGACCAGAATGAGGCTTTCGATAAGGTGTGCTCTTTTCTTGAAGACAATGATGAGGAACAGTTAACAATTACAGACCTCGTGGCTAGAATGGAACAATACCTGGGCGATAGTGAATCCAATGCATATGGGAACCAATACATGAAGGAACAGCTTAAAATAGATCCAGCGTTACTATTCCAGAGGTTCTTAGTGGTGTCACAGACGGGAGATCTCCAGATAGGTGAAGTGATGAAATATGAACTCTGCCCATACCCAATGTCTCTTTTTGAGGCAAAAAAACATCCTGCGCCAGCCAGATAAACCACAGTTGGCGGAGGCAATAAGGAATTATGCTACAACCAAATCTGACAATGCTGTCAACCAGACAGTTCCAGGAACAGATCACTATGTTCTTGACGGGGGATCACTTATTCACCGCTTAAAGTGGACAGAGGGATTCACCTACAGTTCCATTGCAGATGAATATGCCTCATTTACAGTACGACACTATGGCAAAGCTACTGTTGTGTTTGATGGTTATGAGGCTGGGCCAAGCACAAAGGACTGTTCTCATCAACGTCGGAATAGAAACAAGAATGCCACCAAGGTTAACATTACGGAGTCAACAAAATTTGTTGGGAAAAAGGAGGACTTTCTGTCGAATGAGTCAAATAAGCAGGCAATGATACTGTTGATTATAGAGGTGTTGCACAAGGAAGGCTGTGAGGTGATCCAAGCAGAGGGAGATGCTGATGTTGAGATTGCAAAAGCGGCCGTCGCAAATGCGGCTTCCAGATCTACAACCCTCATTGGAGAAGATACAGATCTCCTTCTCCTCCTGCTCTTCTATATGGTGGAGACAAACTGCATTGAACTCTATTTCCGTTCTGACAAGGCAAAATCAAATGTCTACAATATCAAAGTCCTTCAGCAGATACTTGGAAATGCAGCCTGCAGAGATATATTGTTCCTTCATGCATTAACTGGCTGTGACGCAACGTCTCGTGTCTTTGGGATTGGAAAGAAGTCAGGGTTTCAAAGAATCATCAAGAAAGAAAAGGAACTGATAGACAGCTCAAAGGTGTTCTGTAAACCACAGCAGAGTCAGGATGTTATTGAAACTGCAGGCTGCAGAGCAATGGTGGCATTGTTTGAAGCAAATCAGAACGACTCATTGGCATCGATCAGATACAACATTCTCTGCAAAAAGGTTGCAAGGGCTAAGGCATTTGTCACTCCTGAAAGACTGCCACCCACATCCGCTGCCTGCAAGTTTCATTCTCTGCGGACCTATTACCAGGTAATGGAATGGATGGGCCTTTGTTGTGGAATGGAGCCAACGGAGTGGGGATGGAAGGTAGAAGGAGGAAAACTTGTTCCAGTGATGACAGACAAAAGCCCTGCTCCAGACATACTACTTCAGATGATTCACTGCAACTGTTCAGGGGGGTGCAAAACACTAAGGTGTTCATGTAGGAAGCATGGATTAGAGTGCACCAGTGCATGTGGACATTGCCAGGACAGCAACTGTGACAATATGAGTGTTGAACCAGACATAGAGGAGGAGGAGGAGGACGATGAAACTGGAATCTAAGACTAGAAGGCATATGGTACTTCCACATGTGTCAAAATTGTCCAATTTTTTATATGTGGCTTTCCATGTCATAGACTGGCAGAAACAATCAAAGAACATATATTTGTGCAAATATTTACTTTAAATTGCGAATGGTCTCAGGATTAGCACTGCATAAACTACCAGCAACGATCATAATACAAATATTGGTGCAAAATTAACTTTAAATTGTTAGTGGTCTGATGATTATCAGTCAATTTTTTTACGTTTTATCTGCCGGCAGCCATCTTGTTTTCTGACGTCACTGAGGGACTTTCCCATGCGTCAAAATTGTCCAACTTTTAATATGTTGTCTTCCACTTCATAAACTACTAGAAATAAGCATAAAACAAAAATTTGCAATTTTTTTGGGGTCAGGCAGTATATTGACCCGTCTATTGTGCTGTTACGAAAGAAGAAGAATCTGGGACAGGTGCACTTGTTCATCCACAACCACATTATACATATTCTCTCTATGCGAGTGTATATGCGTAAATCTATATGGTATAAAATAAAATCAAGAACTTTAAAGTAAATAACTAAAACGAGTGACCTCGCTCACACCTTTTGTATGAACCGAAGACGATCCGAAAATGCCACCGCCATATCAGCAAACGCGTCTTCCTGTTTAGAATCACATTTAGCGGTTTGTAGGTCGTTTCACAAAGCTGGGTTGAGTTACTTTGTTCTAGCGCAGACCTTTCCTTATGAAACATGACAGTTTAATTTTGAAACTTCGCATAAGGATACAGAACAATTTAATTAATAAAAAGGTGGTAACGAGCTTCGCTGATAATCTGTTTTATACACCTTTATTGTATCACCTCTTGCAACACGAAATTTCTCCCTCATACAACAAAATATGAAAATTCACAACAACGAAAAGAAAGAAAAACAAAAGGAATAATATCAATAATCTTTTTTATTTGTTAAAAATAAAGCAAATGTATTCGCGTTATGGCCGCCGACTTCCCGAAACTTCAATTTAACGAATACTTTAAAAACAAAAAGGCAAAACTGTCAGGAAGTCCATGCTTGGCCAGATCAAAAAGTGTTGAACTGCTAAAAAAAAAGGTTTAATCGAAAACGTCTTGAAGGATAAAACAAATTATTCCGGTGGGTTGATCTTTGATGTGACGAAAAATGACGTCATCACGTGGTTATAATGACGTAACTGCGCAAAGTATTAGGAGGAGCTGCTCTGCACCATCTAAATTCTAAAGCAAACTAACCAGAAGATGTGATTGCCTAAGCTCTGGCGGGGTTTTTGCATAAAAACGAAAATACAGACGTTTAGAAATCTTCAGGACGTTTATCAGTGTCTACGATACACAACGTGGATCAGTGGGAATGTCACTCTCTCATTCGGATTAACACGCACGAGCACCACCAAGTACACAATGGTTCGGAGGCTGGGAGGGGATCAGGGGAAATATAAGGAATTTGAATTTAACCCCCCCCCACCCCGTGATTACGCGATGACGCACTCGCAGTAGGCGTGGACACGCACGATTGTGGGCGTGGCCACAGAGTCACGTGAATCACCCTTTGGTTTCTGGAGTGCGAAATAAAACGAGCATGTATGTATATTACAACAAATAATCTTTCCGTCGGCGTCAAGTTTAAGAAAACCTATTAAAACATCGTCAAGATAAGACCAAACGGCATTGAATTGTTATAGGAAAAGAAAGCTTGACAGGTGGAGGTGATATGAGCTCTGACGCCCGAGCGCGGAATCGACGCATTTGCTTAAAGTCGCAGGACGACGAGAAGCCCCGCGAAGGAACGGCGGGCGGAAACTCGGACGGCGACTTGTTTGAAACGGTGGGGAATATTGATGCTTAACGCTTGACGTTCAATGTTTGTGTAACTTCCCTGCCCTTAAAGTTGTTTTTTTTCATAACTTTAGGTTGGTAATGCATTTCTACAGTATGGCTATGTTCGGATAAAAGAAACAAGACCGGAAGTCTAACAGTGACGTTGCCGGGCTTGCACAATATTATAAACCACAAACACATGATTACCTTTTTTAACTGTCGCTACTGCTGATTATATTAACATTAAATAAAGAAATATTGAGGAATCCCGACATCCGTGAGGTAAGTTTTACTTACAGAACTGAGCGAAGATCTACTGTAATCTATATACCCCACAAGTGTTGGAGATTTGCTCATTTACCAAGCAGCTAGCTAGCGCTTGCCAAGCCAGCCGTTCCTTAAGCGTTTTGAATGGAGTGCTTGCTGGAATGCTTAAACCACTTGGCAATCTCTCCATAAGAAACTGGTTAAATGAACACACACCCAATGTTATTGAGACCCGACCATAGATCGACTGTAATCTATATACCCCACAAGTGTTGGAGATGTGCTCATTTACCAAGCAGCTAAACTAGCGCTTGCCAAGCCAGCCGTTCCTTAAGCGTTTTGAATGGAGTGCATGCTGGAATGCTTAAACCACTTGGCGATCTCTCCACAAGAAACTTGGTAAATGAACACACACCCAATGTTCTTGAGACCCGACCATAGATCGACTGTAATCTATATATCCCAAATAGGAATGACCCTTCCTGCAGCTCCCGTAGTGAGCGCGTGTGCTGTACTTGTAATTTTAAATGTTGGTCGGTGGACTCAGCTGCCGTAATGACATCATAGACGTAATGACGTAACGGACACAAAACTGTCGCTACTTTAACATGTAGAAGATGATATATTTTAACTTCCAGTAGGCCTACATTTGCAGTCACTACAAAGGGATTAGTGTTATGATTAGATTTACTATAATATTATCGTTACGTTATCATGATTTCGAAAATGGCATTGGCTACCATTTTTAAAAACCGAAGCTAATTCCTTACTTCTGCGATTATTAATATTGGTGCCGAACACCGATAATCATCGATTCATAAACCATTCACCGCTTCAATCAATTAACTTTGTATTCATGACATTGGGATCAAAGTGTTATGGTTATATTTACTATATTATTATTATGATTACGAAAATTATACGACTGAAACGATACACTACTGTATTAAGAAACGGGGGCTTCATTTCAGAGTCAGAGTCAGCCGCAGCACCGCCGTAATGACATCAGACGTAATCACATCACCCTGTCATGTGACCATATCCTCTGCTCTGATTGGTATACGTTTGAGGGGACATACATACAGACGGACAAACTCTGGTCTAGACGGTGTTGCCCGATGGATGGGCTACGCCGTAAAAAGGACAAGTACAGATACATTCAAAGTATACTGCCCCATGCCAAATAAAAAAATATCCTCCAGCGTGATACCGCCGTTCAGCTCATAGAGACTGTATTGGGAGGGAGAGTTGCACAATAATTGATTGATTAATTGCTTTGATCATACAATATTTTCTTAATCAATTGGCTAATCGCATACCTCAACCACCAGTGTTTTACCTGAAGCTGTAACTTTTTGAAATTTAATTAAGTAAGTCATTAATCGGAAAAATAAACAATGAATTGGTTAATCGATAAATAATTGATCGATTAATTGATTAATCAATAAATCAAAAATACCCTTTACAGCCAGCCAAATCACTTGGTCATCGTCGTGTCCAAATATCAGCTTCCTAGCTCAAAAGGTGCCCGAGATATTACCCAGATGAGAAAGGGGGGGAAAAAGTACTTAATGAATCGATAAATCATTAAGTAAAATGAATGAATGAAAATGAATGATCGTTTTAAGGCCATTTTCCCCGCTAGAGCAGGGGTTAGCCTTGCGGGCCCCATGACAATCATGGTTCCCTGTTTGAGGCAATGTTTTTATGGCCGGATGCCCTTCCTGACGCCAACCCTTGGTCACCTCTTACGATGCGCAGTGATACGGTGTACCTATTCTAAATCGGGGTACACACCGGGATCATTCATCCCAGGAAGCTGGTACTCAATTTGCCAACCTCGGAAGGATGACAGGCTGAGGTCAACCCCCCTGGTGTTAATTCAGCGATCAGACCGGGATTACGAACCCAGGATCCTAGGATCCCAAGCCGGCACCCGAAACCGCTAAGCCAACACCAGGCTGATAATCATTAAGTAACTAGTCAATTAATTGATTAATCAAAAAACAAAAAATACTGTTTTTGCCAAAGCACTTGCTCACTATTGTGCTGAAAGTTCAGCTTCCGAGCTCAAAGGATGGCTGAGATATTGCCCGGAAAAAAACAAACAAGAAAACAAGAAACCGGAGTGAAAACTGAGTACTCCCTTTTCGCGCGCGTCATCGCCGGGCCCCCTTTGGTGCCTGGCAATGACGTCATGCTGGAATAGGAGATGGAATAGGAAAGGAGAGGTGTGCAAAAAATTGATCCTAGATAAAACCGGATAATTGGCCTTCAGGCCTTAATCAGGTTTTGAGCTTAAACCCTACCTGGGTTTTTTTTTTTTTTTTTTTACCAGAAGCGATCAAGTAATGTGTTTTTTTTGTGGATGGTCTGTTGAGGTTGTAATGATTTGTGTCAATAACACAAATGTAATCACTATGTTTACATTTGCACCTGCTGTTAAAAATATTTCCTTACACAGGTTTATTATACTACCTCCGTGTTCAGGCCTCGATCGGGTCTTGTGTTATACACTGCCTAGGTTTCTTTTTTACCTGAAGCGATCGAGTACTATGTTTTGTGAAGATCGTATGTTGAGGTTGTAGTGATTTTCTGTCACCAATACAAATTTAATTACTATCATGTTTACACTTCTGCACGTTGTTAAAAAGATTTCCTTATGCAGGGTCATTATAATACCTCCGTGTTCAGGCCTCAAGTGAGTATGTTGCTTATACACTGCCTGGTTTTTTTCCCCGGAAGTGATGAGTAACATGTCATGTTTTTGTAATTGCCATACAGGTGTTATTTAAATACATATTTCATTGAATTTCTTCAGGCAATGTTGGGTACTTCAGCTGGTAAGACGAGAAGTCAAACCCATTACAAAGCATTTTCCTGATTACAGTACTTTTTTTTTTTTTTTTAACCTTCATAAACTTTTCAGCCTAGCAGACAAATGTGCTCCACCAAATGTGGAATGGGTTCCAGTGGCTGGCCATTAAGATTTGATGGAAACATCTTTTCGTAAACTACCCGAATGATATGGACCAAATTTGGTATGATGCATCATGACAGCAAGGTCTCATGGGGTTGTGTTCCCCATCCGGATTTACCTCCTTCAGTTGTGGCCAAAAATATTGGCACTATTGTATTTTTTTTCAAATAATGCACCATTTATTCTAGAAAATTGTTGAAATTAAAAGATATTTTGGGATCCACATATGTATTTCCTTGGTTTGCAGTGGAACAAAACAAAAAAAAAGCTGAAAAGGTTACTAACCTTATCTTATTCCACAAAGAAATCCTAAAATGGCCCGGATAATATTATTGGCACCTTTGAGAAGTTGTTCGAAATAATTAGATTTCAAGCAGGTGATTCTCCTTTACTTTGGAATTGAACTCACCTATGGTGAGTTGCAGGTGCCTGCAATGTAAAACTCACTCATTCAACCAGTTTGAATAGAGAAAAGGAGTCATTCTGCTGTTTTGTGTCACTGTGTGTACCACAATGAGCATGGAGAAAAGAAAGAAAACCAGAGAATTGTCTGAGGAGTTCAGACACAAAATTGTAGCCAAGCATGGACAATCTCAAGGCTACAAGTCCATCTCCAGAAACCTTGATGTTCCTGTGTCCACCGTACACAATGTTATCAGGAAGTTGAAGGCCCATGGCACTGTAGCCAACCTCCCTGGATGTGGCCGCAAGATAAAACTTGATCGAAGATTGCAGCGGATTGTTTGAATGGTGGAGAAAGCACCTCGATCAACTGCCAAACAAATTCAAGCTGACCTTCAGACACAAGGTACGACAGTTGCAACTCGCACCATCCGTCACCAACTCAATGAAAGGCGGTTCTATGGTAGGAGACCCAGGAGGACCCCACTGCTGAGAGAGAGAGACATAAGAAAGCCTGACTGGAGTTTCACAAAACACGCCTGAACAAGCCTAAATCCTTCTGGGAGAATGTCCTGTGGACAGATGAGACCAAATTAGAGCTTGTAGGTAAAGCACATCATCTCTATGTTTACAGAAAACAAAATGAAGCCTTCAAAGAAAAGAACACCTTCCCTACAGTCAAACATGGAGGAGGTTCAGTGATGTTTGGGGGTTGATGTGCTGCCTCTGGCACTTGGTGCCTTGAATGTGTGCACGGTATCATGAAATCAGGAGATTACTAAGGCATTTTGGAGCACAATGTTCAACCCAGTGTCAGAAAGCTGGGTCTCCTTTGAAGATCATGGGTCTTCCAGCAGGACAATGATCCCAAACACTTCAAAAAGCACCCAGGAATGGTTCAAGACAAAACGCTGGACTGTTCTGAAGTGGCCAGCAATGAGTCCAGAACTAAATCCCATTGAACACTTGTGGGGAGATCTGAAAAGAGCAGTTTGGAGAAGGCACCCTTCAAATCTGGGAGAACTGGAGCAGTTTGCACAAGAAGAGTGGGCCAAACTGCCAGTAGAGAGGTGTAGGAAGCTCATTCATTGCTGTAGGAAGGGCTTGACTGCAGTTATTTTGTCCAAAGGCTGTGCTACCAAATATTAAGTCGAGGGTGTCAATAATTTTGTCAATGCCATTTCTTTATATTTTCTGATTTAAAAGGATATATTAAGTTCTGAATTAAAAAACAAAGGTTCTGTAATATTAGCAGTGGAATAAGGAATTGTGGAGACCAAATACTTTTGTCAATTTCAACTTATTTTTAGAGAAAATTGTGAGTTATTTGAAAAACGTACCAATATTTTTGGCCACGACTGTATAAGGGTGTGAAAGGCACTTTTTTTTCTTCTTTTTTTCTTTTTTGTGTTATTGTTTAGTTTGCATCAGGAGAGTAAGGTCACCCTTTCTGTTGGGGAAATAATGGAGGAGTGGGGGGGGGGGGCTACTTTTTAGGTTATTTATCTGAAATAAGCTCATGGAGTGGGTCCCAATGTCCGGCCGTCCACACGTACGTGTCCGTTAATGTTTGACTAAAACATCTTTTCAAACTACTCGACCGATATGGACCAAATTTGGTATGGTGCATCAGGACAGCAAGGTCTCATGAGGTTGTGCTTCCCATCTGTATGCACCCCCTATTAGGGCGTTGAAGAGGGGTGGGGGCAGGACGGAGGGTTTGCCCCAAATATTTGTATTTTATTCAAAAATCTTCTCAGGAACCACCAGAGTGATCCAGACCAAACTCGCCACGAGCCATCGGGACCATGCCCTAACATTAAGTTGTGCTCCTCATGGCTGTATGTCTCCCGAAAATGGGGCCATGGTTCCCCAACCCGGATACCTCTTTTCACCAAAACGTCTTCTTCTCCATAACTAACTACCTGAGCAAGACCAAATTTTGGTGAAATGCATCAAAACAGGAAGGCCTCATGGGGTTGTGCTTCCCTTCTGGATCCACCCATTTAAAGGGAGTGAAAGGGGGCTTTTGCCCGAAATATTGGTATTTCATTCAAAAATCTTTTTCTCAGAAACAAACAACTGGATCCAGACCAAACTGGCTATGTGGCATCGGGACCATTCTCGACTCTTAAGTTGTGCTCACCAATAACTATTAATCAATCCCCGGAAAGGGGCCCACGTGCACCCTCCCCGAATCCTTCATTATTCACTAAAATGTCTTCTGCTCCCCAACTACTTGGCCGATTCAAACCAAATATGACAGGATGCATCATGACAACAGATAGGTCTTCTTGGGTTGTGCTCCTGATCTGGATCCGCCTCCTCGAAGGAGGCCCTAAATTTGGATAATTTTTTTTCCAAGTCTTATCCTCTGAAACAACACCTGATTCGAATGAAACTCGCTTGGAGGCATTAGGACCAGGCCCGGATCTAAAGCTGTGCTTCACATAAGCACCAGCTCCCGCAAAACGGGTGTCATGGGGTCCGCCCATTGATCCGCCATTTTCACTGAAACGTCTTCTCCATAACTGTAAGCCAGAATTGAACCAAATTTGACAGGATTCATCAGGGCAGCAGGGTCTTCCAGGATTGCACTTCTCATCTGGATCCGCTAGCCCAGACGGCACCAAATCCAGTTACGGCGTTCAAAAACTGGACTTTAGCAAAATCCAATCAGGACCCCATTAACCAAAGTTGATTCCGTTCAAACAGTTCCAACCAGATTCTGCTTTATAGGTCCCATCTCCGGTCACCGGAGATAACCCTTTGTCACCCACCCGGCTATTTTTATGCATCCATTGACGAAGTCGCCGGAAGCATTATGTTTTCAGGTTGTCCGTCTTTCTGTCCGTCCGTCCGTGATAGGTTTTCGTTACCGTGATAACTTGAGAACGGCTGAAGGGATCTTAGTCAAACTTGGTGCAGGTATGTATAATGAGGTAAAGATGAACTGATTATATTTTGGGGTCAATTAAGGTCAAGAGGTCAAAGTCTGTAATATGTCTATAACTTGAGAATGGCTGAAATGATCCAATTCAAACTTGGTCCAGGTATGTCTTATAATGATGTAAAGATTAACTGATTAGATTTTGTGGGCAAAGGTCAAAGGTCATGTCAGGTAGAAATGTGATAACTTGAGAACAGCTGAGTAGATTTAAATCAAACTTGGTACAAATATTATAATGATGTAATAATGTGGGCGGAGGCATGTCAGTCAACGTCGTGGCGTCGAAAAGTGCCGTTGTCGTCTATTCATGTAATCAGAAAAATACTTCGGAACTTCTCATTGAATCTTTCGGTTCCAAAATTTCTGTACAATGCACCATTGTATGTGATAAGTTAATGACTTCTATGTTTTGTCGAGTTTATTACCAATCTTTCTGCAGGCCTCGACGAGCAGTGAATATTTTCAAGTGGCAGATGCATCAGGGCTCCGGAGGCTCGGACGGGATTTCTTTAACCAACCGTGTGTGGTTCTTGCTCGAGCTTTGCTGGGAAAGGTGAGCCTGGTCATTCATTCATTAATTCGTTTTCATGTACAGCCTGTGGCTACTCTTTGCATCATTGCTGGGAGCATAGTTGTGCTGCTGATGCTGTTCCCCCTGTACGGTAGAGCAGGAATTTGTAATTTGTTCAGGGAACCTGTAAATAGCTCCCCTTCTCTTCGGTATTCACGCAGTACACCGTGAGATCTTTATCGTCCACCAAATGCCAGCGGACAGCACACCTGTTCTTGTTTATCAACGGATCGGCTATTCGGATTTGTCTTCTCTATTACACTCTGTCTTCTGTATCTTCTTCTTCTCAATATCTTGTTTTTCAAATCTCTCTCCATTACATCCCTCCATCATGATATAATAATAATAATAATAATAATAATAATGATAATGCATTTATTTTATATAGCGCTTTTCAGGAAGCCCAAAGACGCTTTGACAGAGTGCAAAACATAATGCATAGCAAAACATAAAGACAATTGCAAAAAAAGAAGAATCAATAGGGAAATATTCAAAGCACAAAGGAGGGAGAAGGAGAGGAGATAGTCAGGGGTTAGATGCTGTGGGTTAAATGTTGAATGCAGTGTTGAACAGGTGGGTCTTGAGTGATGTTTTGAATGTGGTGAGTGAGGAGGAGTCTCTGATGGTGTGAGGTAGCGAGTTCCAGAGGGTGGGAGCAGCGATGGAGAAGGCCCTGTCCCCCCAGGATCTAAATTTGGTCCGGATGGGGGGGGTCAGGAGGTTGGTACCAGCAGAGCGGAGGTTGCGGGTGGGAGTGTGTCTGGAGAGGAGGTCAGCCAGGTAGGATGGGGCCAGGTTATGGAGGGCTTTGTAGGTCAAGAGGAGGATTTTGTACTGGATTCTCTGGGAGATGGGGAGCCAGTGAAGCTTGTAAAGGACGGGGGTGATGTGGTCACGGGTCCGGGAATGGGTGAGTAGACGGGCAGCGGAGTTCTGAATGTATTGGAGTTTATTGGTGATTGTTGAGGGTGAACCATAAAGGAGGCTATTGCAGTAGTCCAGACGGGAAGTGATGAAGGCGTGGATGAGGGTTTCTGCAGCCACGGAGGAGAGGGATGGACGGAGACGGGCGATGTTTTTCAGGTGAAAGAAGGCTGTCTTTGTGATCTGTTTAGTGTATTTGTCGAAGGAGAGGGTTTGGTCAAAGATGATGCCAAGATTCCGGATGTGAGGGGAGGTGGATACTGGGAAACCGTCGATGTTGAGGGCAAAGTTATGGGTGGACTTGGTGAGCGTTTTTGGGCCAATGATGATTATTTCAGATTTATCACAGTTAAGTTTGAGGAAGTTGATTTGAAGCCAGGATTTTATTTCAGTGATGCAGTTTGTCAGGATAGAGTGGGTGGCGGTGGAGATGGACTTGGTGGAGATGAAAAGCTGGATGTCATTGGCGAAGCAGTGGAATTGGAGACCATGACGGCGGATTAAGTGACCGAGGGGGGACAGGTAAAGGATGAAGAGGAGGGGGCCAAGAACTGAACCTTGGGGGACACCTTGGGGGAGGGGAGCAGTGGGGGATTTGCAGTTTTGATGGAGATGAACTGGCATCTGTCAGAGAGGTATGATTTAATCCAAGAGAGGGCAGTGCCGGTAATGTTAAAGGTGGTTTCAAGTCGGGTGAGGAGGATGGTGTGATCGATGGTGTCAAAGGCGGCGCTGAGGTCGAGGAGGATGAGAATGTTGAGGTTGCCAGCGTCAGAGGAGAGGAGAAGGTCGTTGGTGATTTTGAGGAGAGCAGTTTCAGTACTGTGGTTGGAGCGGAATCCGGATTGGAATGTTTCATACAGGTTATTGGCAGAGAGGTGATGTTTGAGTTGAGTGGCTACAGCGCGTTCCAAAACCTTTGACAGAAAGGGTAGGTTGGAGATGGGTCTGAAGTTATTTAGGGTGTCAGGGTTTAGTCCAGGTTTTTTCAGAATGGGGGTAACAGCAGCAATTTTGAGGGATGGTGGGACGATGCCTGTAGACAGGGAGGAGTTTATTGTTGCAATGATAAGTGGAGAGAGAGCAGGAAGGGAGGCCTTGACAAAGCTGGAGGGGATGGGGTCAAGAGTGCAGGTGGCAGTTTTCATTCCGATGAGGAGTTCAGAGAGGTCAGTAGGGGAGACTGGGGAGAATTGAGACAGGGGATGGCAGGATAAGGGGGGGCAGGTGGTTTGAGGGGGAGCGGGTGCGGCGGTGGTCAAGCTGTTGTAGATGTTTTCAATTTTGCGTTGGAAGAATGAAAGGAAGGAGATGCAGTTGTCTATTGTGAATGACTGGGTGGTGGTGTTCAGGGGGCTGAGGAGTTTGTTTATTGTAGAGAAGAGTGCTTTTGGGTTTCCGGAGCCAGAGTGGATAATTTGAGAGTAGTAGGCGGAGCGGGCGCGGGAGAGGGCATCTTTATAGTGTTGTATGTGGTCCTTGTAGGCCTGGGAGTGAACTGTGAGACCTGTTTTATTGCGGAGTCTTTCAAGTTGGCGAGCACGAGTTTTCATCAGGCGGAGTTCAGGGGTAAACCAGGGAGCAGAATGGGTGAAAGAAACTGTTTTGGTTTTTATAGGCGCAAGTTGGTCAAGGCAGGAGGAGAGAGTGTGGTTGTAGTAGTCAGTGAGGTCAGAAGGGGTGTGGAGGTCAACGAAGGGAGAAGTGGACATTTTTTCAGAGAGGGTCGATGAGAATGAGGCAGGTGAAAGAGCGTTTAGCTTACGGAAGTTGATAGTGCGATAATGCCTTGGTGCTGGGGTGGGGATGTTGATGGTCAGAGTGATGGCTAGGTGGTCAGAGAGAGTGAGGTCGGAGCCAGAGAGATGGTGCAAAATTAATCCAGTAGAGCAGACAAGGTCCAAAATGTGACCACGGTTATGGGTAGGAAAGTTGACATGTTGAGTGAGGTTAATGTGAGGATATGTCTTCATCTCGGTCGTTTCTCTTGAATTGACTCATTTCATCCTTCCTTGATTGATTCCTCATCCTTACTTCTCATCATGTGATGTGTCCAAATCACCACAACCTAGCCCTCTCTAATATTTTCTGTAATTAATGCAACTCTAGTTCTCTTGTATATCTCCTCATTCCTCAATCACTCTCTTTGTGATGCTCTGAGAATCCACCGAAGTATTCTCATCCCTGTCCTCTCCAGCAACTCCTCTTCCCTTAAAGCCCATGTTTCTGCACGACACATTATAACCCACCTGATCACTGTCTTGTATATTCTTACCGGTACTTCAATTTTTTTCCGTGTTCTTCTACCACAGGAAACACCACTAACTTCCTTCCACCTTACCGATACTGCATTCAATCTGTCAGGAGTTTTGCTTCACAACCTCTTTTTCCTTTAGTGCTGAGCCAAGATATTTGAATTTGGCCACTTGTTTAACCTCTTCTATCTACAATATTGACCCTCTCTGCTCCAGTCTCACCACACAACATGACCTCTGTCTTTCTAGCATCAATTCTCATTCGCTACCTCTCAAAAACTCTCTTGCTATTCCAATGCTTTTCTCTGCAGCTCTTCCATAAACGCTGCTGTTCTGACCAAGTCATCTGTGAACAGGACCTCAAACAGATCTTAATCTCCATATCTGATGGTGATGGACGTGCTGAGTGACAACATCACATAAAGGACGAGACTTGGTGCAGAACCCTGGTGGAAACCAACCTCCACTCTAAAACGTCGAGTCCTCGTTCACTGTCCTTACCAAAGTGCTGGCTCCCGTATACATTTCCATCATGATTCTAACAAACTTATTTTGTACATGCTTCTTCCAAAAACACCAACACACCAACTCTCTTGACATACTATAATATGTCCTCTCTCGATTGATTGATGTGCAGTACAGCTTCTTAGTAACCTGCACACGTTGCTATGGCTAGGTTTAGGGGTAGGCGACCTAGGTGACCACCTGGAACACGAGGCCTTGAGGTGTTTGGGTGCCGGCTTCTGGGAAATTTTATCCAGGAGCCCATTCACTGTCTCGACCAATCAAATTTGCTGCGCATCCTGGGAGTAGAGCAACAGCGAAATTCTTACAAAATGGTGACGTCTTGCGATGCCACCACAGAGCTAAAACTTCATCCAAAATATGTTTGTTTAGTTCATCTTTTTCTCAAATATAATTCCAAAATCATCAGTTTCTCTGAGAATAGTTGGCAGAAGCTTCAGCTCTAGAATGTTCCGTTTGGCCCATTGGCTCCATATGGTTGCCATCACTCCTGCTCAAAGTTCACGAGCAAAGCAAATATAAAGATCATGCTCGGAAACGCAAGGCAAGAGTTGAAAAGACTCTTCCCATGTCCTTTATCTCAAGACTGCTTGGGGTAAGGTGTTCCATGAACTCTCGAGTTTCCCTCCAACATCTTTTCCCGAATTTGTCTCCTGATAATCACATCCACTGTTCCCATTACTTGCATGATTCCATATTGAATCTCGTTTATTTTCATAATCTCCCTTAACCTTTGACCTCCAATCCTCTCCAGTACCTCCATTGCACGCTCCATCAATTTGATCCCTCTGTTTCCACAGGCCATGATATCCTCTTTCTGTTTTGAAAATACGTATTATGCTCTTCCTCCAATCATCCGGTATCTTCTCCTCACTCCACATCTTCCTTGTCAACTATTCCAAGGTGGAACGCCTTCCCTAAATTGACCACAATTTAGGATGGTCCACAAGCTTTCGCAATTTTCATTTTTCCAAGTGTTTTTCTAACTTTTTCTTCAACCACCCTCATGGGGCCCTCAGTTTTCCGTCCCTCGGTCATGCCCTCTCTCTCATTTTCCACATTTCGTAATTTTTCAAAGTACTCTTTCCACCTTCTCCTGATTTCCTCATTTCCATGTAGGATCTGATCTGGCCGGCATCATATTTTACTGCATGCCCCCCCCCCCCCCCCCCCGCGTCCTCCCAAGTCATGCTTTTGTTTCTACCTCAGTATTGATATTCTGGAAATCGTTTTCTCACCCTCTGGTGTTTCCAGTTTATCGGACCATTCTTGCACTACTCCCAACTTGCCTTGTCCACTGCTCTTTGCCTCACCCTTTATAACCTTATACTGTTTTCCCATCGTTTCATCTTTCCCCTTCTCATACTCACCCTCTCTCTGTCTTTTCATTCCCCACCTCCTGTCCATTACTAAGATCCAATGATGGATCAACCCTGCTTTGTATAGTATTGTAAGCAGAATCTCAGTTGATGACTTGTCATTACAGTAGGGTTTGTGGGTTGGGGTGGGAGAAGGAAGGGGTGGACGTGTGGGGTTACAATTTTATCGACACGTTTGGGCTCAACAGGTGCTGACCCGTCGGCTTCCCGGAGGTGAGATTCTGCAAGGGCGAATTGTAGAGACCGAAGCTTACCTGGGTGGCGATGACCTTGCATCGCACTCACGAGGTGGCCGCCAGACCCCCAGGAACAGGGCCATGTTCATGGAACCTGGTACAGCCTATGTTTATCAGATATATGGTCTCTATTACTGCCTCAACATCTCCAGCCAAGGTTCTCTTTGCAGTTATTCATAATTTTGCCAAATGCATGAGATGAGTTGCTATTGCCAAATGAAACCAATGGATTGATGTCTCCTCTACAGAATGACATGATTCATGCTGCCTCACATCTTTGTCACCAAACTCGATGGCAGTTCTGCTCAAATTTGAATGTCCAGTATGAAAGCAATGGTTTCGCAGGTAGCGTAATTCACCAATGTGTGTGTCATCACTCGAATGGATGTTAAACTTGTCCCATCCGTTGGCATTACGTTGTGGACGTTAAATATCCCATGGTGTCTTTCGGGAAGAGCAGGTGAGCTATCGCCATACCCTGACCCAAATTACAACGTTCCTGTTCTCTCAGTCAATAATCCTGCCATAGAGTAGGGAACCATGCAGGATTTTAACACCGAGCCAATGAAACTGCCTTGGCAATTTTATGCACCCAATGGTGCAAAGAAGATACACAAACAATGTAAACCAATGGGTTACATCCCTCCATTAAACACATTCCTTATTCTTGAGTTGACTTGTTATGGCCTTTTGTAATTTTGCATTTTACCTTGGACTCTGCAGACTGTTTTACAAGTACTATTACAAGTTAAATCAGATCACTGTTAATTCACTTAACTCCACCCGCACTGTGCTGATGGCAGGCCTTGGTGCAGCCGTACTCCTGCGTGCATTGGAACCACTGGAGGGAGAAGAAACTATGCGGCAACTTCGGACTTGTGCTCAAAAACGGGCAGCAGCAAAGACACCTCGGCCACTTAAGACCCGACAGCTGTGCGGAGGCCCAGCAAAGTTATGCCAAGCCTTTGCACTGAACAAGACTTTTGACAAGAGGGACCTGGCTTCAGATACAGAGCTATGGGTTGAGGAAAATCGCCGCTCACAGCTACAAACAAAACATGATGTCGAGAGCAAGACGGTTGTATGCACAAGCCGCATCGGTGTGGCATCTGCTGCGGAATGGGCACAAAAGCCCCTGCGGTTCTACATATATGGACACCCGTGTGTTAGTGTAATTGACAGGAAAGTACAGGGTTAGGTCATTTTATGGATGCATGTGTTACCTCCCCAAACTCCGGTTACGGTGCCCCTCAGAGTCTCGAGAGGGAACGTGGCAGAAAGATGTTATTTTGAGTGTTCTAATAAACTATGGTAAAACCACACCAATGCAATTGTGTAGAACAAAATCAGTAATTGTATTAATAACTCTCACATTCACAATAATAACACTCATAAAGAAAGTACCATGAAAATATCACTTGCATCTCATGAACAATACATATGATGTTCCCCAATTCCCCAATCCCCATCATTCCCCAATGTTCTCAAAGCAATAAACTCACGATACGCCAAACGTGAGTGGAATGTAACAATCCCAAAGTCCGTGCACGAATCCCCACGCTGCACGAAGGTCGAAGTCGTGCAGAACGGCAAGAACAACAGGCAGGTATTGGCGCGGCTGCGAACGAGGAGTTACAAGGTGAGAGGTCGGGTAGATGGCGGTGCGGGGTAACAATCCCCCAAAACGTGAATGCAATTGAACACCCCACATCCACCAACGATTAAGCCGATATGGAAACCAACGGCAATCAACATGATGAGGTCGATATGGGAATTAAGCCGATATGGAAACCAACGGCAATCCACACGATGATGTCGCTATGAGAAGCCCAATGACAAAACACGATGCACCAGGTGGAAGGCCTCCTCGAGAAAAAATGGCTGATCGGCCTGTAATGGAGGCGCTTGCTTTCCGGCCAACAATAGTTCACGCTTGGTACCAAACCCTGAGGCGCAGGTTTAATTGCAATCGCAATATAGGACGATGTCGCAGGCAATCCCTTTCACAGGAAGCCTCCATTCATTCGCAACAAATATCGAGAAAGTCCGCTTGCAACCTTGATGTGACTCACGGCTGTCTCTTTCCCCCTGCCGATCTTTTTCTTCTCACATCTTCCGGTTTCTTTCCCACGTTTTTGTCCCCCGTCGCACCGCGGAACAAAAGGGGGACTATGGTTTTCCCCTCCATCCGTGTGTGCGTCCGTCCGTCCGTGCGTGCGTGCGTGCATGCATGAGCGAAGGACCGAATTCTAATTTGGTGTGTGGGTGCAACCCACGTCAAAATCCAAGTTGGCCACCGCCATGTATGTCTGAACCTTGTGAGCGGAATATCTTGAAAAATAAGCGAAGTACCAACTTCTAATCGGGTGTGTGGGTGTATCTAGGCATAAGGAAGACGGCTATTGAAAATTGGGTCGCCATGTCAAAATCCAAGATGGCCACCACCATATATATGTCTGAACCTTGTGAGCAAAATATCTTGATAAATAAACGAACTACTAACTTCTAATCTGGTGTGTGGGTGTATCTACACATAAGAAAGAATGCTATTGAAAATTGGGTCGCCACGTCAAAATCCAAGATGGCCGCCGCAATGTATGTCTGAACCTTGTGAGCGGTATATCTTGAAAAATAAACGAACTACCAACTTCTAATCTGGTGTGTGGGTGTATCTAGGCATAAGGAAGAACGCTATTGAAAATTGGGTCGCCACGTCAAAATCCAAGATGGCCGCCTTGCGTCTTCCACCTTGTCAACTCATCACTTCACTGATGGGGGACCTAGGCGTAACGCTTGTTCTTTTTACTCCAAACATTTATTTTAACCTTTTACTAAAGTCATCTCCATTTCACACAGAAATCTTAACAATATTACCCGAAACAAAATCCTACAAGTATATAATAACAACAAAGGTGGAGGTGATTAATCCTTAACATGTTAAACGGACGTCCCGTCTACCAGCATTTAGTGGACATTGAAGACCCCAATGTGTCCTTCACGAAGAGTAGGCGAGCTATCGCCGGCACCATGGACAAATTCGTGCCCACACCGACAGAGGACATTGCATCAGTGGCACAGCCATGCCCTCGGCCACTGATGCTACCCCCACAACCTTGTGCTGCATGTGAACAAAGTTGTACCCTTTTGACCAGAAATAAGACTTCAATAGGATATGTGTATTTTTCATTATATTCCAGAAATAATTCACAAAAACAAGATGAAACTTTATTGTAAATAATGTACTGTTGAAAACAGGAATAAATATGTTAAATAAACAAGCTAGAAATTTAATTTGGTTTAATCAACCGGTCAGGCCAGGTCGTGTCCCATGTCTGCTAGATTATACAGCATAGTGTCAGCTCTGCTGAAGGAGTTTCTTGGTGAGGGATGGTTCGCGACTCCACTGCAGAATAGTCGATCGAAGGCACCCATTCAAGTAGAAGTGTGCTTCATCACTGAACCACAAGGAATTGATCCAATTTGGTTACCTTTCCATTTGGTCACTGAACCAATCACACATTGTTACTCCTCTTGCTTCCAATCACAGAGTTGGTTTATCCCTTGCATATACAGTCACGTGAAAAGGTAAGTACACCCCATGTAAAGTTTTGACTTTTTCAACATATTTCAACATTCAGCTATTTGATCTTCATTTCAACAATATTGAGAGATAAAGGTGATATAGTATAACAAATGTCATGAAACATTTACATTTTGTAGTCCATTGTATAATTTAAATAAACATAAATGCAAATTTCGCATGTGGAAAAAGTAAGTACACCCTTGGCTCTAATACGTGGTATTGCCCCCTTTGGCAGAAACAACCTCAAGTAGGCGTTTCTTATAACTGTCTACCAGTCTCTGACATCGACTGGGAGAAATTTTTGCCCACTCCTCCATGCAGAATTCTTTCAGCTGTGCGATGTTTGAGGGGTTTCTTGCATGCACAGCTCGTTTCAAATCCCCCCCACAACATCTCGATGGGATTTAGATCCGGGCTTTGACTTGGCCATTCCAGAACCCTCCATTTCTTTCTTTTCAGCCATTCCTTGGTGGATTTACTGGTATGTTTAGGGTCATTGTCATGTTGCAAGGTCCACCTTCGGTTGAACTTCAACTTTCCGACAGATGGCCTCACATTATCCTCAAGCACCCTCTGGTACAATGAAGAATTCATAGTGGATTCGATGATGGTGAGCTGCCCAGGCCCTGGTGCAGCAATGCAGCAAAGCTGCCCCAAACCATAATATTTCCACCACCATGCTTTGCAGTTGGTATCAGGTTCTTGTGGTCAAATGCTGTCTTTGGTTTTCACCAAACATGTCTTCTGGTACTGTGGCCAAATAGCTCTACCTTCGACTCATCTGTCCAGAGCACATTGTTCCAGAAGTGCTGGTCTTTGCCAAGGTGTTCATTGGCAAACTTTAGTCTTGTCCTGATGTTCTTTCTGGACAGCAAAGGTTTCCTCCTGGCACACCTCCCATGTAGATCAAATTTGTGCAGCCTCTTTCTAATGGTAGACTCGTGCACTTTGACATCAACAGTGGCAAGAGCTACCTGTAGGTCCCGTGATGACATTCTGGGGTTCTTAGAGACTTCTTTCAGCATCTTGCGGTCTGCTCTCGGTCTGAACTTGCTGGGGTGGCCTGGCCTGAACAAGTTGGCAGTTGTTTGGAATCTTCTCCACTTGTCGATGATCTCCCAGACAGTCGAATGATTGATTTCAAATTGTTTGGAGATCTTTTTAAATCCCTTCCCAGACTGGTAGGCATCTATAACCTTCTTTCTGAAGGCCTCAGAGAGCTCTTTTGATCTTGGCATGGTGACGCCACACACTTCAACAAAGAGCAAACCAAACTAAATGTCAGGTTTAAATAAGGCAGGTTCCTCCAAGATCCTCTCTGACGATGTTCTCATCATTTGCACCTGAGCTGGTGCACCTGATTCTAATTTTAGGTATTTGAAGTAGTGATAAATGTAGGGGTGTACTTACTTTTTCCACATGTGAAATTTGCATTTATGTTTATTTTAATTATACAATGACTACAAAATGTAAATGTTTCATGATATTTGTTATATTATATCACCTTTATCTATCAATATTGTTGAAATGAAGATCAAATAGCTGTATGTTGAAATATGTTGAAAAAGTCAAAACTTTACATGGGGTGTACTTAATTTTTCACTGACTCTGATATAGGGGGAGACCTTGAGTTCAGAAGTGAGAATGCACCACAGATGAGGCTGAGATCGCCAGTTCTCGGGAACGCCGATGGTGGGACTTCTTAGGACTTTCGAAAGTAGAATCTCTCACAAGATTAATGTTCCCTTAGTCATTGGTAACACTTGGTGTGCAGTGACTGTTGCCTTTATTACTTGCAAAATCGAAGATTTTTCAAGTATGTTGGTTGGTCTTGTGCATTATACTGTCTGTCTCTGTCGGTCGATCGCCTGCAGGTCACAATTGAAACCGATCTTCACAAAATTCCACCAAATGGTATAATTGGTCATGAGGAAGAAACCTATTGTTTTTGAGGTCAAACTTCATCTTGGTCAAGTTTCCAAAAGTCATTGAAAACGAAAACTGAACAGCATTTCCATAGTCACTAAATTGGGAAACCAACTATTAGGTCTAACTTCTAAAATCAATTTCCATCTGAAAAATCATCAATTTTAATCCGATTGACTTGGATATTAAACAGCAATTACATGGTGCATCACTGAATTTGGAAAAACCAACTATTTTAAGGTTAAAAGGTCAAAGGTCAACTCAAGGTCAAACTTCTAAAATCATCAATTTTCATCTGATTGACCCGAGCTTTGATTAAGATTGTCAATTATAATCTTAATGAAATGGACAATTTGATGTATCCATGGCAAAGATCAATTATAATCTTAATGAAATGGACAATTTGATGTATCCATGGCAACTTTTTATTTTGGTGAGGTGAGGGGAGGGGGTGAATTTTGCAAATATGTTCTGCATGACGTCTTCTTGTTTAGATTTTTCAGGCTGCCATGTGTTTGGAAGTGCTCCACAAACTGCTGAATGCTCCAATTGGAAGGTCCATTACGGGTATGAACATTGTAATACTGACAGTATCGTCGGCACACTTGCACATAGGATTTTGTCTCAAACCACAAAGTCACGATTTTCACTTTTTGTCCACTGTGAACACCATAGTTGCCGCAGGGTCCCACTGCGACTACTTGTTAGAAATGGCATACCACCACCACCATAACCTACAAGAGAGAAGGGTATATCATTACAAGCAACAGAATACCTATTTTGGGAGGCAATTCCCTCCTCATCCTCCTCCTCCTCCTTTCCCCCTTCAGGGCCCAGATTTTGTTTTAATGCCATGAACAAGCATTGATACATCAAGGGTGGTGAAGGTTGTGGTCAAGTTTCATCAAAATCGTGTGCAGTTTCAGAGAAGAAAGTAAATACCTGTTTTGGGGGTCAGTTTGCAGTGCTGTACTAGTTCTCTTGGTGCAGACACAAATTGGATCATTGACTCACTCAATCCCGGTGTGTACCCCAGTTTAGAATAGGTACACCGTATCCCTGCGCATCGTAAGAGGCGACTAAGGGTTGGCGTCAGGAAGGGCATCCGGCCATAAAAACATTGCCTCAAACAGGGAACCATGATTGTCATGGGGCCCCGCAAGGCTAACCCCCGCTCTAGCGGGGAAAATGGCCTTAAAACGATCATTCATTCATTCATTCACTCATTCATTCATACTCACTCAGCCGCTGAAATTGCTGACGAAACAAAGCGAATGAGAAGACTCTGCTGGGAACCGAAATATGCAGACAGGAACATGTCATTTTCCGGTTCAAAGGTAGACAAAATCCTCTGGCCTTCCGTACCCAGTGCATAAGAATGGCTCACTTACATGGGCCCGCTATGTCTTGTAAATCCACCGCAAGTAAATACTGTTGCGGATCTCGGGCTCGTCGACGTACTAAGGGGGGTTAAGCCCTACTCCCCCTCGAAACCCGAGTCCACGCGGCCGCCACCCACACTACACTCGTGTGGGACGGATTGCTAAGCAATTCCAACCGCCGAGCCCGCAGCTACGCGCGGAAGGGTTAACGGTCACGACCCGAGTACCTTCAACACACGCAGCCATGAGAACGGGGACTGAACCTCGCGCGAGTCACGCTGGTATTGATCGCCCGAGCGGTTATGCATCGCGTAACTCGTGCCGTTAACACGATTGAACCCGATCGAGCGGTTTTAATTCGTGCAATGCTAGGCCAATGGTGAAAGGACGATGACGGCCAGGTTGGAAACAAACCACAGGATTTATTACAATGTACAATATTCACAAGAAAAGGGACACAGCGAAGAATCTTAACGGCCTTACCTACGTTCCCAGGCAAGGGCCCTCAGATTCGTTCGGGGAAGGGAAGGAAGAGAGGAATGCGCCCAAAGCGCGGCCGCTCGTGCAGTTTGCCCGGACAGGCTCGTTTGGCGGATACCCCCAAGGATCGCTCCAACCCCAGGACATTACAGCCGGGGATGTTCGCGGCAGGGGCATTGATCACAGTCGTGCACGTAGCAGGAATCCGAGGAGCGTATCTCAAGGTCAGCGAGGCAGAGCGCGCGTGGCAGAGAGCGTCTATATGCAGGGAGTCCAGGCAGAGAGAGAGTTCAGAGTCCCAAACCAGAGAGTGGCAGCCTGCCAGACAGAGTCAGCCAGCATCTGCAAGAGAGAGAGCGGGGGTCCGGGCCGGGTTTTATAGCCCCCCCGACCCCCCCCCCCCCCCCCCCCACCACTCGAACGTTCCACGGGCCTCCATTGGCCGCCTGGGGTCATGTGTCGTGACAGCCCCTTATTGGTCACCCTCAGCCACTCCCTTCAGCTCCCATTGGCTGCAACTTATTGGCCACTCCCTTCAGCTCCCATTGGCTGCAACTTATTGGCCACTTCTTTCAGCTCCTCCCTCGGACCTGCAAGGCCTGTCCTATTCCCATGACGAGGCACTTTAGGCTTCAATGAGGCCTACCATTACTCTACCTGCCTCAATGCATACTAACACTGGGAAGAAGACTATACTTCACATTTAATAAGAAATAACTAACTATGCGAGGCTACATGTTGTGGTGTAACTAACGGTTGCCTTTATTTATAAAACCGCAACAATACGTTTCAAACGACTAATGCCATTGCCACCATGGTGCTATGGGGGTTGCCTGGGAGCAGCAGGAAAGGTGGAGGTAACAAAATATCAGCCATCCTCGTCTTCAAATATTGTATCCAGTAATGACACAAAATGTACTCCTTGCAAACGACAACGGTTTTAATCACAGCTTTTCCAAAATATCACAGCATGACCTTTAGGTCTAAAACCCCATGTCTCTCTCAGCCCTCCCTACTCTCCAAACCAACCATCACTTCCGTTCCCGATGACATCACTGCCGTTTTCCAAACATGAATTATAAACAAGCTAATTCCAAACACAACAGGAGGAAAAGCCAAGGAGGTAAAACTGGAAAATACAAAGGAGGCTTGGGATTTGGGTGGGGTTAACGGGAGGAGAAAAGATTGTGGATTAGGATTGGGGACGATCTAAAATGGTGGTGAACAGCTGTTTTGAAGACCTGGAGAAAAGAATGAGATATAAGAGAATGTGGTAGTTGGTTCCACAGGTGGTGGGGGGGGGGGGGGGGGGGGGGGGAGAAGGAACAAATGAGTGGAGGTGATGGCTGTTCAGCCAAAGATGGCTGTTCAGCAAAGATATATTTCCAGAGGGGGGGGGGGGGAGAAGGAACAAATGAGTGGAGGTGAGCAGTGATCCTGGATTTAGGTAGTTTCACTAGAAGGGGGACGTTGGTGGGCCGTGTGTGTCCGAAACCTGGTGGGGGAAGGGGTGCAAGACCAAACAGTCAAAGAGCAGAGGGTGTAAGACCAGAACGAGGTGGTAGAAGATAGAGAGCCCACTGACCTGTGTGCAGTGGTGAAATGATAGACTCAGAGACTCAGCTTCATCGTGCGAGATTCCAATGATCGTGAAGGCCTTGGTTTTCACAGCATCAAACTGAATAATATGTAAGGCAGGATAGCCAGCCCAGATGGAAGAGCAGTAATCCATCAAGCTGTGGATGAAGGCCTTGTAGATGGATAGGAGTCCAGGTGTGCCAATTAAGGAGTTTGTACGACGGAGGCTGTCCAGTGAGCGGCTGACTTTGGATACTATCTTTGAAATTTGGCTTCCCCTAGACTCCTGGAGAGATCATGGCTGATAGTGAGAACCAGGAGTTTTAATGACTGAACTTCCTCAAAAGGATTGTTGAGAAAGTAGATATGAGTATTTGTCAGACGGTACTTTCAGAGAGTGAGAATTGTCAGGATTGAAAGACATATTCCAAGTGTTTGACCATCTTGTGATATTTTTCAAGGTATGAAGAGAGGGAAGAAGCTGCAACCTGCCTGTCTGAAGAATGTGGAATATGATGGCTGAAGATGGAAGATGGCTGTTCAGCAAAGATATAGATATAGGAATTTCCAGAAAGTCTGAGAGATCATTGATGAATGAATGAATGAATGATCGTTTTAAGGCCATTTTCCCCGCTAGAGCGGGGGTTGGCCTTGCGGGTCCCATGACAATCATGGTTCCCTGTTTGAGGCGATGTTTTTATGGCCGGATGCCATTCCTGGCGCCAACCCTTGGTCGCCTCTTACGATGCACAGGGATACGGTGTACCTATTCTAAACCGGGGTATACACCGGGATCATTCATCCCAGCAAGCTGGTACTCAATTTGCCGACCTCGGAAGGATGACAGGCTGAGTCAACCCCCCTGGTGTTAATTTAGCGATCGACCGGGATTCGAACCCAGGATCCTAGGATCCCAAGCCAGCACCCTAACCGCTACGCCAACACCAGGCTATCATTGATGTGGAGTTGATCAAATCCCAAGTTGATCACAAGAGAGATCATTGATGAAGATCAGGAAAAGGACTGGGCCCAGAACTCTGTCTTAAGGCACTCCAACCTTGACAAAGAGAGGAGATGAAAGGATTCTATTGAGATCCACACGTTGGCTACGAGAGTAGAGGAAGTCAGCAAGCCATGTGTGGAGTTGAGCTTGGATGCCATAGCCAGTTTGGAGAGCAAAGCGGGATGCCAGACTGTATCAAAAGCACGAGATATGTGCAGAGAAAGGTCCTGATCTCATGCTTGACATTTTTTCCCCAAAATAGCTTCACTTCTCCCACCCCGTCGTCCCTCCGTCCACATGCATTCGGATTTTGAAGTGTAGAGCGTCTGAGTATAAGCACATGGGTAGTGGCAGAATGCAAAAAATTGTAAGAGGGAAAGTGAAAGATAGAAATCAAGGGAGATGGGGGAATTAGAAAAGTTAACAACTGTGAGTGAAGAAAAAAACAAAAAAAAACAGAGCTAAAGACCTCGTCACTGGTGGCCAGATTATGCCAGGAAGTGACAGCACTTCCCCCAAGCTCAGTGGTGTGTGGTGTGTTGTGTGTGTGTTCTATTACGAGCCTTTACCAATCAGCATCCAGGACTCTGCCAAGAACATTCTAGATTGCACTGGCATGCCCCGCCCTCGCTAAGGGATTATACAAGCACTATGGGCATGGGCTCTTGAGCTCTTTTTTTGCCTGCCTACCTGCAGCCTGCTCTCTCGGCATGTGCGTTGGTGAACAATCTTAGCTCGAGGGGTGGCGTTCACATTGGTAGTTCGGGGCTGGAAGCCTTGGGGTGGACGGAGCGAGCGAAGCAATTAGGGCCAAACCAAGTTATGCTCACGTATGCCTTGTAGACTCTCACAATCTTTTCTGAGCTTTTTTTTTTTTTGTCATTCTTAAACGCACACACTTTCACATTTCCTCTTGCAACGTCCACATTACATGCGCCTCACCTGCACCTCTACACTCAATCCACCCGAGTCACCTCAGTATTTTTCATCATTGGTTCACGAAAGCACGACTGCTTTTGCCGGGTAAGTGAGATGCCGTGATCCTCGCACTGTCTCTAACGTCTGTTCTTTTCTCCCTCCGTGAATGGCTGCTGGGCATCCTGTACTGTGTAATAGTGACAGATAAGGCATAGGTTAAGGTTTTGGGTACTCCTGTCCACTTTCTTTCCCGCTTATAAATATCGCTGCACAATTCATTGTAGCGACCGTTTATACATTTTGATTTACATTCCCCCAATGTTCCCTTTGCATGCACCTTCCCCTCCCACAAACATTAAAGCCATCGAGTTCCCTCCCCCCATTTTGCATGATTCCACCTGTGCCTTGTAAAACACACTACATGGCCAAAAGTATGCGGACACCCCTTCTAATTAGTGGATTTGGCTGTTTCAGCCACACCCATTGCCGACAGGTATATATAATCAAGCACACAGCCATGCAATGCCCATAGACAAACATTGGCAGTAGAATGGGCCGTACTGAAGAGCTCAGTGACTTTCAACGTGGGACAGTCATAGGATGCCACCTTTGCAACAAGTCAGTTCGTCAAATTTCTGCACTGCGAGAGCTGCCCCGGTCAACTGCAAGTGCTGTTATTGTGAAGTGGAAACGTCTAGGAGAAACAACATCTCGGCTGCAAAGTGGTAGGCTACACAAGCTCACAGAATGGGACCGCCAAGTGCTGAAGTGCATAGTGCGTAAAAATCGTCAGTTCTTGGTTGCAACACTCACTACCGAGTTCCAAACTGCCTCGGGAAGCAACATCAGCACAACTGTTCGTCGGGAGCTTCATGAAATGGGTTCCATGGCCGAGCAGCCGCACACAAGCCTAATATCACCATGCGCAATGCCAAGCGTCGGCTAGAGTGATGTAAGGCTCGCTCCATTGGACTCTGGAGCAGTGGAAATGCGTTCTCTGGAATGATGAAATGTATACAAAAATAAATAATGAAGACCTTCCAACTGAGTCAAAACAGCAACAATAAAACATAATGTGGTTGGTTTTATTGAACAAAAGGTGATATACAAAGGCTACCTGCATGACAGCTTAAAGCAAACTAAGCATACGAAGGGACTCCAGCACAACTGCTGAACATGCATCACCCTTCACTGCCTGGTACACTGCACATGGCTATGAAACATCAAAAAGTTAACACGGCAGCAAATATTTGCCTTTATATGGAGAGAACGCAAAATCTCTACAGATACCAAGACTTTGAAAACATGATTAGGAGCAAACTAATTAACATAACAGTGAACATATAAGATGTACAGATTAAACAGCTAATTTTTAAACATTAAAAGCCACTTTAACAACCAAATAGTACGCTCAATAAACCCCCTCACCTTCCCCTTGCCCCCCCCCCCCCCTCCCAATCCCCATTTCCAATTTCTGCTCTTTTAGTCCCTTTCTTCAGAGCTTCCCTTGGAGCGGCCATTCGAGTCATACCGCCGCTCAGGATCCTTGGACTTGTCCCTGTCAAGGGTGGAAAAGTCGACACAGACATATGAGCCACAGATTCAAAGGCATGAAACTGTAAAACCGATTGGTTAACAAGGTACAGTATATACACTGAATGAACTAGGGCATGCCCGTACTATATATATATATCTAAAATTATATCCCCCCCCCCTCTATTTACATGAAATGGTTTGGTCCAAAGCGAACGGCTTGCGAGTACGGTGACAATCCCCCCCCTCTATTTACATGAAATGGTTTGGTCCAAAGCGAACGGCTTGCGGAGTTTGGTAAAGAAATCGCCATAGCGTGCACAAACGCGCAGGAAAGCGAAAGAATCGCAAATTAGTTTTAATTAGTTTTAAAACATAGTTTAACGGCAACATAGCGGCAACATCGTTTGCCAACGTGAAATAAATGAATACGCTCTCAAATGTGCCGTCCGAGGCAGAGTCTGTTCGCCACGTTCGGCACACGTGATAACTCGCTGCTCTCTGATTGGTTGAATCGTTTTTTGGACATAGCTCGGTAACTACTTGTCCGATTAATATGAAACCTTGAAAAGGCACATCCTCGGGTCCCCAGCAATATACCTGGCAAGTTTCAAGTATATCGGACCGGTAGTTGTCGAGAAACAGCGGTCGCATACACACAGACAGAGATTACTGGAATTATAGATAGATAACATTGCTAATTGCATTGCACCAAGCCTTGCACAGTTGAGGCTATCTTGGGGCAGACCACTCGTTACCACTGCCACCGAAGGTGGACAAGGCTTATGTATTCACCCATGTTTGTCTGTTTGTGAGCAGGATATCTCAAAGTTCTGGGCAGATTCGGACAAAACTTGGCGGAAAGGTTGTCGGTGTGACAAGGACGAATCAATTAAATTTTGGTGAAAAACCGGATACAATAATTTTAAAGTGATTCTTCACCGTTTGGAGATAGGGCCTGTGGAAGCAAAATTAATTTGCGTACTTAATTTGAGTAAATCAAGTGGATTTCCCTGAGCCTCGACCTTGCCATTGCAAATACGTAAACTTTATGAATACATGTATTAATCAGTGTTAACTGCATTCTATGAAATATATAACAATTATTTAGGCTCGTGTTAGAGGCAGGCATTCAGCTTGAACTATGATGTTATCTAGTTTTATAACCACGCAGCAAAATAAGCTCAATTAGAGAATAGGAGGATATAGTCCTTTGTTAGTCTGATCTTGTACAAATAGTATACTTTTTATATGATATGACTTTTCATATGACACCTATATACACATATATATGAAAAAGATTTAAAATATAGAACTTGTAACAATGATGTATAACCCTCAATGATTTAAACTTTCTCCAACCCTGTTTTTCTTAGAAGATTGAGAAAGAACCGATGTCTCCATGCACGCTAGGCATGCTATCTAAAAGAGCAGTAGGCTCTGTTTATTTTGTAAGATGTTTGAAATCTGTGTTTTCTTCACAACTTGAAATTCGTGGCCGAGAGAGGTGAAGATAACGAGGAAAAAAACTGACCCAATGAGTTGAAGAATCACGCAATGCTTGCTATCTCTTTGAACCTTATTTGACCTTCCTTCTTTGATCTCTGACCATAAACAGCCATGCTGCTGAAGATCGTGGAGAACCTGGTTCATTTCTTGTCTGAATGTGTGTAGAATGTAGCGTGGTGATTTCATTTTATTTGTGTAACTTGAAATTGAAGTGTATTCTGTAAATACCTTTGGTACCAGTGAATCTAGTACTCCCATGTATCATTAAATCAGCTTAAGGTCTTCTGAAACGAGTTTGGACAGTTAATTTCTTGAGTCTTGTCAAATCATTCAAGGCTAAATCAATTGAAAAATCCACAACAATTAATGGCGACCGTGACATTTGCTGACGCTAGAGCGATCTGGAGTGACAAGAAAGCAGGAAAGTGCGCGGAGGTAAATGCAAAGAGAAATTCAAAGGTAAAGGACAAATTCTGTGCCCTGTTGAAGCTGTCCTTCACCTCGCATGTACTGCAATCTCTTTCTTCTCACTCCACATCGTCTGGTAACGTATAAAAATAACCAATTGCTGATTTAAATGACCATGTATTGTGTAAAGTGTGTGTTTACCTGTTTATCTGTTCTTGTTCTTGTTTGCTTTATTATGTACAGGTGTAAAACCCTCTCGCAGATTGAGGTGTAATGTTCAATGATGTGTGATTTCTAGATCTGATTCGGTTTTGAGTGCACCGGGCTCTAAAAATGAGTGAAACAACTCTAATGTGTGTGATCTAGTGTGTGATCTGGTTCTGGCCATTTAAAGATTCGGTTCGTGGGTACACCGGACGTTTGATCGCGTGAAATACCCTGGTATGTTTGAGGTAGGGCAGATCTGGTTTCGACCGTTAAACACAGGTGTCCGCATTTTGTCGCGGTGGTTATAACTGTTTCACTCACTTGCTCTTGCTGCAGATGAAGGGGTGGTGAACAGTTATTTGGTGTACTGTGAAGTGAGTTGGCTGCTTATTTGTCACAGTAGGTGACAGTTGTATGTTTATTGCTTAGTGGTTTGCGTGTAAAGGAGATAAAGCACGACGTCTATTGTAAAACGTCTACATAACGTTATCTGCTAGTTGCAAAGCGCAACGTCTATTGTGAACATCTGCATAACGTTACCTGTTGGCCTATTTTCCAATTTTGGAACGTTGTCGAAGATTATGAATATAATCGATCTATTTGGTGTTAATTAATTGGCTGTCATATATTAAATACGAGAAACGAGCATAAATGTCACATGTGGTTGGCCATGGCGAGCAGTGGTCTTTGTTGAACACTAAAAATCTATTTACCACATTTCGTTAAAGTCCGTTCGCAATTTCTTGTTTGAATCGTTTCATCCTTGTTAAATACGCCACACCTCTGATAAATTCAGTCCGTATCTACAAACGAGTTTGAGAGATACAAACCTTTTTGGGCCCCATGCAAAATAAACTCTAAAAACAACGGGAGCTCTGTTAAGATTGACCGTCAACTGACAAAGACGAAAGAAAATGGCCAATTAGCCGAGCTATCACATGTCAGATCCGGTCTCGGTGTGGTTTCCGGTGAAATAAACGACTTATTTGAAAAAAAAATGGCATTTTATATGCTAGCTCATAAAATTAAGAGGGTATTGTGTGCAGGAATAACTTCCGTTGGTTCGGATTTTCATTGTTTACAACGAGAGATGAATAAATTGGCGGCAACATCTGAGGAGGGGGAGCAGGCGGTATACTAAAGGCCATAGTGGGCTGTGTATAGAGAACCGAAAATTTACCTTATAAATTGGAAAAAAAACACGCTCAAAATAATTTTTGTAACATTCATTCTGATATAACTGCATTAAAGAGTGTTTTAAGTTGATAATAATGAGTTAAGTTGATTTAAGTCTTAGGACTAGGAAGTGGTAATCGCGATCAAGAATCGCGATGTCCGGAAGCAACTTCCTCTTCATTGTCACGCTGTAGACTAAAATGATCTAGTACGTGTTTTCAGAATTCGTCTTTTCTGTAAAATGAAATCGAATCGTGTCATCGACGCGAGGTGAGGCGCTTTGTGGGAAGACAATCGCAAACCACTTGATGCCGTGCACGATATTTCCAGCACGGCCGTGGTGTTGGGCCGTGCCGTGGCGACATCCGCTCCTGCTCCCCACCGGCCCCTCTCCGCATCTCCGCCCCTGCTCCCCCACCCCACATCTCCACCCCCTACCACCCCTGCCCCCACGCAATGGTCTTTATGAAGAGATTTATGAAGCGAAAACCCTCTTTGTTCTACTTTGTATTTCAGAATTGATGTGCACCTCATCCAACCTCACTGTGAAACTTTGGTGGACAGGTTGTGTGTCTCAGAGGTTTATGGATGGATTTGGGTGTAATCTGGTGGACAGTAATGTGTAAGGAGACCGATAGACATCAGAGGTCAGCGTTGTGACATGGTGTAGACAGATGGGAAATTGCAATGTTTGTGCCATGGATGCAGTGTCCCAATTCTGGTAAAATTGGTATTTACACATCACTACAATTGATAGTGATGCATTTGGTGGTGATTAATTCTGGTAAATTTGGAATTGGTGGTGGTACAAAGATTGGTGCATATTGTAGAACACTCCGATGTGACGTGTCAAGGGTCAGTTTGGGAAGATAAAACGTTGAACATTTTGATACTGAAGAAATAAATTGAAGATTGAAACAAGATTGTAATTCTATGAGACAAAGTATAGACGAATTTTTATTTCACTTCTAAATTTGTTGTGGACATGGACCTGTGTATCTTAAAATTGTGGACAAGATTACATAAAATTTTGGTGGACAAAAGTGGGTGTGATTCAACTGTTTAAGGATGTAAGGTAAAATTGAATTGTGGAATTAATTGTTTCAATGAGTAATCTTTCACCATGGAAAGGGTGACAAGACATGGGATTTTAATGGGATTTGTAATGGGATTTGGATGAGTTAAATATAAAAGATGTTTTACTTTTTGCCAAGAAAAAGTGACAATTATCTGAGGAGTCACCTCGGGCCAAACTTTGACCTTTGACGGCAGATAATTGTGTTCTGACAGCAGAAGACTTCCAAATAATATTTATGGCTGGATTGCTTCAAGGGAAAATGACATACTATTTGTTTTAATAGCTGAAGGGATTATAAAATTGCTATGAGATGAAATTATATTTTGGTGTTGGTGTAACAGTAATTACCTAGAAAAAAAATATCTGAAGAGTTACGGACATAATTTAGGCAAAATATGGTAAAGTAGTTGTTGACATTCCAGGCACATTTCAGAATGCTTGTTGATGTTTTTTAAAATTTCAAAGTCAAATTTTTACACCTTCCCCACATCGAGTTTAAGACTCCACAGCTACATTTACTTTAGGAGAGTCATATAGGACTCCCGGATAAATGGAAGTTGAAGGAAATAAGAAATGGGGATCACATGATTTCACCCATATCTAACAGGACTTTATAATGTTAATCTTTCTGTGTCACTAATAAAGCACAGAACATAAACAATAATTGTTTTTTTAAAGGAATATAGTACTGATGAAATCTCCATGTTCTCCACATGTAGCTTGGTTGAAAAACGGATGAAGATGAAAATTGACGATTATTGGGAGAATGTTGATGGGTCGAACTCTGTGAAATTGTTATTAAGTCACAGGTAGAGGTTACTAGGAAACTAGTTGTTACTAGGTAACAACAGTACAGACAGCCAAGCAAAATGGGTATGAAGACGTTGACCAACCACGATGTTGCGTATCTTTGTTGATGTTGTGGCCTTGTTTGTTTCAATTACGGTAGGAATTAATAGGATTGCTATTAAATGAGATTTTTTCAAATGGATGTTAAAGCGACGAAGAGTTGTATGAGATTATAATGTCATATAGCGATATCATGGCAAAGCTAATGTTAATTGTTGGATGGCAGAGGTAATGGTGCAGTTTAATGTTCACACTGTTTGGGAAAATAATGCTCTATGCAACATGATCCTAAAAATAACCCATCCCGACATCTAAGGATCAGGGAGGGAAGGAATGGAAAATTTGGGGTATTAAAGTTACGAAACTCAAAATATCTAGGTTTGGATGTACAGTCATTGAAAAAAATAAATTGAATATGATAAAGGTTCCAGATATCTCTGTATACGAGGCATTCTTATGGGGTTAAAATTATTATTTTTTTGAATAAAGGTGCATTCATGAGGAAAGAAATTTTTGTCTGTTGAAATAATAGTTGTAAAGAAGAGGTGGTATTCTTCATCATTGAGAAATCGAGCGAAGGGCAATGTTAAATAAGCTATTTGGAAAATTGGCAAATAAATTGATTAAAATAATGAGGATAAGCCAATTAGATTTTGATTCAATTCTGAATCCAGATCCGGCCCAACTTTGGGATACAAAATTGATAAGGACTATGTATTATTATGATGTTGTTTAAGTACGAAAGGTGTGTGGTCACAAATTCAAAGGCAATGGAAGATATATCTTTGGGAAGTTTGCAAAATTTGTGAGGGATCTTGCATGGGTCGAGCAAAGCATTTTTTCAGTTTATTGGAAGTTGGATTTTGTAAAGTGTATACAACCGTGTTGTGAAGATATGAACATATATATGGTTTAATGTAACCACAGTAGAAAATAATATACAGATTTGGAACATTTTGTAAACTTTTGAATAATGAGAAAATTCATAAAATTCATTTTTTTTATTTATGTAATGGAAAATATTTGGGTTACAAGTGGAGAAGCATGTTTGAAATTACGATCCAGTGGATGGTCAATCATTAGTACTGTATGTTTTATCACAATAGATATGCTAAGATATTGTGTTATGATTAATGATATGAACGAGATGAAGTAGTGAACCTTAAAAAGGGAGGAAAAAACACAAATTTTATGAACTATTGAGCGTGCTGTTACGTAGTTTAAAATAAAAAACGTGATGTTACGTGCACTAACACCATACACTTTTTATAACTTGGGACATCTACATACCGGTGCCATTTGTATTCACTAGTTAAAGTGGAAGTATGAAATTGTAAAATGTGATGATAAAACTAGGTTATTTTTTTTCTTGTAAAAATAATAAAAATAAAGGGGGAGTATCCAGTAAAAGGATGTTCAAGTGAACTTTGTGCTGTGAAAAGAATGTCAAGTTAATGTAAGTGTTTTGTTTGATCAATTTTGTTCAATTTGTGTTCAAATGATCAGTTTTATCACAATTCATAAAAAATGATGAAGGGCTGCTCCAATTAATTGAATGAAATGAGTAATCTTGAACCAGAAGGAAAACATGGCCTCACTGAAGGAAGAGTGGAATTATGTGATTTACAGTATTTTTTAGTGAGTAGTGTGGATTTTTATAAGGTGAACTAGAACGCCACTCAGTAGAGCGCACACTCCCGCCGTGGGTCAAGTTGGAATAGTACGATTTCGCAAAAGTTTGAGGGAGTAGTTCAGTGACAACACAAGACAAGACAACACAAGACAGACACTGCAAAGATATATATTTAGAATATATAGAAAATATAAAAAAAAACAAGGCAATGTCACTTACATTTTCAGATTCAGCGTTCAATTCTATATAAGTGAGTGTATTTTGAGGCATGTGTGACTTCAAATAAAATTGTAAGCCAGGAAAACGTTCGTTTCATTCCTTAGGGATACAACATGTAAAACTGGCCCAAACGTCAAAACAAAACTTGCTCATTTTAAGTCGTACAAGCTAATGCAACCACTCATTCTTCTGGGAAGAATCCCGTGCACATGCTTGTCACACTTATAACTCACCTAAGTCTTTATAAGTTCATCAAATACTGACACCACGATTGACATTCGCTGAGGTAAATGTTGATATCTCTTCTGAGGTAAAAAAAAAAAAAAAAGTTTTAAAGCATTATACGTATCAAACGATACATTTTATGAAACGGGGAAACCTAATACACACTTTGGTGGTTTTAAAATGACAGAATATGTCTTTACTAGAAAAAGAAAAAAAAAACCTTGAAGACGACGCTGCTAGCAAAATACACCGCTCCAACGCATAACCACGAGTTTAAACTACATTGACAACAAATATGAAAACTATTTTCATATCACAATGTTAAATATAGAATATACAGAAGATAATGTTAAAAAAAAATGAGCCCTATCTTCCAATGGTAAACAATCCTTCAAAAGATTCCTGGATCCAGAATAATATCCTGAGCTTCACCAAAAACTAATCAATTCTTCCTTATCCCAAGAGCAATCATCCCATCAACTTTCATCCAAATCCGTTCAGAACTTTTCCAGATATCTTGTTCACAATCACACACACACAATCACACACACACAATCACACACACACAATCACACACACACAATCACACACACACAATCACACACACACAATCACACACACACAATCACACACACACAATCACACACACACAATCACACACACACAATCACACACACACAATCACACACACACAATCACACACACACAATCACACACACACACACACACCACACACGATCGAATGCATTACTCCCTCGCGGGAGTAATAAAAAGGGAAGGAAACAGTGCCCTTGGGGCATGCACCTGTTACATATTCATGCACCTGTTCCATAGGTATATGCATAGGAAACTGCTATCTGTCCATTGAATGTTTGGACTGTTACGGATGAGAAGTACAGTGATATGGTAATCGTTGTTGGGATGTCACGAGGTTATTTCTGGGATTGTACGTTATTTGAGATCTAGTGGGATTAATGTGTATGTCAGGAACATTTTGAAAAGAAATATGGATATATGGCATTACTAAAATAAAACCAAGCAATTGAGAGTTCTTGGGTTCATGGGATATAAATTGTAGAAATATAAAGGCAATGTACAGGGAATGTGACGTGTTGTTTTTGGAACAAACATGTGGGTTAAAATAATTGGCTATGATTATTTATATGAATAATGGACTGTTCCATGGCTAGAGAAAATGGTTGATCTTGGCAACAGATGTTGTAAAATAAAAAATAAAAAAATGAATGTGAGATAATAAAAATAATGTGAAAAAAAATTAAGGATGGGAAAAATGAGGCCTATTATAAACAAACATTCAGGTTGATAAATTGAGGCCTATTATTTTTGTTTGTTTTATTTGTTATAAAATAAAGAAAAAAGGGAGGCAAGGATGATTTCAAGGAATTATGTGCTGAAAGTAATGTGAAACATACACCGATGGGTTTTTTTGGGAAATTGATACAAAGGAAATCTGTGATAATTATGATAAAAATACATAAATGGTTAATTTTGGATTTATGCTTTGATTTGATTTGGAAATAATATGAAATATGAAATGAATATGAATATATGAAAGTAAGGTTGATGAAAGAAGACAAATTATTTAAAAGTTACAGTAATGATTGATTTCCTTCTCACCTTGTGGTGAAAGGACCACATGATTATGCAAATGTTCATTGAATACATGATAAGATTTGAGATTTCTGGGTGATAGAATTTGGGGTATTTTGTTTTGTTAAAAAAAAGAGAAAAACAATTTTGAAGATTTATTGAATACTTGAATATGTACTTTGGTTATGCTCAAAACATGTACACCCCTGATTTAATGTTTTGTTCAGGCATTACACATGAAATATAATCTTTCAAATGTTCTAGGAGAACCTGTGAACCAATGTAAATTGTTATAAGGTAGGACATAATCGGGATATTGATCACAGTCAGTTATAATGCGTTAATTCCATGTTTTTAAAATGCTTCTGCTTGATCCAGAGTGTCGGAAACAGGCTAATCAAAAAAGAAGCTTTTGGAAGAGTTGATCAGTGAATTTGGCTGGCTCAAGATGAAATTATAATGCCATACACCTCCAAAACATGGAAAGACACTTTCCTTTGGAAAATTGAAAATTGTGGTTCACTTACCTTCACAGGAGTTTCAAGACGACCATTTGCCTGCACCACATTAGTAGTGTATATATGTTGCTTCTGGGACACTCATTTTCCCATTGACTTACATGTTAATTTTCCTCTTAACCTCATTGCCCATTAACACCTCTATTTCTCCCACCCTCATCTTTATGAACCTTTTGTCTATAGTACCTATCCTTAATGTTGTTCATTAGACCACTCAAACACTACAAATATTTGTTTTCCCTTATAGACCTATAATCCTTCTTCTACATATCATCTGGCAGATTATCTTTGACCCACTCAAACATCGACCCATTCACTTACATGTTAATTTTCCTCTCACCTCTTTACAAACCTTTTAGCCTTTTGACACCTATCCTTAATGTTGTTCATTAGACCACTCAAACAATGATTCCCCCTTGGTCTTATGGTACTCTTACTATCAATGATCCCGAGTAGACCACTCAAACATTGATCCTACAAATATTTGTTTATGCGTGGGAAATAATTTAATTCTCTTGCTACTCCCTTCACCATCTAATATATAAACAAAAAAGATGTTTGAGTTTGGTTCTTTATTAAGATATTTTAACTGAGCTAAGATAAAATGGTAAACCTCCCTCAATGTTCTTGTTTGAGCGCCTCGTGCCGCCCACTTTTTGGTAAGCACCGCCCACTTTTGGTAAGCCCCACCCACTTTTTTGCTAAGCTCCGCCCACTTTTTGGTAAGCTCCGCCCAGGTTTTACTACGCCCCGCCCCTTTTTGTTAACCCCACCCACTTTATAAACTCTGCCATTGTATCATTTTCAGTTAAGACATTACATCATTTTCAGGGAATTTCCATCACATCATTTCCAGTTAAGACATGCCCAGGGAATTTCCACAGGAAATGACACACCCAGTCCTTATAAAAGGCACCGACCACACAGGCTTTTTCAAACACGCTTTCTGCTTCACTTGAGAATGGACTACTATGCCGAAATGGATTGGGATAACTTTGCTATTCCTTGGAGTCCTACGACCTGTGGAGAACTCAACCTTCAGATTGATGAACTGGACTCGAACCTCTTATCAATGGAGGTAAGTTTGTTTATTTATTTATTTAATTAATTAATTATTGAATTATTTATTTTAATTTTTTTTTTTTTAGATGAGACTCGTGTAAGAGTTAACAAAGTTTATTTTAATATTCATAGAGCTTGATTTATACAAATAAAAATATTGTAGTAAATTAATACATTGTTATTTTCTTTCACAGGAAATTGTATCTGAGATACGAAATGAAAATTCTGCTTTTAACACAACTTGGGATGAAGTTATTTTTTTGTTTGAAGACATTTTGAACAACCAAGACCCCCAGAACGAGTTCTACCTTGATGACCCAGCCAAAGAGTTATACCTTGGAGATCCACAAAATCCTGAAAAAGAGTTTTACCATGATGATACTTGTTGTGAGTTATCAAAACAAAACCCACTGAACAAGTTCTACCTTGATGAGCCAGAATACAAGTCATACATTGGAGACCCACAAATTTCTGAAAATTGGGAAAGGGGAGTTCTCCCTGATGGTCCGCAGTTATACTATGTGAGACACATCATAGAAACCCTAAAAAATTGGGCAAGGAGAGTTCTCCCTGATGGTCCGCAGTTATACTATGTGAGACACATCATAGAAACCCTAAAAAATTGGGAAAGGGAAGTTTTCCCTGATGGTCCGCAGTTATACTATGTGAGACTTATCACGGAAACCCCCAATATTTCTGAAAATTGTAGTTCTACCTTGGAGACTTGGAAAGATGGTTATATTTTTGGAGACTCGGAATGGGGGTTTTGTTTTGATGACTCGGAATGTGATACCTATCTTGGAGGCTCAACAGGAATGTGGTTATACCGTGGGAACATGGAAAGTTGGTTTTATTTTTGAGACTCTACCTTTGGGGTCCATCTTGGAGACTCTTTGGATTCTAAAGCAATGAACAATGTTCTTTGTTTAATGACGCTTGATTTAAGCAATATCAAGAAAGTTCGAGGAAGAAAATACTGGAAAATTCTTTCTTCCCATTTCTACTTCTTCAAACTTGAAAGCCTTGAAAGACAGAATTTGAGGAAGAGGAAAAAAAAAAAATACGTATGTTTTAAAAAGAAAAAACAGATTATGTTAGGGTTTGGGTGGGATTTTGAATGTGAGGGTTAGGGATGGGGTTGGGTTAGGGATGGGGTTGGGTTAGGGATGGGGTTGGGTTCGGGATGGGGTTGGGTTAGGGTTTGTATATTATTATGACTCACTCACACACAAAAGTTAAGCTCCAACTGAAAAGTTGAGGGATTCTGTGTTTGGGGTTCACAGATCTCAAGAACGTATCCCCATTGCACACACAAAAGTTAAGCCCCAACTGAAAAGTTGAGGGATTCTGTGTTTGGGGTTCACAGATTTAAAAACGTATCCCCATTATACACACACAAAAGTTAAGCCCCAACTGAAAAGTTGTGGGATTCTGTGTTTGGGGTTCACAGATTTAAAAACGTATCCCCATTATACACACACAAAAGTTAATCCCCAACTGAAAAGTTGTGGGATTCTGTGTTTGGGGTTCACAGATTTAAAAACGTATCCCCATTATACACACACAAAAGTTAAGCCCCAACTAAAAAGTTGTGGGATTCTGTGTTTGGGGTTCACAGATTTAAAAACGTATCCCCATTACATTTTATTTATTTATTTATTATTTTCAAGGGTACTATTTGCTTACTTGTGTTTTTTGTAATTCTTGCGAGTAAAATGAACCCAAGATTTCTTCTCCATTTAAATCATATAATTTGTAGGTCCAAGGGACTGTATCCATCACATCAATGATTTTAAATAATTCACGAGTCCATTTTTGTGTATAACCTTTCTCAAAATGACTTTTCCATTTGTATATTCTTACAATATCACCAACTTTAAACTTGGGCTTTCTCAAATTAATCTCCTTTTCATATTCTAATTTTGTAAATGTTTCCGATGGTTTTGATTTTGTTGATGAATGAACTGTATTATTGTAATTATCTACAATATCCTGAATTAAATACACCCATTTTTGAGAACCGAGTTGTGCGAATTTTTTATATAGTCTCTCTTTCAAAGTACGATTAAAACGCTCAATAACAACTGCTTTTCCTTCATTAAAGGTGCTGTATAATTTAATACCCTCCCCCTTAAGAAATTTCATAAATATTTTGTTATAGAACTCTGTTCCTTCATCAGTCCATAACTTCTTTGGTTTCCTTTTATTCCTATCAAATATTCGCTTAAAGGCTAACAATAAAGTATCACCTCTCTTATTTTTCAAAGGAACAACCCAGGCAAATCTACTCCTCAAATCAATAACGGTTAAAGCATACCTGTATCCCTTATCATTATTTAGTTCGATTAAATCAGCGGACCATATGTGGTCGGTGTATTTAGAATAAACTTTCCTTCATTTAAACTTTGTGATTATAGGTTTATGTAATTCATTAGCCAAAAGCTCCTCAGTCTTGATAACATCATTGGAGTTTAATCGTTTTGTGGGAAATAACCAAGACCAAGTTTCAATTTAGCACTTATCATTTTTTTCACAATAAACCTATCAACTTTCTCTCTCAATGTAGGATTTCGTATCAAGGACAAATTATACAACATTTCTCTGTCTGCTTCATGTTTTTCATCCAATGTAGTGGTATTCCCATAAGCAATATCATGCTTCATACACACTTCATCAACCCTATTTATCGGCTTGGACCAAGGTTTAGGATTGTCAGCCTCATCTAATCTTTTATCCAGGTTTGTTCCAGGACCACAGAAAGAATATCCAGGTAGATGTAGTTCCCCAGGAATTCCAGTTGTTGTAAATTTACTTCCTGACAGAAACTTTTGTATGTCTCCTCCACTTTTAGGAGAGATGAATTGGCACTTTTTAGAGCCACACACTTCACATATTCCTTTTTGATAAACTCTATTATTTTTAGCTTTAACATAAGAGATATTTTTAGATTTGGTTTTCTTTTTACATTTGAGACAATAACTCATATTTATTTATCAGAAAAATTCCGAAAGAGTATCAAAACCTTTTTGGTTTTCAACATATACATTTCTATCTCAATTTTTAAAACATAAAGAATCCTTAGGAATGCCTTCACTCTCTCCTCAATTTATTTACAAATAAAAACTAACTGAAGTCAATAACACCAACATCATCAACTATATGACCTTTGTCTTCTTCATGTAAATCTCCTCGCTGAACTCATCTCAACCATTTTTAAAATCATTATCTTAGTAAGAGTTGTTAATTCTTTATTTTCCTCTTCGGTGCGTTGAGATTGATTTATTTGCTGTAATACACTCAATCTTTTACGAATCTCACTGATTTCCATCTTTTTATATTTTTCCTCCCTCTCTCTTTGCTCCCTTTCCTCCCTCTCCTCCTACTTTTTCTCCCTCTCCTCCTTCTCCTTTTTCTCTCTTTCCTCCTTCTCCCCTTTTCTCTCTTTCCTCCTTCTCCCTTTTCTCCCTCTCCTCCTTCTCCTCCTTCTCCTTCTCCTTTTTCTCCCTCTCCTCCTTCTCCCTTTTCTCTTTCCTCCTTCTCCCTTTTCTCCCTCTCCTCCTTCTCCCTTTCCTCCTTCTCCTTTTTCTCCCTTTTCTCCTCCTTTTTCTCCCTTTCCTCCTCCTTTTTCTCTCTTTCCTCCTTCTCTTCTTCAACTCCTTCCTCATCCCTTGCTACCCTTGAGTTTGAGCCCCAAAGAATATTATACATATACTCATCTGGATTTTGAGATATTCTTGTATCTATAATTATTTTTCTCATAATAGGATACCAATAAGATTTGTTGATGATTTCTAAAAGAGTTTTATATTTCATAACTTTGAGAAGTTCATTTTTATTTAATATTTTAAACAAGTCTCTATTTGTGGGTTTAACAATATCAGTACAAGGCCAGTTTTTAATGACAAAATTCCCATGTATATGCTCCACATCATAAGGTATGTAATACCGAGCACCCTTTTCTTGTAGGTATCCTTGAATACAAAAATTATAATTCTCTTGTAGTCTTCTTCCTGCCATTTATGTATCAGAAATATATGTGAGATTAATATTATGACAGGTAATACCACCCCATCTTCCCACTACCAAATCGGTTTGTATTCCTCGGCTTTCTATCCTTATCTCATTACCTTCCTTCTTTGTCATGCTAACCATCGCTATACTATCATATATTTTTCTTTTCTTAAAACCATGTATTTGTTGTTTATTAATTGTACTTCCACATAAATCCTTTTCCTCACCAAGCGGATAATATTCCTCTTTACGAGTGATTAAAATCATGTAGGTCTTCTATGTTTATTGAAAAAGACCAATTATACCCTAAATCAGGCATATCATACCCCCATTTATTAACTCGCATATTAACTATATGTCCTTCTTTATAAAATTCAATTGTAAGCAGGTAGTTAAATTCAATGAGGAAAGGTGTATGGTCAGTATAACCAGGTGTTGTGGTTGTAAATTTTACTTGTTTAACAAAACGTGCTGTTTTCTTTAAAAATATATATTGTGATAAATCACTATCTAATTAAGTCATTCGCATCTGTAGGGTTTGCATAATTGATTAATTTATAAGTATTCTTCATATTAATATTTTTCCTTATACTATATTTTTGTTGTTCAGCCTGTGCCTTTGTATAATAATTTGATAAATCAATATCCTGAGAGGATTCTCCAAAGATAGAACCATCTTTTCCAACATAAGTCATTTATATTAGATTAAAAATGATATCATAAAAATTTTCATTATTGTTGAGTTTAAATAATACATATAAACATAATTGACCACAACATTTAGAATTAATTTCTTGAACTTGAAATGTTTGATAAACACCATTCTGTAAGAATTGTATTACTTCAACAGGCGGTGGCATACCATAACTATCAAAATAATATTTATCCTGACTATTATGAATACAAACCCAATGAGAACCATTCTGTGTGTCTAAATTCATAATAATATTCTTTGTATTCTTATTTATATGTATTAATTCATCTCTCATACAAATAACCACATTATCAATTTTTTGTGTTTTACAATACTTAGCTAGTTCTATATTTGACGTTGTATTCTTTCCAAATTGTTTAAACCATTTATCCATTTATTTATGAGAAAAATACAATCCATTACCCCGTTTAGTTAGTTTAACACCCGCTTGAGCGATAGAGGCAAGCATATCTCCAACCAACAATCTAGCTTTATCAGGTAGACTTTCAAGTTTTTGAGCAAAATCTACAATTACACCACTTCCACTAATTTGTTTCTCCAACTCCTTGTTATGTCTTTCCAATTCTTTTTGAGCTTTTAGTTGTGCCTTCCTTTCGTTAGCAGTTTTTACCGCTGCTGAAATACCACCAGTCAATGCTCCCGCCGCACTTACACCAGCAAATAAAGGAATTAGAAACGGGAGAAATCCTCCCTCTTGTATTGAATATTTCTTTAACATAGGTTTTGTCATTTTAATTTTAAGTGAACCAGTATCATTTAGTGTTTTTACTTGTGTGTGTGTGAGTAAAACATCAATTCTTACAGCTCCTTTTCTTTGAATTGTATTAACATTAATAATACAAGGCTTTTGATTTTGAATAAAAGATGTTAATTTATTAAGATTGATTTGATTAACATATACCCCTACCATTTATTTATGAGAAAAAACCTATGTGATATTAATCATAACACCATTATCTGTATTAATCTGTAATTCTGTTTCCTCCAAAAGCAAACAATAAGCATCAACTTCTTCATTCTCTCCTCTTTCAATGTATAGAGAAGTATCCACTCTATTAGACTTTATAGTTTCCTTTTGAGAACTCAGGTCAATTGCGTAGATTGTATAAAGTTTTTGAAACGCAACCATATCCAAAATAGGCTCATTATTACCGTTGCTTTCACACACCTTTTGGTAAGACTTGTCGGCTTCCACATAATCATTTTTTTCCCAATCAATTTCCAATCTATCTCGCGGATAAAATGTACCATCAAGAGAAACCCAAAGTTGTTTCACCTTAGCATTATCACTCAGCGCATTATTCTTATCAGTACCTTCATCTCCATCTGGTTTCTTAAAAATGAGCCATAGGTATCGTGGCTTTCCTTGAACACCACCTAAATTCCAAGTGTAGGTAGTGTGTTCCAGTTTAACGTGTTGACATCTTCTTTTAAGGTATGATACATTTAGTGGTTTCTTTGAGTTAAGTCTTCTATTTAACATCTCTTCCGTTTTAAGATTAGGAGTATATTCACTAATATACCAACACAAATCATTAATAACAAATTTATTATTATCACCAAAAGCATTTTGAGCCCCAAAAAGCAATCTATTTACATTATCATTCCTTTGTAGTTGAAATCTAATTTTAAGCCCATACAAAACTTTATCATAATCACAAAATCCAAATATACCTTTAAGAGGTACTGCTACGGTAAAACTATTCTCTGCTTTTGTATCATCATTATACATTGACTTCCTTTGACTATAACCAGGGTCAGCATTTGTTCCCGTTGACATATCAGGAATAAAACCTTCAACAGCTCCCTTACCCATTCTATCACTAAACGAATACAGTGTAAATTTCATCATTTCAGATGTAGCAGAGACATAATCAACTGCTTCAACCTTCCGTTTGACTTCCGTTTCCGGTCTTGCTGGCGATGGTTCGTTTTTTCGCAGCTCCACACGCTCTCCATCGAAATCGAAGTTAAGTAATTGTTCCCATTTGTATTTTCGTTATAACTGTATTTCTTTTATGGTGTATGTACGTATATTGTCCCGTCAAAGATTTTCGGTGCAAATCTTTCATACCTGTATTGAAAATCGTGTTAATTTGTGTCGTCTTGAGGCCTTGTACAGTGTACACTGTACAACCTTGAGGCTTTGTTTTTCTCTCAGCGCCTGTCGTTTGTGATCCAATAACTTTCGTTCTCTGTTTTCGCAGTCTTTCCACCCCAAAGCCTACTTCCTTATGTAAATCTCAACTCAAAAAAACAACAAAAAAAGACATTACCTTCTCTGTGCTCATTCGTTTATTCATTCTTATTCGTTCGTTCGTTCTTCGACCACGTGTTTCTCCCCCATTTCCCCAGATAGATTGTCAAATTTCAACTCGTTATTTTATCGTCCATGCGATATTGTTTGATTATAGTTAGTTTTGGTTTGAATTTCCTGTAACTCGTAATTAATTAATCGTGTTCTGCTCCTCGTGTGTGGCCTTGTAGTTGTACCCCCGTCGGTGTTTTGTTAACTTAAGCGTGTTTTGCTTGGCTCTTGGTTTTTTCCCTTCTACCCCGAACATAATACTGTCTAACGTTCTAAATCCCCACCCCCCCCCCCCCCCAAAAAACAAAAAAAACAAAAACATTTATTTTATTTTCTCCACGTGTACTGTTGGCTCATCCTGTATTTTCTGTCCAGGTGTGCTGTTCGCCCCACCCCCATTATCTCCTTGCCATCCACCGTTTGCCCTTCACGTGACTCGTGGTGGTCCCTCTCGGCTCTCCCCCCATTGGTATTTTTGTGCATATAAGATTGTTCATAGTTCTGTTTAAATATTATTTAAATATGTTTAACCTTTCCCCTTCTGTTTTTTATTCAGTGGTATATTACAACACGCTGTTTTTCTTCCTATTTAAAAGGCTTTTCTCAATTTCCTCTCCAACTCATTCCACTTCAAAAAAAAGAAATTCAATATCTTATACGTCTCCCTCACTACATGGTCTAAATTCACATTCATTCCATCCCTCCTCCATCGTTCTGAATCGGATTGCTAACTTGAAAATCACAACAAACCGAATTTGTTATCAATGTTCGTCTTTCATTAATCATCCACTTTCTAAACTCCCCTCTTGCCCCTCCCATCCAAATCCCCCCCCTTGCACCTACACTCCGAAACTTCCCCCTTGCCCCTCCACTCCTGAACTCCCCCCTTGCCCTTCCCCTCCTAAACTTCCCCTTTGCCCCTCCCCTCCTAATCCCCCCCCTTGCCCCTCCACTCCTGATCTCCCCCCTTTCCCCTTCCCTCCAAAACTCCCCCCTTGCCCCTCCCCTCCTAAACTCCCCCCTCACTCCTCCCCTTCAAAACTCCCCCCCAATCCCTCCCATTCAATTCTCCCCCCATACCATTCCTCTCCAATTCTCTCTCCTCCCCCCTCCTCCTCCAAGCTGCCTCCTCCCCACTTCGTCTCCCTTCTATCTCATACCTCCACCCCCCCAAACCTTCTACTTTCCTCTGCCCCCCCTCAAACAACCCCTCACTGTGCCGCATCCCTTCACCATCAAACCTTTCATCCTCCTCATCCTTCCCTTTCTTGGAACTCTTCTGCAACATCTGAAACACTATCAACTGCTCTCCCTACCTCCCCCTCTCATCCTTCATCTTACCCTACTCCTCCCCTCCCCTGTCCTGTACCCGATGCTCCCCCTCTCTCTTCATTAACGGTATGGACCTCAAACATCCGGGGCCTTCGCTCAAACCTGACTGATCTCTCCATACAGGTTGCTTCTGACAATCCAGACTTGATCTGCTTAACAGAGACTTTCCTCCTTCAAGATGTCTCTGATTCCTTAATATCTCTTCCTGGTTACTCCCTCCTCCGGTATGATAGACCTGAGCCTCGGCCTGGTGGTGGGGTGGCTATCTTTGTCAAAAACTCTCTTCCTCACTCTCCTTGCACTGCTCTCTTTCCTCCTCACCCGCAGGAGTACCTCTGGTTACGGCTTCCTCTCCGCTCCCACCTTTTGTTCATACTAGGGCATGCCCGTACTATATATATATCTAAAATTATATCCCCCCCCTCTATTTACATGAAATGGTTTGGTCCATTCGCAAAGCCAAAGCGAACGGCTTGCGAGTACGGTAGAACCCCCCCCCCCCCTCTATTTACATGAAATGGTTTGGTCCATTCGCAAAGCCAAAGCGAACGGCGAACGGCTAAATCGCCATAGCTCGGTAGCTCGCTGCTCTCTGATTGGTCGAATCGTTTTTTGGACATAGCTCGGTAACTACTTGTCCGATTAATATGAAACCTTGAAAAGGCACATCCTCGGGTCCCCAGCAATATACCTGGCAAGTTTCAAGTATATCGGACCGGTAGTTGTCGAGAAACAGCGGTCGCATACACACAGAGATTAGTGGAATTATAGATAGATGTGTTCTGTACCGTCCCCCAAACAGTGATGACTCCATCTACATTTCAATGTCTGACAACATGGACCAACTTCTATCCACTCATCCCAACTCTCTCTTCCTCATATGTGGTGACTTCAACTGTCATCATGCCACCTGGTTGGGTGTGGGTTCCTCTCTCACTAGTCATGGCACCTCAGCAAAGGACTTCTGTGACTCACTGGGATTGACACAATCTGTCAATTTCCCGACCCGGATCTCAGCCAATGGAGTATCTTCTCTTCTAGACTTGGTTATGACAAACTTCACTGCTAATGTCTGCTGCTCTTCTTCTGCTCCAATCGGTTCTTCTGATCATGTGCTTGTCAAAGTGGACATCTCTCTGGCCATTCTCAGAGAGCCTCCTCAGCGTCGACGAGTCTGGCATTTCACTCAGGCCGACTGGGACGGTCTTCAAGCAGCCATCAATCGTCTGGATTGGTCTCCCATCTCCACTGCCTCTGACATCAATTCTTCCTGGGAATTCTTCCAAAGCAAACTGATCTCTCTCATGCACAGATTTATCCCATCTCGCCTTCAATTGTCTTACCCTTCCTCCCGTCCATGGTACACTGAATCTTGTGGTGAGGCAGTTGCCCTGAAACAACTTGCCTTTGCCTCTTGGAAGGCTAATCCAACTGAAGGAAATCTCAGTTCCTTCCACCAAGCTCGGAACAAGTGTGTGTCTACCCTCAGGAGTGCCAGGAAGCACTATCTCTCCTCACTCAAGAATGAACTCTCAAACCTGTCTCCTTCCTCCAAATCCTGGTGGCGTCTGGTCAAATCCGTTTCTGGTGTTTGTTCCCCCTCCATCCCCTCCCTTACCTCAAATGGCCACACAGTTGACATCGCACGTGACAAAGCCGAATGCCTCAACTCTGTGTTCGCCTCGAAATCCTCAGTCCCAAACCCATCTCTCTCTGTTCCCACCTTTCCCAGTCGAACCCAACTGCTCCTGGACTCTGTGTCCTTCTCTCCTGACAAGGTGGAGGAGTTTTTGTCAAACCTCGACTCTGATTCTGCAACTGGACCAGACGGCATCAGCCCACGGGTCCTAAAATCCTGCTCTGCCGCTCTATCTCACCCTCTCTCTGTTCTTTTCACCCTATCTTTTGCTCAAGGTCATCTGCCAGCATCCTGGAAATCAGCTAACATTACCGCTTTACACAAAAAAGGTGCAAAAACAGATCCTTGCAACTACAGACCAATCAGCCTGCTCCCAATTATCAGCAAAGTCATGGAATCCATCATTGCTTCGGATATGAAATCTTTCCTCTTCTCCAATGGCTTGATCTCTGATCATCAATTTGGTTTCAGACCAGGTCACTCTACTCTGGACATGCTGCTTCTGCTGTCTCAACAATGGATGGAGGTCCTCAATGCCAAACAGGAAATCAGAGCTGTCTCCCTTGACATATCAAGGGCCTTTGATATGGTCTGGCACCCAGCTCTGCTCACCAAACTCTCTCCTATGGTATCCATGGAAATCTCCATGCATGGCTTGCGGACTTCCTCTCTGGTCGTAGTCAACGTGTGGCCCTGAATGGATTTCTCTCATCTCCCCTTCCTGTTCAGGCTGGAGTTCCCCAAGGAAGTGTGCTGGGCCCTGTGCTTTTTCTGGTCTTTATCAATGATCTCTGACTCTCTGGAAAATCCTCTCTATCTCTTTGCTGATGACTCCACTCTCTGCCGCTCCATTCCTCTTCCCTCAGATCGGCAGTCTGCAGCCTCCTCACTCTCTGAAGACCTGGACAAAATCACAGACTGGTCAAACAAGTGGAACATGTCTTTCAATCCTGACAAATCTCACTCTCTTACTATGTCTCTCCGAAAAGATCGACTGGACAACCCTCCCATCTACTTTCTCAACAATCCTCTCCAAGAAGTTCTGTCACTCAAGCTTTTGGGTCTCACTATCTGCCATGATCTTTCTTGGGAAAACCACATTTCCAAGCTGGCCTCCAAAGCCAGTCGCCGACTGGGCATCCTCCGTCGTGCGAAGTCCTTCCTCGGCACACCTGAGCTCCTCACCACATACAAGGCTTTCATCCGCAGCTCAATGGAATACTGTTCTCCCCTATGGGCTGGTGCTCCTGCCTCACACCTGGCTCGGCTTCACGCTGTTGAATCCAAAGCTTTCAAAATCATTGGAATCTCCCGCGATGAAGCTATCTCTGAGGGCTTTTCACTCACTCACCGCAGGCAGGTAGGTGGCCTTTCTGTCTTCTACCGACTCCTCTCCGGCCTTGCTCCCCCAGCTCTCTCTGTGCTCTGTCCCCCAAATATTCCTACAGGTCGCACAAGATCTGCCAGCAACCCTCTGATGGTTAAACTGCCGAAATATCGGCTCTCTGCTCACCTTCACTCTTTCATTCCTCTTTTCTCCCGCCTGTGGAACAAACTCCCACACTCCCTTCAATCCCTCTCCTCCCTCCAGGTCTTTAAAACAGCTGTTCACCACCATCTCTTATCTTCCCCGATCCATAACCTTGATCTTTTCTACCCCCACTAATTCACCCCAGATCCACCTTGTTTGAAATTCCAACTTCTTTCCTGGAAATCCTGGCAGTGTCCATATGTTTATACCTCTCCCACCCCCCCCCCCCCCCCCCTTCACATGCCTCCCCCCCAAAGCCCTCTCCCTCCCACAGATCTCTCCATGTCTCCATGTCTCTCGGTCCCTGCTCTCAAATGTTGTGTTTGTGTCCTTCCCCCTCTCTCCCCATCTTGTCTACCGCTCCCGATGTTATTTGTTTTATGTGTCTGTTTGTCTTTCTGTGTGATTAATGTTCGCTCTTTCACGAGCCTCGATCTTGTATACAAAAAAAAAAAAAAAAAAAAAAAAAAAAAAAACTCTTGTGTTCCAATATACAGGCGGACACTATCAAACATTTTCCAGAAGAAATCATTTACGAGTGTAGCATTAGTATTATTCGCAGCCTTAGTGAATTTAAATTTACACAGCAAGAAACTATCAGCTATATTCAAGTAAGTTTGTTGATTATTTATTTCAAAACTTTTTGTTCCATTTGAATTCCAGTCTGTTCCTGTTATAGCATTTACCTTGAAATAGTCTTCCTTTTTAGTGGAGTTTGAAATGATAATCGTATCATCCAAATCATAGATACTATCAATCGCTTCCATACTTGTATTTATATAGCATTAAAATTGTTGAAACCCTGACCCAAGTATTTTAATGATTTTTTGTCGTTCTTGTGAAGATAGTTGAGTTTTACCTTTTTTTATTTCTTTGATTGCTTGTAATTTATGAGACTCCTTTTGAGCATCTTTTATACTCTTTATAGCACCCGCAACTGAGCCCACGGCAGAAGCAGTTGAACCAATTAGGTCTTTATGTTTAAGAATGGTTGAACCAATACCCATTAGAGTATCAATTATCCCATCTCCTTTATTTCTAAATTGATGTCCCACACCCCGTTGTCTCTTTGGTTTATAGTATCCTCTACCAAGAAACATACCTTCACCCTTATAGTATGGTGAAAGGAACATCCCTTCCCCTGTAATTACTTTATATTTTCCCAACTCGTGTTTTCTCACAATAACCATTATTTATTTATTGAAAAACTTCACGTAGGTGAATTCTGATGGATATAATTTCTTCATTAAAGGAGATCATACGATTATCTTGATCGGTTATCCTAAAATTTACTCTGTATATGGTTTTTCCTGACACAGGTAAATAGACAAGATTTTTTGGTTCCATATTGAATTTATAACCAATCGGGGTTGAGTATGCACTGAATGAAAATATTGTATTTGTTCTTATTCCATCGTTATAAGCACCATCAATCAAATCACAATGAATTAATACTGAATTTATACCGGAGGATATTTGAATGACATTATCACTGTAAGACGTCCCGTTAGTTTCAATCTTTTTTGAAGAGAAACCCAATAGCTCTCTGAACGAATTTTCAATCGTGAAATCAACTTTATAATTATTTTTAAGTTTAATCGTTGATTTTGAAGTGTGTTTTTGAATATCTATTCCCATATTTTTTGGTTCATCACCTTTTTCTTTCATAAGGCGAGAGACTTCAGAAGATATTTGAGAAATCTCGTAAGCTCCGGGTGAAACTGTTATAGTTTTGTACCCACTTCCTGGATTATAACTAAACTTGTTGTTTTTCTCTGTGATGTTAAAAAGTGTATTGTAAGTCTCCATTGACAACAAAGAAGCCTCATATGAGGTAAGGGGGTCAAGTTGTAGTGGGTAAGGGAATGATGCTGTGTAATCACTCGTTGTGAAATTAAAACTAAGAATTGTGCTTCTCATCTTATTTAATATCTAATAAAATATCTTTGTATTGACATTTATTAATTATTTTCATATTCATCAACTGATCTAAAATGGCGGATGCTTCATTAAAACAATTGTTGTTTCCAGCCTTCTTACTACCTAACAACAATAATAACCTATTAACTAATTGTGATGGGTCATTTGGAAGATCGTTGATAGCCTGGTGTTGGGCTAGCGGCTAGGGTGCCGGCTTAGGATCCTAGGATCCTGGGTTCGAATCCCGGTCGATCGCTGAATTAACGCCAGGGGGGTTGACTCAGCCTGTCATCCTTCCGAGGTCGGCAAATTGAGTACCAGCTTGCTGGTAATTCCCTGTTTGTCGTTAAAGGCGGCAAAAAGGGTTGGCGTCAGGAAGGGCATCCGGCCATAAAAACATTGCTTCAAAAAGGGGACCAAAAAACAACAACCACGGTTCCCGAAAAAGGCCAACCCCCGCCTTGCGGGGAAAAATGGCCTCTAAAGGTGGTTATTTTTCCGCATTTTCCATATCAAGTGGTTCATCAAAATATTTTGAACCGCTGAATCCGGAGTTTGTTAGAAGAAACATTAATCTTGGAGTTAATTCAACATTTGGTTGAGCAGAACTTAAGAACACCAATTTATCATTAAATATCAATAACTTTTCTTTCACAAGATGGAACTGTGCTGGTTCTTCTGTTGGAATGAGACCTGCTCTGGTTTTTGAACCCGCCGAATATTCATTGTTTTGAAGAGCTTCCACAACATAATTAGGTGGTTGATTTACCTCCTCAAATTTCCGAAATAATCCTTCATCATCATATTCTAATTCTCCAAGTTCTTGCGCCGTCATTTGACTAAAATCTTTGAGCATTTGAAGTTTTTTTGGAGTAAATTCTACTGTGGGAACTGTAGATGAGTGTTGAGTTTTCAAAAGTGGTTTAAAAAATTTCTCTTGTTTTCTTTCAAAGGCTTCTTCACCAGTTAGTTTCTGTCTCTGTTTCTTCTTTATCTCTTCCTGTTGCTTTACAACTTTTGAAACCAACTCTTGATGTTCTTTAAACTTTCTTGCTCTTTCTTTGGTATTCATTTTCTGTATTTATTTATTGAAAAATATCATTTAATGAATTGTAAAGGTTAATGGGAAAATTTTCCTTTTCTTCGTCATTATAGTAAATGTGTTGAATTAAATCCTTTTCTTTAAATATTTTATCAAATTCTTTATTGGTATTAATACGAGTTGTTATTTCTTCTTTACTAATACTTGTATCTCTGCTTTTCATACGTTTGCGTTGAGTCTCCTCATCGATATCAAAACCGAATGATAAAATCTTAACTCCATCACCACGCAAATGTTAAATAATTTGTCTCATTCCTTCAGGATTAGTTTCTAAAATCCCAAGACCATTAGATTTTACTTTATTTAACTCACTCTTACAATGTGAATATTTTGTAGAACCAAGATAGACCTCCTCAAATATTTGACCTTCGTTCCTCAATCGCATATGTTTCTCCATTGAAATGTAGTAATAATCTTTCCCTTCTACTTCTCCTGGTCGCATTGCTCTGGTTGTAGTACTTACAAAACGAATCATAGGGTGTTTTTTTTTTAAACTTACAATCTTTTCATTTTTACTATTCAAGAGTATAGATTTATGAAAGTTCTTTCCTGAAGCAGATTTACCCACAAGATTAATAATAATAGTTGTCATTTATGTGTGTAAAATATCAGTGAGTATCTCATCTTGTTTCACAACAATATATTTATATTTTCCAATCGTGTGTTTCATATAATTTTCAAATTCTTTTTTATTACATAACGTAGAGCAATTATCTCTCCAAAAATTATTTACATCTATTGAATTTAACTTAAATAAAATAAAAGTATTGGCATTGTTTCTTATTGAGCGCCGAGGGAGTTGAAAATATGACCGACTAAGATAAATACAATTACAAGAAGAATGTCTCCCTCTTGTATAGTAGCTATCCATTACTGTTTGGTTTCTCTCATTAACACAATCATCAAAGATGACGAGGTTCTTTTTTGATTTATCTAAATCTTGAGGTGAAGGTATATCATCCGTATTATCACTGAGAATACAAGTTATGGGTTTTGATTTTGATTTCTGTGTATCACAAAATAGTTGTATTATATCCTCAATGTTGCAATCATTTAGTTTGTTTTGAAGTTTAAATAAACCGATAATGTCTTCCTTTTTAAGACCCGCATTAAAACCTTGTGATAGTAGCTGATACTCGGGTTGAAAACTTGACTTCGTAAAAATTATTAAATTATCATAATCTAAAAAGTTGGGGGTAAGGAGCATCTTTAAAAGCAAACAGGTTTTTCCACATCCGCTTGAACCAACTATTAGACATCTCAATGAATTTGGAATGTTTTTATGGTTATTAAATTTTATCTTATTTTCCCAAACGGGTAAAAAATCATTCATTTATATATTTGGAAAACAAGTCATCTAACTTTTTTTGAGCTATTTTAGAAACTCTATATTTTATCCTGAGTTCAGGTTTAATTTCAAAATAATTCATTATTTTATTTATATAGTATCTTGTATTAACATTTCCATTAAAATTATTTTGAATAATAAATATTTAACCCTTATACATTTCCTCAATACAAATAGTCTCTTCCCTTGAAAGAAATGGTGTATTATCATCACAATACTTAACATTCATCTCTCTTATTAATCTTGTAAAGTAATTCATTTTTGGTTCTAATTTAAAAGAGTTATATATTTTTTTATATTTTTTATTATCATTAATTAAAATTAAATCACAGAAAATACATTGTTTATATGAACCCTCATTATTAAGCCCTATTCTATCACAAGCCGGACAATTCTCTAATTTATCATATGGAGAGTCTGGAAATTCTAAATATCCTTCAGAACTTATCATATTTATATAGTAAATTTTTACTTGAACTAAACGCAAGTTTATTCATTAATAAATACAATGTTTCAAAGCACAAAAGACAAATTTCAATCAATCTCTACTTCGGTGGAAGATATAGAAAAATATGTCAAAGATGTTAAATTGAACAAAGATAAATATGGAAATTTTTGGGTAAAACCAGTTATGGAAAATAACATGAGCTCCTCTATTTCATTTAAAGGAAGAGCTCTAACTATACCTGGAAAGACATCCATTAAAGTAAATCTAACAAAAGTTTCTCCTCTACTCCTGGCAATTTATTCAAAGCTTGAAAAAGTGATCGATCGCGATACTTTGAAAAAGAATGATAAGACCATCAACAATACTCGTGGAGAAATTTGTATTTACTTTAATAATCCAAAGGGTGTAGATCTACGTAAAATGAATGATGTTAATATTTCTGGTGAAATGTCATTTCGTTCTATGATAGTTAGAGATTATTTAAAGTTAACTTTTGATATTAAAAATGTAGAGATTGAATCTGTTAATGAAAGAAAGTATATACATATTGATGGGAATATTTTTCCTGCTAATTAAATATGAGTCATTACAGCAGTGAAGATTTTACTATTTTATTGAACTCGGACAACAGTAATGATAGTATTTCATTGAACTCAGATGATAGTTATGATGCTAATAGTTTGTGCTCAAATGATAGTTATGAGAGTAGCTTTATTGATGACTGAGTATGATTCCGAGTATTCATGTGATAGTTATGACTCAGATGAATCTGAGTGAAAAAGTGTTTTAGTTTAAGTATAGTTTCATATATAAAAAGCCCGTAAAAAGGCACTTTCTTCTATAAGTGTTTTACTTTAAGCACAGTTTCATCTTTTAAAAAAACCTCTAAAAAGGTGTTTTACTTCAAGTATAATTTTGCTATATAAATATGATCAAAGCAACGTATTGCGACGTTTGTGAACAAGAATATAAACAATACAAAAGACACCTGAAAACTAACAAACACACATTTAATCTACTTCACCTACTATCTCCTATTCAGAAGGAAACAAAACACTGCTCTGCCTGTAATAAAAATATCCTCAAGAAAGGCTTCGAAATACATCTTAAAACAAATCAACATTTATCAAATTTTATCACAACTAAAAACTCTGATGGTGCATTCAAAGGACATATTAAAATAAGAGTCTTTAACTTCAAACCTCCTCAACCAGAGTCTATAGTTGATGCTGTAGAAATAGTTAAACCTGCTGTTCAAACGTTGATTGAAAAAACACTAAAAGAAATGAAACCACTTAAATTTTATATGGGAGTAAAATTAGAAATGACAAAGGACGAAAGAGTTATAGATACACCATACATGAGAACTGAGCCACACTTTATATCTTCATATCAAGATTTTAAAACATCAGGAGTCTATGATGAACTTATTAAACAAGAGCAAGATGTGGATAATTCAATCGTAGGAAGTGGATTCAATATAGGAAAAATTATTTACACAGACATTCATATTCTTAAATCAGATCCTCTAAAAGCTTCTTCTTAATTGATTTACCCAGTGTTATCAAAAATAGAAAAGCAGTTATCAATATCAAAAATAAAGACTAAATGGTTTCTCTGGTCTATTCTAGCACACTTACATCCTCCACATTTTCATGATGAAAGAGTATCTCATTATAAAAGAACAAATAAAATATATATTTGTATGCGTTGTCTTAACTTCTTCCATACACAAGAAAGATTCGATAAACATTCAAATTATTGTGGTGAACATAAATCAACGGTAATCAACATGCCTAAAAAAGGCTCAAAGATCACATTCAAAGATGAAAAGAAAACAATAAAACATCCATTTGTTATATATGCTGATTTTGAAAGTATTTTAGAAAAAATTGATACTGCTTCTCCAGATCCAAAAGAAGCATACACAAATAAATATCAAAAACATACTCCTTGTGGTTTTTGTTATTATATCAAATCATCCGTTGGTGATGAATATAACAAGTTAGAGGTGTATAGAGGCTCAAATACCCCAGAGGAGTTTGTGAAACGACTAGAAAAAGACTGTGTCCGATTAACCAAGATAATGAGAGAAACCAATAAACCAAATGTAAAGTAAAGTTGCCTGTCATAAAGTTGCCTTAACAAGTAAAGAAAAAAGCGAATTTAGACAGCCAAAGGTTGCCTGTCATATTTGTGAGAAGAAAATTGGTAAAGGTCTAAAGGTTAGAGACCATTGTCATCTCACTGGTAAATATAGAGGTCCGGCTCATCAAAGTTGTAATATTAATTATCAACTCCCCTCTTTCATTCCTGTTTTTCTTCATAACAACGCTCATTATGATACACATCTATTTATCAAGGAACTCTCAAAGACTTCTGGAAGTATCTCAGCAATTCCAAACACGGATCAGAAATACATTTCATTCACAAAAACAATTCACACATCTCCTATTACTCATATCAGATTTCTTGATACATTTAAATTCATGGCAAGTCCATTGGCTAACTTGGTTCAAAATCTAAAAGAGTTTCCATGTCTTTCAGAGTATTTTTTAGATAAAGATTTTCTAACACAAAAGGGAATTTACCCCTATGACTATATGGACTCATTTGAGAGATTCAATGAAACACAACTTCCTTCAAAAGAAAATTTCTATAACAAATTAAACAACAGTCATATATCTGATAAAGATTATGTACACGCACAAAATGTTTGGGAAAAATATAACTTCAAGAATCTTGGCGAGTATCACGATTTGTATCTCAAAACTGATGTGCTTTTATTGGCCGATGTATTTGAAGCCTTTAGATCTGTTTGTCGCAATGGATATGGATTGGATCCTGCTCACTACTACACAGGACCCGGATTGGCCTGGAGTGCGATGTTGAAAATGACAAAACAAGCTTTGGATTTGATAACCGATGTTGATATGCTTTTGATGATTGAAAAGGCAAAAAGAGGTGGAATTTCACAAGTCTGCTCGAGTAGATACGCGAAAGCAAATAACAAATATCTTCCAAATTATGATTCAATGAAAGAGAGTTCTTACTTGATGTACTATGACGCAAACAACCTGTATGGCTGGGCAATGTCTCAGGCTCTTCCTTATGGAAAACTTAGATGGGTAAAGGAAAAAGACTACAAAAAGGTTTTACAAGATGTATGTATCTCTACACAAAAAGAATTGGATAAAGAAAAAGTTGGTTATTATTTTGAAGTTGATTTGAAATATCCAGAGGAACTTCATAACCTACACAAAGATCTCCCATTTGCTTATGAAAAGGAAAGTCCAAAGAAGGAGTGGTTAAGTGATTATCAACAATCATTTAATATAGGTGAATCAACAGAAAAATTACTTACTACATTATATAACAAGAAAAATTATGTTCTACACCAAAGAAATTTGCGACAATATTTATCAAAAGGTCTAAGAGTAGAGAAGATCCATAGGGTTCTAAAGTTCAATCAAAGTCATTGGTTAAAGGGGTACATTGATTTTAATACACAAAGAAGAACAGAGTCAAAAACAGATTTTGAGAAAGACTTTTATAAATTGATGAATAATGCGGTCTTTGGTGAGACCATGGAAAATGTGAGGAAAAGACAAAATATCAGACCATCAACATCTTGGAAACAAGCATCAAAATTAATTAATAGACCGAGTTTTACTAGAGCTGAGGTCTTTACTGAGAACTTTTGTGCGATCCATTTGATTAAAGAGTATTGAAATGGACAAACCAATTTATATTGGAACATCAATTCTTGATTTATCAAAGTCATTAACGTATGATTACTTTTATAATAACTTGAGGAAGAAATATCAAAATGATGTTAATCTACTTTATATGGATACAGATAGTTTTATTTTGCAAATTAATACTGATGATGTTTATTCAGACATGAAAAAGGACATTAATATCTATGACACTAGTAATTACAGTCCAGAGAGTGAGTTGTTCTCTTCTAAAAATAAAAAGGTGATTGGAAAGTTTAAGGATGAATTAGGAGGAAATGTCATGAGTGAATTTGTGCGATTGAGGTCTAAGGCTTATGCTTATAAATACATTGTGAATAACATTGAAAAGACTGATAAGAAGTTAAAAGGTGCAAAGAAAAATGTTATTAAAGAAACAATAAACTTTAAGGATTATTATAACTGTTTAACAACAAAGAAAGAAGAGTTTAGAAAGATTAATGGAATAAGAAGTTATAAACATAAATTATATTCAGAAGAGGTGAATAAGAAAGCATTGGGGGCTTTTGATGATAAGAGGTTTATTTTAGAAAATGGAATTGATAGTCTCCCTTATGGTTATATAAGTATATAAGTGATAAGTTAAAAAGGGGGGTTAGGGATTTTAACGGGCTACCGCCGCCTTTTTACTATTATATAAATGATAGAACCAAGTACCAACCAGACTAAAGAGTGGAGGTGTAATCAACCTTGGTATATAAATGGTAAACATAACGAATGTGAAAAATATCAAATAGGTATAATTGAAAAGACAACTGGTAAAAAAAATTAAAAAACAAATAAGAGAATCAATTTAAATACCGGTGAATTGGGTAAAAAAGATGGAAATATTTTTGAGTGGACGGAAAACTGATGGTTGTCAGGAAAATATATACTTTAATTTTAAAATGGTATGTGGCACTGGAGGCGCTCAAACAAGAACATTGAGGGAGGTTTACCATTTTATCTTAGCTCAGTTAAAATATCTTGATAAAGAACCAAACTCAAACATATACTTTGTTAATATATTAGATGGTGAAGAGAGTGGCAAGAGAATTAAATTATTTCCCATGCATAAACAAATATTTGTAGGATCAATGTTTGAGTGGTCTACTCGGGATCATTGATCGTAAGAGTACCATAAGACCAAGGGGGGATCATTGTTTGAGTGGTCTAATGAACAACATTAAGGATAGGTGTCAAAAGGCTAAAAGGTTCGTAAAGAGGTGAGAGGAAAATTAACATGTAAGTGAATGGGTCGATGTTTGAGTGGGTCAAAGATAATCTGCCAGATGATATGTAGAAGAAGGATTATAGGTCTATAAGGGAAAACAAATATTTGTAGTGTTTGAGTGGTCTAATGAACAACATTAAGGATGGGTACTATAGACAAAAGGTTCATAAAGATTAGGATGGGAGAAATAGAGGTGTTAATGGGCAATGAGGTTAAGAGGAAAATTAACATGTAAGTCAATGGGAAAATGAGTGTGTCCCAGAAGCAACATATATACACTACTCACATTGTTATATGTGGGCTGAAAGCGACCATCTGCTTCAGTGCACACCTGTTTTTGGAGCTCACATCAACTGCCAAAGTTTTTCTTCCATTGGCATGTCAAACTACAGCTCCTGCCTGATGTTCCAACATGACATCACGACTCTGCTGATTGCCAAAGGAGGGCGAGTCCTGGATGGGACTGCTGGACACTGGGCCTTCATGGCTCTGCTGATGTGCATCATGCATGGACATCATGATCCTGGAGCCTTCATCGATGCACCTCCAGCTTTGGTCCTCACCTCACACAATTCTGCTGATTTAGTGGGATTTGTGCAGCTCCTCACACTCTCTGCTTGAGAGGGCAGGTCAAATGAAACTGGACAACAGCCTTGGTGAAGATCTGCTAATGCTTGTTGTAAGAATGGCAGTGATGCTGCCTGCTGTGCAGGGTCGTTTTGTGATCTTGCCCATCTACAACCATATTGGTGATTCAACGTGCAATGGCTTGCGAGCTGCTGAAACGTGGCAGATTGTGCATGCAAGCACAGAAAAGATTGTGACCTGTAAGGGTCACTCTTTGATGACAGGAGCACAGAGTTCCAGCATTCATCCTGCTGCAGAGAATCACACATGAATAATTGCCAAATGTTAAAGGAAGTGGATCACTTGAATGAAAGAGCTCCACAACAGACTGAACTGTCAACGACGGAGGGATTCAACATGCAAGACGATGCCTAATAACAAACAAACTTTTCCATCAGGATGGTGTATGCATGCCATAGGTTGAGGTAGAGGTAAATTATTTGTGGAAGCGGGTTAAAAAACTGAACGATTGTTCCTCAAAAATGGAGTCAACCTGTAGTCAGGTTCACTATGTTAACAAATATAATTTCGTTCGAAATTTTGGTAGATTAGCAAAACTATACATTTCTAGAATACTCAGAGCATGAGGAATCCAAAAATTAATGTTTGCATTTGCATAGACACCTTTGCGAAAATGACACTCAGGACAGTGATGAAGAGTCAGGTTCACGAAGTTAACAAATCGAATTTCGTTCAAAATTTTGGGAGATTAGCAAACCTGTACATTTTTGGAATCATCAGAGCCTGGAGAATCCGAAAATCAATGTTGGCATTTGCAGACACCTGCATGGCCGCCATTTTGGATTTTCAAAATGGCCGCCATAAAATACATATTTTGCGCTATCTCGGCTTCTAGTCAACCTAGAAACTTAATTAAATATGCTAATCCTATGTTTTCTGGGTTAAGGAATCCAATAAAGGCCTCAAAATAGTGCTCAGGATTATAGAAAAGCAATAAACAAAGGTAATTGAAAACCATTGTCTTTATATTTGTGATATAACTGTATTACATAATACATGATATTGCAAGTCCTTTGAAGTTATAGGTATGGGTTTATAAAGCAAGAAAGCAGCCTTGTTAGTATCAGATTGAACTATAAGTCCTATACACAGGATCTACGAGGTCTACACCGTTCAGGAATATGCTTTTACAGATCTTCATCACTGTCCTGAGGGTCATTTTCGCAAAGGTGTCTATGCAAATGCAAACATTAATTTTTGGATTCCTCATGCTCTGAGTATTCCAGAAATGTATAGTTTTGCTAATCTACCAAAATTTTGAACGAAAAAACATAGTGAACCTGACTACTGTGACTCAAACAATTAATTTGGCTTCTATATTGTGGTCATTATATGACCAGATAGGGGACTGTGGAAGCAAAATTAATTTGCGTACGTAATTTGAGTAAATCAAGTGAATTCCCCTGAGCCTCGACCTTGCCATTGCAAATACGTAAACTTTATGAATACATACCGTATTTTCCGGTGTATCAACCGCACCCGTGTATCAACCGCACCCCCGATTTTCGACTTCAAAAAAAAAAAAAAAAAAAAAATCAGGAAAATTTAAAAAAGAGAAGAGAATAAATAAATAAAATGGAAAGTGAAATATGATGAAAGGAAAGAGAAACTGAAGACAGAGAAAGAGTGAAAATAGATGAAATGAGTTGAAAGAGAATTTTTAAAACATTATAATTATTCTTTCTTGCCAATGTGGGGCCCTGAAAAGGGCCGTTGGGTTTAGTCTCTAAAATCCGAAGAAGTCCTCGTCATCCGTTTCTTCAGTCCAATCCGAGTCGGGGTAGGCGAGATCCTCGTCGTCGTTATCCTCTTCTCCATCGTCGGTCACTGCCACTTCATCCTCCCAGATGATGTCATCTTGAGTGCCATCAAGGGCATTAGATATGCAGCACTTGAGGAAGGCCCGCTCGATGATGGCTGCCGGCAACTCCTCCCAGACCTTCAGTATCCAGCTACAGATCGTCGGGAGGTCCACCTTCTTCATCCTCCCAGTCTTGGTGAAGGTCTTGTCCCCCGACAGCATCCACTCCGACCAACAGCGCCGCAGACCGTCTTTGAACGGCTTGTTGACCGAAACGTCTAGCGGCTGCAGCAGCGACGTCATGCCACCCGGGATCATCACCAGATCAGTGTTGAGCCCCCTCAGCGTTGACTTGGTCTCCTCCGTCTTGTGACAACGGAAGGCGTCGAGGACGAGCATGCTCCGTCGCCACGAAAGCCCACCAACTCGTCTCCCCCACACGACGCGCAGCCAGTCATCTACCAGCGCTTGGTCCATCCACCCCTTGGCCTGGGCACGAACGATTACACCCGGAGGAAATTTATCCTTTGGTGGCGCCTTCCTCTTGAAGATGATATACGGCGGCAGCTCTCCCCCATCAGCGGTGCACGCTAGCATAACCGTAAAACGATCTTTCTCATGACCCGTTGTAGTGATGGACACCGACTTGTCACCTTTGGCCGAGATGGTGGTCCCTCGAGGCACATCGAAGGTCAGCGGCGTCTGATCTGCGTTGCCGATGCGGCTTAGGGGATAGTCGTGCTGCTTGCGGAACTTGATCACGAACTTCTGAAAATTAGCAGTCTTCTCTGCTATGTCATCAGGGAGACTGTGCGATGTGGGTTCGCCGGCGAATGGAAAGGCCATGACGACCCATGAACCTGTATGGCCAAGACGTACTGGACGTGAAGTCATCGACCCGTTTCCCTGGCGATGAGTCGGGCCTGGAGTCGCAACGCTAGTGTCGCGATGGCGTGTCCCTCGGCTCGCTTCTCTCTCACCCACATTAGCAGTCTCTCCTCCAAGGCCGGCCACTGGGCTGCTTTGCCCCTCATCGCCTTCTTCTTCTTCGGCATCGTCTCCAGCGTCTGCTTGTTAGTCCGCCAGCGTCTAATGACGGACTCGTCGATTCCGAAGTGTCGGCCGGCCGCCCGATTACTAAACTCTTCTGCAAACCTGCAGGCACGGAGCTTGAAAGCTGTTGTGAATGATCGCGGTGCCATCTCGTAGTCTTGGTTAGGATAGAAGCGAATGGTGAAGCTCGGTCTTGGTCAGGATAGAAGCAAATGGTGAATCTTGGTCTTGATAGCTCGAACAGGATAGAACGAATGGTGAAACTCCCCGTTGACCTCTCCGTTTTATACATTCGCCCAGCCCATGCGGCGGCATCAAAGCCGACTTCAATAGGTTAGGCCAGATAAAAACAAAAGAGTTGTTGATCGTCCCCGCCCGACCCTACGAAACACACCCGACCCGAAACTTTTTTTATTTTTAATTTTGAAAAAAAATCATAAAAAACGATCTTTTCACATTCAAATTTGGCGCCGTTCTGCACCGCATGCGCGGTGCGTGCTGCGCAGAGCGTCGCAAGTGCCTCGGGCAACTTCACCCATTTTACGTTGGCCATTCATGGCGGCTATTGAGATTTTTCCCGCTGAAATCTGTATTGATTCGTGCTAGAATCGGCTTGAAATGCCTATTGTGATCGCATCAATAGCCCATGAGGGCTCTTCCAAGACGGTGAAGGACTGGTTTGCGTGCAATATCGAGTTGGATGTTACAATCTCAGACTTCTATGCAGAGTTCTCAGACGGCAAGTATGATGGGGATAGGGAGCCATTGCATGACGATACACGCGGTACTTTTGTCAAAGTATTCGCCGGCCCCAGTAAAACTGACATGACGAAAGTTTCACCAGCTTGCAAAGTTTCTGATGTGACAAAGACTCTTGGCTCATTTCTCAAATTTGTGTTGGCTGCAGACACGGCCACGGATCACAGGATGGAACCCGATGAATGAAGAAATAAAATCATTTTGAGGAGAAAGGAGTCTTTATTTCATATTTTTCCACGTCAACAAAACTCAATGGAAAGTAGGAAAAAAATATAAAAAATAAAAATAAAAACCTCCCTCCCTACCCGAACTTTTGAGAAAAAAGGACGCTCAACTACTTTTTATTTTTATATGGCCTTACCGCGGCGTTGGTTAGACAATAGGCACGTCATAATGTCCCATGCAAAACATCCTGTTTACCATGTTGACGCTTTTGTTTTGTGACTTAATCCTATCTTTATGTAGCACACACTATTCTCTATGTGACCTGTCATTCAAAGAGGACTAGTGAAAGTACACATTTTCAAACACGCATAGAAAAATCAAATATTACAAACTTCAAACTTTCTTGTATTTTGACTGGCAGCAGTAATCGGCGTTGAACCGACCTTAGTAACGTAATTGACGATCATTCATCATTGTATCCCCACAACCCCAAAGTAATATAAAGATCACATCCTGTTGATATGACAGTTTTTCAATGCACAAATTTTTCTGTTACTGTGTATCAACCGCACCCCCTTTTTTAGGGTTTTCCCGTCGGTAAAAAAACAGCGGTTGATACACCGGAAAATACGGTATATTAATCAATGTTAACTGCATTCTATGAAATATACAACAATTCTTTAGGCTCGCGTTAGAGGCGGGCATTCAGCTTGAAATATGATGTTATCGAGTTTTATAACCACGCAGCAAAGTAAGTTCGATTAGAGAATAGGAGGATATAGTCCTTTGTCCGTCTGATCTTGTATAAATAGTATACTTTTTATATGATATGACTTTTCATACGACACCGATATACACATACATATTAAAAAGACTTAAAATATAGAACTTGTAACAATGATGGAAACCCTCAATGATTTGAACTTTCTCCAACCCTGTTTTCTCTTAGAAGATTGAGAAAGAACTTATGTCTCCATGCACGCTAGGCATGCTATCTAAAAGAGCAGTAGGCTCTATTTATTTTGTAAGATGTTTGAAATCTGTTTTCTTCATGACTTGAAATTCGTGGCCGAGAGAGGTGAAACAACAACAGGCATTTTAAGGCCATTTTCCCTGCAAGAGCGGGGGTTAGCCTTGCGATCCCCATGACAATCTTCTCCATTTTGCCCTATTTTCTGCATCTCCCCTTGTTAAACCCCTTGTCCGCATTTCTTCTTCGACCATCTTTAGCAAAGTCTTTCTCGGTCTTCCCCGTCCTCTACTTCCTTCTACATTCATTTCCATCACTCTTCTCAACCAGTCACTTTCATCCTTCTTCAACACATGACCAAACCATCTCAAACTGTTTCTCTTCACAGCATCCATCACAGGTTCCATTCCCATCATCTTTCGCAATTCATCATTTGTCTTCCTCTCTCTCAACGATACTCCACACATCCAACGAACCATTCGCATTTCCACCCTTTCCAGCCTTCGTTGCTGCTCTATGTTCATTACCCATGTCTCGCTCCCATAAATCACAACACTTCTCACACATGCAGCATACACCTTTCCCTTCAGGTTCAACGACACTCCCCTCCTAGTCAGCACGCCACTCAGTTCCTGAAACTTCTTCCATGCACATCTCACTCTAGCAACCGTTGCCGAGTCTGATCCACCTTCTCCATTCAGCATGTCTCCTAGGTAACAAAATGTTTTCACTCCTTCCAGCTTCACGCCGTCTCCAAGATTCAATTAAACATTTCCTCCATCTGCAGCTCCCTCTGCGCACACCTTACACTTGAATGTAGCTGCCACACTGGTTAATGGCCCTCTCAAACCACGACATTTTTGATGAACCCACACAGCGCACATTGTACATTGAATGGAATTCACTCCGACACCCTTCCTGCACACAGCACACGGCCACTTCCCAATTCTTTCCACCTCACCACATGCTTTACCACTTGCCATCACCTTCGTTTTTCCGATATTCACCTTCAGACCTTTTGTCTCCATACATTCCTTCCACTTGTTCAACTTCTCCTTCAGTCCATCCATACTTTCTGCAATCAACACCAGATCATCTGCATACAACAACTCCCACGGTAAACCCTCCTTTACGTTCCGAGCCAGCACCTCCATCACAGCTACAAATCGTAATGGACTTAGTACAGACCCCTCATGCACTCCCACCTTCACCTCAAACTCAAACTCACTACTGTTCCCGTCCTTCGTCTTTACAGCTTTGCGCGCTCTTTTGTACATTGCCATCACCACTCTGATCAACCATTCCTCCACTCCTAACTTCCTCAATGCCCATGTCACGACTTCACGTGGAACCCCATCGAATGCTTTCTCCAGATCAACAAACCCAAGAAACAACTTCTTCCTCTTCTCCATGTATTTCTCCTGCAACTGCCTCACAATAAAAAGTGCGTCTGTCGTTCCTCTTCCTGGCATAAATCCAAACTGCATTTCGTCAATCTTTACTTTCTTTCTTATCATCCTCTCCAACACCCTTTCCAATACCTTCATTACATGCTCCAATAACTTTATCGCTCGATATGAACCACAGTCCAGAGGTTCACCTTTCCCCTTGTGTAGAGGGACGAGGGTATTCAGTTCCCAATCCACTGGAATGCGGCCTTCTTTCACCGCCAGATTGCAGATCTCTGTTATTCTCTGAACAACCCCAATTTCCCGCTGCCTTCAACATATCTCCCACAACTCCCGTCGGCCCTCCCGCTTTTCTACTCTTCATTGCTTTTATCACTTCCTCAACTTCCTTCTCGGTTATCTTCTCTGCTGGTCCTAAAACTGGGTTACTCTCTATGTTACAATCCCATTCATTATCTGCATTCAACAGTATTTCCATACATCTCTTCCATCTTCCTTTAATTCCATCTGGGTCCACAACGATTTGTCCCACTTCATCCTTCAAGCAACTCACCCCCATCACATCACACCTCTCTTTTGCTATCTGCTTTGCAATCCTGAATACCGCTCTCTGACCCTCTTCCAAATCCAAGCGTTCTCCGAACATTTTCCGACATGCCTCCTGCACCTTTGCTACCTCTTTCTTTGCAGCCTTCTTGGCTGCCTTATAACTTTCATGCTCTGCCTTTTCGGCCCCATACCCTTCGCCTTCTGCCACTCCTTGAACTTCTTCCTCTTCTTGTCAATGTTCTTTCCGAGAGGAGTTGAAGTGAGAGGCGAAGATAACGAGAAAAAAACTGACCCAAGGAGTTGAAGGAACACGCAATGCTTGCTATCTCTTTGAACCTTATTTGACCTACCTTCTTTGATCTCTGACCATAAATAGCCATGCTGCTGAAGATCGTGGAGAACTTGGTTCATTTCTTATCTGAATGTGTGTAGAATGTAGCGTGGTGATTTCATTTTATTCGTGCAACTTGAAATTGAAGTGTATTCTGTAAATACCTTTGTAGATACACATCATATTTCAATAAGTTGTGGAAGACTTATGACAAAACTAGGTGGATGAGTTGATTAGGCGACAAGAACAAGCCCATTAGATTTTGGTTCAGGTCCGAATCCCGATCTGGCCTTTGAGTGGGATACAAAACAAACTGTTCAGTCTGGCAGAGGAATGCTCTGCACTGAATATGCCTACTAGTTTTCTTTGCAACCATTTTAGCAAAATTTTCACCAAAGGAGCACCTCCTCCTGTATAATTTTTTAATGATAATTATGACATCATAGGTCACATGGTGTGTGCACCATCTTGGAAAAAAAAGAAAAACTTTGCATCTTTATATCTCAGAAACCGGTCCAAAATTGAAAATACATGTTAACGATGACATCGGCAACTTCATTATAACGCGACAAGTACAACGCATAATCTGATCAGTTGAAATTTATTGTGTGGTCTGCTCAAAAATTGTATTGGAAAATTAAATTGATGACAACATAGGTCACGTGATTTGGCAGGCATATTGGATTGAAAATGAAAACTTACAAAAATCTTCTCCGGAACGGTTTAGTAGAAGGATGTAAAATGCCAAAAAGATGATCTACAAGCCTTGAAGAATAAAGCTTGAAAACGATTCCGTCGTTGGTCACATGGTCTGGCAGCCATATTCGATTTAATGCAAAAACTTTTTTAAAAATGGTTTTTTAAGGTGCTGAACGGATCGATGCGAAATCTTAACCATATGCTCGACTAAACATGGGGATATAATGTTGAAAAAAAGATGTCACCGTCACATGGTTTGGCAGCCATATTGGATTTAAGGAAAATATTAAATATATATATTTCTCTAACCATTTACCCTGTCAATGTGAAATCTTCCACCAAATATCATGTCACACCATTGCTGCATATAGTGTGAAAATGATGATGTTATTGGTCACGTGGTTTGGCAGCTATCTTGGATAGAAAAACGAACCATATCCAATCAAAACAAAACTTCACACACATGATTCCCCCCAGTCAAAGGTGGCGTGTACATTTTTGATGTCATTAGGTCACGTGGTTTTTGGCAGCTATTTCAGTTTAAAATACAATATTTTAAAACCTCGTTCGAAACAGCTTAACCGATCAATGTGAAGCCTATCAACGTATGCAGCGAGCATAGTGGATCATAACAGCAAAGTCTCACCTCAATGGTTTCAGAGCTATAATTATTTAATATTTTCCTTCAAACCAATTGCTCTGCCACAGCACTTTTTTACTTATTTGAAGACTAAACCTAACAATTTATTCTTCTCCAGAACGACTTAATGGATCAAAGTGAAACTTCACGCACATGATCAACGAGCCTGGAAATATAGATTGATAATATAAATGTTGTCGGACGCATGGTCTGGTAGCCATTTTCCAAAAAATATTTTGAATCTCCAGGTTTTTTTTCCCCCAATTCTTTTTTTTAAATCCAATTCTGAATTGACTCTTATAAAGACAACATCAGCTACGTATGGGGTTGTATCAAAGTGGGATGTCTTGGTACCTGGTCATCACTGCCAGCAGGTATAAAGTGGCAGTTCGAGGTTTGTTTTATTATTCCCCACATTGTGTCATCCTGATGGCAAAATACACTGCCCAAGGGTGTGATGGAGTAGTTTATGTACAGAGATTGGAGAAAAATTGTATTTTAATGAATGGTATAGCAGCAGCAAGTACACTCTGCTTTTGCTTACCGGTGACTGCTGCTGCGCTCACGACTCCGTGATCGGGAGCGGTGGCGACGATGGTCATGGGAGCGCAAGTGGTGTCGTCGGCTGGAAGAACCAGAGCGGGAACGGCGCCGCCGTGAGTCCCGGGAGCTGACACATTCACAAATAGTAACATTGAGGAAACTTAAACTTACACATGCCACATGAAAGCCATAAAAGCACAACAATCAAATTGCAATTATGGTGTCTTTAAGCAAGTTCATATTTTACAAAGTATGAAAATCTCACGTGGCACAATGCTCATTTTTAATTTGTTGGCTGAGGATTTGAAATCACACGCCCCAATAAAAACCTTTTTAATTTTGAAAGATGGTCATTTTGTAAACAAAACAGGTGTTTGCCAACATCTCAGATCGTCTCCAATCTAAAATCATGACATTGTCGACCCTTGTTATCCCCCCTACCTCCCCTAACCACCCCAATCCCTCCTCAGTAGTATGTAAATGTCGGTTCTGGAGCAACCCCCAATTTAACATTGAAGTGAATGGGAAAAAAGGAAAACAACTACTTGACCCCACCTGAGACAATGACATATTTCTCCCCACTTTCAAGTAAGCAGGTTAGGTATTCATTAAACAAATATTAACTTCTCAATAGACCAACCACACCAGTCATTCCCCCACTATTTTTTTTTTTGCTATGCAAAATACTACCCTCCACTGAATTCACAAATTACTTCCATTTCAAAACTGACATTTACATACTACTACGTGGGGGGTGATAATGGACGATGTGATGGCAAAGATGGTCTTTCAAAGACTTTGTTAGTATGTGTCATATGAACATCTTTACATTCATGGTTCAAAGTAAGCGGTGGCCCGGGTGCCAAATGCCACCAAAAAAATCCATCGGGCCACCAAAACCTGGTCCTCGGTGGCCCGTGTGGCCACTTGTCAAAATTGTTGATGTATTCGGTCGTTACTATTATCATTGTGCAATCTCAAGCAACTAAACTTGCCAAGGGGACTACAGATCATACGGCAAAGGTTGTAGTGACTTCATTTTCTCCCCTCACCAGGAGTTCCGAAGGTCAGGCGATGCAATTATGATAAAGAAGGAAGTAAATGAGATAAATGTGCAAAGCCAAGGAACACAATTCAATTTAACAACAGGAAGATGGAGGTGGAGTGGTGAGGGGGAGGGAGTATTACTGGTCTTTCATTCCTCCCGCCTCTGGAACAAACTCCCACACTCACTTCAATCACACTCCTCCCTCCAGGTTTTTAAAACAGCTGTTCACCACCATCTCTTATCTTCCCCCATCCAAAACCTTGATCTTTTCTACCCCCACTAATTCACCCCAGATCCACCTTGTTTGAAATTCCAACTTCTTTCCTGGCAGTGTCCATATGTTTTATACCTCTCCCACCCCCCCCCCCCCCCCCTTCCCATGCCTCCCCCCCAAAGCCCTCTCCTTCCCACAGTTCTCTCGATGTCTCCATGTCTCTCGGTCCCTGCTCTCAAATGTTGTGTTTGTGTCCTTCCCCCTCTCTCCCCATCTTGTCTACCGCTCCCGATGTTATTTGTTTTATGTGTCTGTTTGTCTGTGTGATTAATGTTCGCTCTTTCACGAGCCTCGATCTTGTATACAAAAAAAAAAAAAAAAAAATCGTATTAATCTCATATTTCAGAAACATTTTTTTTTTTTTTTACATAAATGACTAGAAGAAGGCTACAAGAAAATTACAATTTTGTATTCAAGGATAGTTACAACAAAAGGGTGTTAGATATTACATTCCTTATGAATTGGAACATATACACAGGAAATTTTTCATTAAGAAATGGCATTATACTAATATTGATAAACCCACAATGGAGATTTGATTAAGATATTAAATATAAATGAGCTTCTAAAAGTGATGACATATAAAGCTTTTAGAAATCAACAACAAATCTTATTGGTTTCCTGTTTTGAGAAAAAAAATTACAGATACAGGAAAATCTCAAATTCCAGATGAATACGTTTGATATTCTATGGGGAGATGGATCACGGGTAGTAAAGGATGAGGAAGGAGTTGAAGAAGATAAGGAGAAGATGGAGGACAGAGAGGAGGAGAGGGAGAAAAGAAAGGAAGAGAAAAGAGAGGAGAAAAGAGAGAAAGGGAAGAGAGGATGAATAAATATAAAAATATGGAAACCAGTGAAAGTTTTTTAAAAGATTGGAGGTATTACAGAAAATAAATCAAGCTCAACACACCAAAGAGGAAAATAATTAACAAGTCTTGAAAATATTAAGGTCAAGAATGGAATCAATTTCAGTGATGTCTTCAATTTCAGGGAGAAGATATAAAACGAGAAAGTGGAGATAAAGAAGAGGAAGTAGGAATGTTGTTGTTGATGATGTTGGTGTTTTTGACCTTTGTTAAAGCTTTCCATAGTTGTTTTCTAAGATAAATGGAAGAGAAAGTGAAAGCATTCCTTTTAAAATAAAGATACAAATGGATATGTTGGAAGCTAAAAAGGTTTTCACACTCTAGGAATTTTTTTTATAAATAACTACGACGGCATTTTATTGTCTCAAGTGCCAAAGAAAACCGATACTAAAAATATCTCGTATGTGAAAAGTAAAAATTATATTGTTATACAAAAGGGGATATGTTCGGTGTGTGGCACTAAAAATAGTAAATTAATCTCCAAACAAAAATGTGGGGGAGATATACAACAATTTTTATCAGGAAGCAGATTTACAACAACTAGAATTTCAGGGAAATTACACCTTCCAGGATATTCCAGGATAGATAAAGATGGTAATCCTAAACCCTGGTCCAAACCTAAAAATAGGGTTGATGAAGTGTGTATGAAACACAATATGGATTATGGGAATAGCACAATGTTGGATGAAAAACACGAAGCCGATAGAGAAATGTTGTACAATTGGTCTGATATGAAATCCAAAGTTGAGAGAAAAAGTTGATGCGTTTATCGTGAAGTAGATAAGTACTAAATTAAAATTGGGCCTTGGTAAACCAAAGACCGATTAAGCTCTAATGATGTTATCAAGACTGAAGAGCATTTACCTACTAAGCTTTGAGCTCAAGTATTACATAAGCCAATAATCACAAAGTTTAAAAGAAGGAAGGTTTATTCCAAAGGGGTAGATTATATATGGTCTGCTGATAAAAATTGATAGGGGGACCTACGCTAGGGGGGCCCACACCTATATGCCACACGTAATTAAAAATTAGTCCCAAGTCTTTCTCAAAACCGGTCGTTCCCACTTGTGTAGGTTCGACTCGGGGACGAGTCTGACGAGGGAGGAGGGCAGTGTTACAGTTTTGAGATGTGTACAGTAAGGTCAATAAATGTTAAAGGTTTGCCCCCCCATAGTTAGTCACACGAGCCACATGCAGGCCCATTTGTAGTATAGTTATGTCTTAGTATATGTGAGAATAGGCCATTTCCTCTTAGTTCTGCGTTGTGTAAAGACAGGAGAATAGGCCCTACTTCTGCAAACCATTCTACCTCTGTAGGCGCAATCCATTTTGCTACCCATTGGTTGTTCATTAGTCGAGTTAACACGAGGTAGGCCTAAGAAGGTGGGGGCGGCGTTGAGGTCGGAGCGGCAAAGGCGATGACGGTAAGCATGAGCTGCCAATCAGAGCTCAGAGGTGGTGGCGTCAGAGGGCGTGGTGAGAAGAGTCTGGTGAGTTCCAGCAGGTTCGCGGGGCATGCCTATATAACCCGCTGCGCAAAGCCCTCAACATGACTGCAGCAGAGAGAGAGAGAGGACTTGCGTCACAGGACTTGCAGAGAGGGGACTTGATGAGAGATCTCGCATTGTACCGCTTGATGAACTTGACCATCGCATGAGAATGCGCACGCTAACCAACACCAAGGCATTGAGGAAGAAGAGTTGGTCGCTAGATATACGCGGGCGCAGCCAGGCGCGTTTATAACGAACTTGCGCATTTCAGCCAAACGAGTGAACGAGGCTGAGTAACCGCCCTTTGCCGTAAAAGCCGTCCCGCCTTTGCCGTAAAAGTCCTCCCTACCGTTCGCCCCGATATTATCTCCGTGGTTCGAGGGACACACTGCGAGTCCCTGCCTTCGCCTACCTCCATCTTCGCGGACGTGCCGGGGACCGTGGAGAGCTGGACGAGGACCATCCTTGGACGCGCTGGGGAACACCTGCCCATCTGCAATACCCCGTGTGAGTGTGAGACGGGCCCGTTGTCCTTGGGATATTTAAGACTGTATAAGGATTTCTCTGTGTCTCTTCGTCCTTGAGCTGTATATACGTGTAATAATAATTAAACCAATCTGTTCTTTCTTCTTCATTCGATCGTCTTTGTGGTTTCATCATTGACTATGCGTGGCACGAATAAGATCGCTCCAATCGGGTTCCACTAGTTAAGACTGTGCGTCTCACGTGTACGCAAACCGCTCGGTGTACCAACATCACACGTGGTTCGTGCGAGGATTGTTTCCTCGCTTCCAGGGCAGCGCGAGTACTTAGGTATGAGCGAGAATTTGGTCCCGAAACCCTATTTGGCACTGTCCGGAAGGGACGTTGCAAGCCCCAGTTCCGCCAGGCCAGTAAAGACAAGGGGATTAATCCCCCCTTGATAAGGGGAAGAAGGCCGGTGAGGGAACAGCAACAATAATGATAAGGGATACGAGTATGCTTTAACCATTATATATTTGAGGAGTAGATCAATATGAGTGGGCTGTTCCTTTGAAAAACAAGAGGAAATACTCTTACTAGCTTTCAGTGGGATATTTAGTACTATCCCACTTTCAGTGAGTTGGATAAATATAAAAATACGGTGTTCTATATGAAAGCTATAAAATATTTTAAAATATATATATAAAATATAAAAACATTCACATCACTTTCAGTGGGATAGTAGGAGTATAAGAAAACCAAAGTAATGAACTGATGAGGGAACAAAGTTCTATAATAAAACATTTCTGAATTTGTTTGAAGAGAATGGTATTCGATGATACAGCATCTTTAATGAAGGAAGGGCAATTGTTCTTGAGTGCTTTAATCATACTTTGAAAGAGACTATATAAATCAATGTTCTCAACACATTATTCTCAACAATGGGTATCTTTAATTCAGGACAATGTAGAAAATTACAATATAATACAGTTCATTCCTCAAAAAACAATCTGCAATATGGTGGAAAGAACTGGGAAGTGGCCGTGTGCAGCAAGGGTGTCGGAGTGAATTGAGTGGTTGTTGTTGTTGTTGTACAATGTGCGCCGAGTGGGTTCATCAAAAATGTAGTGGTTTGAGAGGGTCATTAACCTGTGTGGCACCTACATTCAAGTGTAAGGTGTGCACAGAGGAAGCTGCAGATGGAGGAAATGTTGAGTTGGATCTTGGAGACGGCGTGAAGCTGGAAGGTGTGAAAACATTTTGTTATGCCTAGGTCACACATAGGCGGATATTTTGGCGACTACCGGCGACTGCCGGCGATCAAGATTTTTCGGCGACTACTGGCGATGTCGGACGGTCAAATATGGTCAGGCGGCAGTATGGCGACTGCAGGCGGCCACATTGCGCCTGCATTGCGACGACGCCCCGAGTGGGATGGCGACTGTCGAAGATCGACGACGACTGCATTGCGGATGCACGGCGGCAGCGTGGCGACAGTCTGGCGGCTAGATTACGACCGATGGCGGATCGCGGCGACTGCATTGGGGCCGGGTGGCGGTTTACTCCGACGTCCGCAAGACTGCAATAAGACCGCCGGCGATTGGAGACGATTCACACAACTTTTTAAATCTTTATTTCTCTATTTTACATTTCACTTTATTCACTTCAATGATGTATGACATGAAGCATAAAGATGTTTGATGTATAATAAGAAAGTTAATAAAGATGTATCATTGTAATGTAATAATCAAACTTTTCTGCAGGGAGAGAGAATGGAAATAAAGTCCAACAAATTATTTCCACTGGTCCCAAGTCCCATAAATAAAGTTTCCAAAGGACCAAAGTCCCAAAAATAAAGTTCCCAAAAGTCCCAAGTCCAAACAATAAAGCCATATCCTTGTCGGCACCACAGGACCTCACTCCACGGAGACCCTCACACCATCCTGTCTTGCCATGGAATTGTGGTATGTCGTAATGCAGTCGCCAGGCAGTCGTATCTTTGTCGCCAATGGCCGTAACTCAGCCGCCACTAGTCCTACTGCTGTCGTCGTCAGTCTCCCATAGCCGCAGGGGAGACGTGGCAGTTCTTCTGTAGTCGATATGCAGCCGCAACAGTGTCGGCCCGTAGTCGGGAAGATGCCGCAGGAAGGCCGTATGGCATTCGCATCTCTACCGTGCTAGCTGGTGGGGCGATTGCGGAAGACTATGAGCGACTGGGTTGCGGCCGCTTTACGCTCTTATTACGGATACCGACGACAGCATGGCGGTTCCATCACGACAGCATGGCGGATTTTTTTCCATTGCGACTGAGCGCGCCGTTTTTAAACATTTTAAAAACTTTTTGGCCCCTTTGCGACTCTTGCCGACTGCAGCCGACCTGGGGAGGATAACCACGACTACAGGCGACCGTCCATTACGGTTTCATTACGATTGTCGGCGGATGGTGGCGATTTTTTCAGTCGCCAGTAGTCGCCGACAAATCCGCCTATGTGTGACCTAGGCATTAGTGTTACCTAGGAGACATGCTGAATGGAGAAGGTGGATCAGACTTGGCAACGGTTCCTGGAGTGAGATGTGCATGGAAGAAGTTTCGGGAACTGAGTGGCGTGCTGATGAGGAGGGGAGTGTCGTTGAAGCTGAAGGGAAAGGTGTATGCTGCATGTGTGAGAAGTGTTATGATTTATTTAAGCGAGACATGGGTAATGAACGTAGAGTGGCAACGAAGGCTGGAAAGGGTGGAAATGCGAATGGTTCGGTGGATGTGTATCGTTGGAGTATCGTTGAGAGAGAGGAAGACAAATTATGAATTGCGAAAGATGATGGGAATAGAGCCTGTGATGGATGCTGTGAAGAGAAACAGTTTGAGATGGTTTGGTCATGTGTTGAGGAAGGATGAAAGTGACTGGTTGAGAAGAGTGATGGAAATGAATGTAGAAGGAAGTAGAGGACGGGGAAGACCGAGAAAGACTTGGCGAAAGATGAACGAAGAAGAAATGCGGGCAAGGGGGTTAAACAAGGAGAGATGCAGAAAATAGGGCAAAATGGAGAAGATTGTCATGGGGACCGCAAGGATAACCCCCGCTCTTGCAGGGAAAATGGCCTTAAATGCATGTTGTTGTTGTTGTGTATTCCTCAAAAAAACAAAAAACAAATCAAAAGCATCGGAAATTTTTCCAAAATTAGAATACAAGTCAGGAGACGACGATGGTTCTCGAACGAGCGGTATTCAATGACAAAGGACGGACTATGAAGTCGATCCTCACGATCGTCACGATCATCGACGATGCATCAAATCGGGACCATAATCAGTTATGAGGTTAGTTAGCTACACAATACCGAAAATTCGGTTAGATTCCGACAACTTTGAAAATTTGACCTTTGTGACCTTCAAAAGTCAAAGGTCGAAGATTCTGAAATTTGTTGCAAAACTTGTATTTCATGATGCATGTGATAAGGATAACATAAGATCATGTGCGACATTTCACCCTATCAGGAAGCGAACAATGTAATAAAACCATCAAAAATCGACTTTTCTAAATTTCGTGACCTTGTGACCTTGACCATGGGGTGAAAATGAAAAATCGAGCTCCGTGGGGCTAGACACATGACATTGGCCGAACCAAATATCGAAACCCCTGTCAGATTCCACCAAACCCCTCGGAGAAGATGTAGCTTGAACTCGATTACCCCCTAAAAAGACATCATCTAAAAAAAAAGACATCCCACAATGGGCGCACCACGCCCACTCCAGGCAGGACAACTAGATCATGATATCAACCTCCCACCCAAGTTTCATCAAGATCGTACGATATCATTGGGTAGTTATGCTGCGGGCAGACAGACAGACACACACCCATGACGAATATAGTGGTCACTGTTTGATAACTCGTGAACCAAAAAGGAGCATAACTTTAGAAAGAAAGTTTGTGATATTGTAAGAATATATTGGTGGAAATCACACTTTGGGAAAGGTTATACAAAGAGTTGGAGTAATTAACTTTTTTTAATTGTTGATGTAATGGATACAGTTCCTTGGACTTACGAATTGTATGATTTAAAGGGAAAATAAATTTTGGGTTCATTTTATGCTCAATAACTTCAGAAAACAAAACGAAGCAGATAAGACCCTTGAAAGCAATAGGTTGGCACTTCACTCTCCTCTATTTATACATCACTGTGGACACTCAAGGACCAAGTTCAAACATACTATTTATCAATATATTCGATGACGATGAGTCAAAAGAAAATCAAGTTATTCCCTAAAATAGAACATAAACAGATATTCGTTGGTTCTCTATTTGAGTTTAATGTAAAGATGTCAGTATGACACAGGTAAATAATGTGAAAGACCATCTTTGTCATCACATCAGCCATCATCACTCCCACATAGTAGTGTGTAAGTATCTGTTTTAAAATGGAGGTAATTTGTGAAATTGTGAATTCAAGCAAAGAGTAGTGGTGGAATGTCTGTTGAGAGGTTGGTCTATTGAGAAGTTGATATTTGTTTAATTAATACCCAACCTGCTGACTCGAAAGTGGGGAGAAATAGGTCGTTGTCTCAGAGGTGGGGTACAAATCGTTTTTGCCTTTTCTGCGCATTCACTTCAATGTTAAATTGTGAATTGCCCCAGAACCAATATTTACATATGACTCTTCTCCTTCCAAAATTCCAGTTTTCCCTCCTGAGAGTTTCCTTCTGTATTCATTTTGTCCACACCATGTATCCTCGCCTGCCCCCCATTCCTCCTCTTCCCTCCGTCTTGGCCTTCAGCTCTGCTGTTAGTGTTTCCCCCCTCTCCCTGCTGTTCCTTTTGTCCTGTCGTGTCCCGATACGTTCAGTGTACTAGTACTGGAGCCTCAACTATGTATACAAAAAAAAACAAAAAAAAAACCTCAAGATATTTACACTTTTCCATTTCATGACAACCTCACACCACGAATACTTCAGTGACACAAACATTAAATATATTTTTTAAAATAAATAAACAATATTCAGTCTTACAAGCAGACAAAATTCAACAGGTGTTGAAAACACTCATCGATTATCCCTCGGCACAAATCTGTGTGTACATTTTCACTTAAACTCTGATCTTGTAATTGTGGTCGAAATAAGCAATGATCTATTGAACTTTACTTAGTACTGCAAACCATGCATTCCAGATTTCAGGAAGATTTTTTTTTTTAACTATTCTCGGAAGAATTTTCAATGAGGTACATTCAGATTTCATTAAAATATAGTTAATCTTTCACATAAAAGTACAGCATTGAAAAAATAATAAAATTACAACTAGGAAATGAAACAAATTCATAATGCGAAATAGGAATTTCTTGTGCAATATATACGTTTCCCTACGATATATACGATAGGTACAGGTTAGTGCAGAACCAATCCATTTTCGTGCAAATATCAGGTTATAAGAAGGTTGCAAAACTCACCTGCGGCTATCTCGACTGCAGTCCCTGGATCGTGACCTGCAAAATAATAAAAGGAAAAAGAAAAAAAAAAAAAAAGGAAAAAAAGAAACCATACATGACACTATGGGGTTGGAGGGTGTGGGGTGATTAGGTAGGGGGTGAGAAAAAAAAAGTACCCAGTATGTATGTACCTTTCTTCCCTGGTCCTATCATCACGCGAGCGCTCGAGGTATGTCCTGTCATCACGTGGGCGCTCTTCACGCCGACGTAGCTTTTCCTGGTCAATCTTGTCTCTCTTTGACTCCACCAAGGCCTGTAGAATGAAAAACAAAGGTTCACTCCAGCCAGGCAAGCATATTTGCCCTGGCTTTGAGAACCCCAAATTGAAATGCTGAAAGCCTTAAGCAAACCATAGTGAAAATAGAAATTCCAAAAAACAAACAAAAAAAGCTCCCATGCAAAGTAATGAGACACACCTTCAGCTCTTCAAGTTTTTCCCGGATCTGAATGAAGCCAAGGTGTAGCTTGCCACCAAAGTGATCAGCAAGACGGCGGTCATTGTCATGAAGGCCAAGGTACGCGGAACACACCTCACATACACGCAGTTTCTGCTGCTGGAAGCTCGATGCTGGCATCGAGTTGCGATATTCCTCCTGTGTTGCATGTACAGGTGGCATAGCTGAACAGCAAAATAGCATCAAGGCTGAGCACGTGCATTATAACGGCAACAAGATACCACAACACTCTTTCCAAAACGGGAAATTGTAGCACACCTCTGCCTCGCGTTTGCGCTGGCGGACACTTTCGACTTCCGCCATCACGTTCTGAGATTCTTCGACATTCCCCTCAGCCCCTAGCTGCTCAGCTTTAGCCAGTAACTTTCCAATTTCTTCATTGATGGCATGGACATTCTCTGCCTGCAAGAACAGAGTTTTACTGCATACAAGAAGAGCAGACCAGCACTCACTCACTACACGCCAATGCAAAATATTGTTGTGGAAATGGCTCCTAGGGGTTAACAATTCTTAGGATAGTTCAGTTTATATCCTTAATTTTAAAAAAAGAATAACAGTGCAAGCAGGACAATATCAATTGTGATATTAGAAATGCATCGCTTATGTAATGGTTAGAAGACGTCTCCCCTTCCCAATGTTTGTATCTAAAATTATCACCCCCTTTTGACCCCATTTTTTATTGTCCTCGCATTCGTAAATCTGTCTGTATGACTCTTTCAAGCGTTTGCTTGGCCTTGAAGTGCTAGCTTTGGTGTGAAAGTTGTAGGTACAATTGGACCAAGCAGGACGATGCCATTGGCAGAGAGGCAGGAGAGTCACAAATGGGCTCCCCCACCCACAGCCTTGGTCATGAGTGAATGGTGAGGGAGAGAGAGGACAGGCTGGAAGAACCCGCAATGCCGCGGTTTACCAAGGTAATATAAGGAGGAGCGATGGGGAATTGGAGGGAGTGCTTGGAAATGTTCGACGAAGAAGCTTCATCCCTTTCTCGCTCCCGGAGGGAGGGCCAGAGCCACGCTCTGCCGAAGCCATGTGCCTCACTCTCCTCTCCATGCCAACAGGACCTTCGCCCTACCCGAGACAAGACCTGACCCATCCTGCAAGACTCTGCCGGGTTTGCCCACAAACTCTTCTGGTCTTGTGGATTCCCCTATTGTCTATTTCACTTGGTGTGTCTGATTAGGCCTGAGGGCTTAATTAAGAATGGGTGCCCATACGTCATATTGGTTCGTGGGCACGCATGATTCAGGAGTTGGGCAAGGGGTTTTTATTTGCTGGTTGATTCATTTATTTGTGCATTGCTTCCTTGTGTTCCCTTCCCCATGACCATTTATTGTTTGATTAAACCTGCTTATTGAGTGAAGGGATTAATTGCAAGAAAAAGTTGATAGGTTTATCGTAAAGTTGATTAGCACTAAATTAGATGATATAGACATGGATGATATCCAGTTGAGGGGTTCATTGGCTGCAGCGGATAATGCTGCAAAGAAGGACAGTGCCACTCGTCTCGGGCTCAGCTCATATATTTAGGCTGGGCCTAAATACCAATTGAATAATTGGACAGTGGTGCCAATTAGCGTATCGCTCGACCGATTCAGTCTGCATGGTATCGTGGGTACTAGACACGTGATCCAGCACGGAGATTCAAATCAGTTGACTGTTAGTCGTATTGAGATGACTTGCCAGATTTGAACCAGGCAAATGGAATGGACCAGACAACAACAACAACAACAACAACAACAACAACACAATGCGTTTTAAGCAATTCTAAAGTACTTGGCCAACAAATTAAGACACAATGGAGATTGCCAAAAATGCAAATATTCACAAGTTTGTGGCAAAAATATCAATAAAACTAGAGCAATGCGACTGTCGCCAATATGCCTCCGCGCAGTCTCTGCCCGTGACAACGGGTAGATAGATGTTCTGCAAAATTAACTGTCCAGCAATATGGCTAAAGGATCAGCTCAGACACAATGGCAATATTCACAAGTTTGTGGCAAAAAATATCAATAAAAAAAAAATAGAGTTCCAAAGGGTTCCACCTTGGCAGCGACTTCTGCACTTATCTCCTCCTGAGTTTCTGCAAGACGCTTTTTAGCAAGCTCAGTCTTCCTGTCACAATCAGCGATGAAGGACTTCAAGTGATTCATTGCCTATAAAAACATACACATGGTGAATAAAAGAAAGCAACTTTAAGTGGACGATTTAATGAGGTGAAATGATGAATGTAAAGTGTCCAATGATACTCCACATGGAACTGATCTTATACCAATATGCTTATAATGGAAGTTTCACAATTGCAAATAAAGACCCAGTCAGCTTGGCTGTATTAGCAACACATTTGTTCTTGGTTTGCCATAATAAAATCCCCATACATTTAAATTCTAACTGCTTAAAACGAGTTCATTGAAGCCAAACATTTATTATGAATGCCGCAGGTGAGAGGAAGTGGGGGTTGATACTACAGGCGAGAGTGGGGAGAGAAAGGAAGCTGGCATGTGATGGAAATAAGTCGAGGGGAAATGAATGTGTATGTGTATACGTGTGTGCGTGTGTATGTGTGGTATGTATGTGTACATGTGTATGTGATAAACCCTCATCCAATGCAGGTCTTTAAAACGCAAATTAGTTTATGCATGTGGGAATAAATGTGACCGACGCTTATTTCCAGAACGCGCACAAGACTTGATTATAATCAAGCAGAAGTCATCTTCCACTATCGTCACACGCAGAAGTAACATCTTCCACTATCGTATACCATTCACACCGTTTTCAGTCTGCATAGTAGTGACTATAGTGCTGCGGGAGAGTGAGTTTGTGCCCAAGACATCTCTTCAACTCAACGTTATTTAGCCGCATATTGTACGCTTAAAGGGCCACAGACACAGAAAATCATGTTTGGTTTAATTAATAGATATTGCTTCACTTAACACTTAATCGTCCTTTTTTTTGAATAAATATCACTCGATTGGCCCCCGCCACCCAAAAAACGGCGATTTGATTGCTCATGTGACTGGCTACGTCATCGAGGGAATTTTTGTTGCTGCTGGTAGTTTTTAGCTGCTAGTGGAGTCCCGCCCCTAAAATCGTGATGTTCATTCATGATGTCACCTGTGTGATGTAATCGAGGGAAAGGTTTCTCAGCACGCAATGATAACTGCCTGACTAAGAATCTTCTGATAGTCAAAATCATTATTAAAAACTACCAGCAGCAACAAAAATTCCCTCGATGACGTAGCCAGTCACATGAGCAATCAAATCGCCGTTTTTTGGGTGGCGGGGGCCAATCGAGTAATATTTATTCAAAAAAAAGGACGATTAAGTGTTAAGTGAAGCAATATCTATTAATTAAACCAAACATGATTTTCTGTGTCTGTGGCCCTTTAAATCCAGTATGGTACCTAAACGTCAAGCCTCTCCAAGTGGTGGTGGAGTGAACAAATCCTGCAAGGTTATGGTATTAGCAGAGAAAAATCGTGATTTTAGACAAGTTGGGTGGTGGGATGAGTGTAGCATCGGGGGCAAGGGCTTGCGGGAGTGGCGTCTGGGGGTCAGCGAGTTGCGGGTCTGGCGTCCTGGGTGGGCAGGGGGTTCCGGGCTTTGTGTCGGGAGGGGGGGGGGGGTCAGCGGGTTGTGGGCCTGATGTCTGGGAGGCAGGTGGGACAATGGGTTGCAGACTCGGATTTGAGGGAGGGTTGTGGACTCAGGTTTAATACAGTCACAGGCTAATAATCGTGACTTTAGACAAGTTGTGTGGTGGTAAGAGTGTAACATCGGGGGCAGGTGCTTGCGGGCCTGGCGTCTGGGGGAGGGGGCAGGGGGTTGTGAGCCTGGTGCTGGAGGAGGGGGGGGGGCAGGGAGTTGTGAGCATGGCGCCGAAGGAGGGAGGCAGGTGCTTGCGGGCCTGGCGTCTGGGGGTGGGGCAGGGGGTTGTGAGCCTGCTGCCGGAAAGGGGGGGGGGGCAAGGGGGTTGAGGACTTGGATTTGGGGGAGAGGTTGTGGACTCTGGTTTGAGGGAGAAGTTGTGAACTCGGAGGTGGAGGTTGGAGGGGGAGGAGTTTTGTGGATATGGGCTTCGGGGGGGGGGGGAGGGGTTGCAGACATTATGTTAGGCTAAGAAGCACCGCCAGTTAAGGAGGAAAGCTTAATTGGTAGTGCACTTCAAATGGCAGCAAATGTTTTAAAGAGCAATACAAGTTGCCATGCAGAGAGACATACATCAAGCTCAAAGCAGTAATCCCTCTTCTTGGAGGCAATCTCATAATCTGCTCTGAGTGCAAGATCATGGATCTTTGGACATTCCCCAAGGTCCATCCTCTGAAAGAGAAAAAAAAAAAAAAAAAAAAAGATTACAAATGCTCGACACTAAAAAGGTTACAAACACACAAGATCAAAATAAAACAAAAAGGACAATTAGAACAGCACTCTTCGATGTAGCGACCAATATGCCTCTGCCCACATTATTACATCATTGTACATACAGTACTTGTCCCAAGTTTGATTTAAATCCCGTCAACTGTTCTCAAGTAAAGCATTATTTACCTGACATGACCTCTGATGTACAAACCCCAAAATCGAATCAGTTCATCTTTACAGCATGATACATACCTGTACCAAGTTTGACTTAGATCCCTTCAGCAGTTGTCATGTTATAGCAGTAACAAAAACCTATCATGGATGGACGGACATCCACACGGCCAACCAGAAAACATAATGCCTCCGGCGACTTCATCGGCAGCGAAGGCATAAATATTTCAGATTTTACCCTATAATTACCCGTTTCTTAATGTTGGGGGATAGTTGAAAAAACCCCAACAAAAATTCACATCAGCTGGTAGTTTTAAAGGTCTTCTTAGCCAAAAACTATAGCATTTGAAAACAGTCAACAAAATTGTCATGAAAGAAAATACAAGTCTTATAACAAAAAAGGTACAATATTTTGCATTTTAAACTAAGGAGCAACGGGAATGGGTTGACATGGTCCATCAATTTCATGCAAGGCCAAAAAGGAAAATGAACTTCAACGTGCCCATCACGACATAAAATCAGGGGTAAAATAGTATTGTGTGCACAAATCAAAGGATTAAAGAACACCAATTCAGCATCTATGCAAGGTTTCCTAACATTCAAGATGGTCTCAGCAGTGATGGACAGATTAAAAGACCTTTTGGGATGTTTTCGCTATGGTAGCCAATACTTCACGAGACATAAGCATGTAAAATGCAGACATAATGTGACTGACATCCTGTGGTCAACACATCGGCACTTTGAATGCACTAACCAACACCAAGGGCTGAATTTACAAAAGGAGTGAGTTGGACTTATGTAGAATCGCTAATCGTGTGATGATAAAATCGTGTGATGTAAAGATGAACTGCTGTACTACCCTTGTGTTCTGAGGAACCAAGAAATGCTCTTGAAAAGTTCATATAAAGGGGCGCTCTACATCTGGCAAATAAAATACATTTACTTCTTCATGCAGGTGTATGAATCAAATTGGCACCCCTTTATATGAACTTTTCTAGATCATTACTTGGTTCCTCAGATCACAAGGGTAGTCCAGCATGCACACGAGATTTTTTTGAACGCCCCTTATTTTGTATTGTTTGGCATTTTCTACAAGCTATGGAATGTCCATTCTTTTCTATACTTTGCCACATACCCTTATATAAAGGGGCCTTTTCTATGCCTCTGGCATTTTACCCAAATAATACAATATAATGTCATGTATAATGTGTGTACATAATATACAGTATAATGTCACATAAAATATGTGTATTGAAATTGAAAACCAAACACTACAATGGAGCCATCAGAAGGAACCCAAATAAGCAAAGAGCAAAGATGGAGTCATCAGTGGGAACCTGGATAGGATTCGGGTTTCAGCCGCTACTCCACAACCCTCAAACCCACCCAGGCGCAGCCAAGTGAACCTTTCAGAAAAATCTCTGCAAGAATTAACTTCTCCTTGGACACATAGATGTATACAGTAAAAATTATATAACATACAATAATACAGTAAAATATGTAACGTATAATAATACAGTAAAATATGTAACGTGTAACAATACAGTAAAATATGTCACGTGTAACAATACAGTAAAATATGTCGTGTGTGTGTGCGTGTGTGCGTGTGTGTAATGTCGGGGTTTACGGGCGTAAACTGGATAGGTGGTTGTAATGTCGGAGTTTACGGGCGTAAACTGGATAGGTGGCTGCCTTCAAACCAACTGCCTTGATGAATGCTTTGTCGAGTCTTACAGGTAGAGCAGTACCATGTCTTCCCGTCTGATACATCACCACGAGTAATAAAACCACAATGGACATTACATCGAGGGCAAATACAATAATTCTTGATGAGTCTGCGACGTGCACACCACTTAATAATGTCAGGTATTAATCATAATATCACTTCTTTGGCTCTAATACCTGACATTATTAAGTGGTGTGCACGTCGCAGACTCATCAAGAATTATTGTATTTGCCCTCGATGTAATGTCCATTGTGGTTTTATTACTCGTGGTGATGTATCAGACGGGAAGACATGGTACTGCTCTACCTGTAAGACTCGACAAAGCATTCGTCAAGGCAGTTGGTTTGAAGGCAGCCACCTATCCAGTTTACGCCCGTAAACTCCGACATTACCGTGTGTGTGTGTATTGTTGCGGTTTTTAGAACCCTCCACTTTGTAAAAATCTATATAATAATACCGTAAGGACTCGACTTTGTTATCCCTTTTACGCCGCACCCAGTGACCCGATGCCCACAGCACTAATGGATTTACGATCTACGAACCGCGCTCT
>NC_136261.1:29194823-29259823 GCF_964187855.1 Myxine glutinosa
GAAGCGTCCTCCCCACTTCTTCCCCCTTCCAACTCTCACCTCCATCTCCCCCAACCTTCTGCCACGCTCTTCCCCCTCCTCAAAGGACTTCCTCTCTCGTCGTAGTCAAAGTGTGGCCCTGAATGGGTTTCTCTCATCTCCTCTTCCTGTTCAGGCTGGAGTTCCCCAAGGCAGTGTTCTGGGCCCTGTGCTTTTTCTGGTCTTCATAAATGATCTCTCCGACTCTCTTGAAAATCCTCTCTATCACTTTGCTGATGACTCCACTCTCTGCCGCTCCATTCCTCATCCCTCAGTTCGGCAGTCTGCAGCCTTCTCACTCTCTGCAGAGCTGGACAAAATCACAGACTCGGCAAACAAGTGGAACATGTCTTTCAATCCTGACAAATCTCACACTCTTACGATGTCTCTCCGAAAAGACCGACTGGACAACCCTCCCATCCACTTTCTGAATAATCCTCTCCAAGAAGTTCTGTCACTCAAGCTTTTGGGTCTCACTATCTGCCATGATCTTTCCTGGGAAAACCACAATTCAAATCTGGCCTCCAAAGTCAGTCGCCGACTGGGCATCCTCCGTCGTGCGAAGTCCTTCCTTGGCACACCTGAGCTCCTCACCACATATAAGGCTTTCATCTGCAGCTCAATGGAATACTGTTCCCCCCACTGGGCTGGTGCTCCTGCCTCACACCTAGCTCGTCTTCACGCTGTTGAAACCAAAGCGTTCAGAATCATTGGAATCTCCCGCGATGAAGCTTCCTCCGAGGGCCTTTCACTTACTCAGCCTTGCTCCTCCAGCTCTCCATGGGCTCTGTCCCCCAAATATTCCTACAGGTCACACAAGATCTGCCTGCAACCCTCTTATGGTTAAACTGCCAAAATCAAGACTCTCTGCTCACCTTCACTCCTTCATTCCTCTTTTCCCCCGCCTCTGGAACAAACTCCCTAGCTCTCTTCAATCCCACTCCTCCCTACAGGTCTTTAAAACAGCTGTTCACCACCATCTCTTATCTTCCCCCATCCAAAACCTTGATCTCTTCTACCCCCGCAAATTTCACCCCAAATCCACTTTTTTGAAATACCAACTTCTTTCCTGGAAGTCCTTGGTGTGCTTGTGTTTATATACTTCTTCCACCCCCCCCCCCACCCCCTTCCCACGCCGCCTCCCCCCAAGCCCTCTCCCTCCCACACATTGCCGATGTCCCTGCTCTCAAATGTTGTGTTTATGTGCTTCCCCTTCTCTCCCCATCTTGTCTACCGCTTCCCTTTTTATATACTTTGTTTGTTTGTCTGTTTGATTTGTTTGTGTGATAAATGTTAGCTCTTTCACGAGCCTCGATTCTGTATACAAAAATAATAATAATAATAAATAAATAAATAAATAAATAAAATCCATTCCCCCATCGATAGCCAAGTGCCCCAGTCTCTGCTGATGAGAAACATCCCCGTACCATGATGTTGCCACCACCATGCTTCACAGTAGGGATGGTGTTCTTTGGGTGATTGATGTGTTGGTTTTGTGCCAAATGTAATGTTTTGCTTTTCAGCCAAAAAGTTCCATCTTGGTTTCGTCAGACCACAAAACTTTTTGCCACATGGCTTCAGAACCTCCGGAGTGGTTTTTTGCATACCTCAAACTGGCCTCAAGGTGGCCTTTTTGAGTATTGGCGTCCTCACGGACATACAGTTGTAAACCCTACTGTAAAGGCCAGACATGCGGAGTGTTTGGGATATTGTTGTCACATACACACAGTGACAAGTCTTTGCCATAAAGGCTTGTAGCTCTTTCAAAGTTGCCAATGGCCTCTTGATGGCCTCTCTGATCAGTCACCTCCTTGCTTGGTCATCCAGTTTGGAGGGACGGCTTTGATCTCGGCAAGGTTTTGGTGGTACCATGCGCCTTCTACTTGTTAATGATTGGCTTGACTGTGCTCCAAGGGACATTCAAAGACTTTGAAATAGTTTTACACCCATCCCCCGATCTATGCCTTTCCGCAACTTTTACTTGGCACCTTTTTTTTTTCTTTTTTTTGTATACAAGATCGAGGCTCGTAAAAGAGCTAACATTAATCACACAAAAATTGTCAAAAATTTTCACAAAAAAATTGTTAGAAGGTCTAACAACCTTCTAGAAGTTGTTAGAAATAATTAGATTTCAAGCAGGTGATTCTCCTTTACTTTGGAATTGAACTCACCTGTGGTGAGTTGCAGGTGCCTGCAATGTAAAACTCACTCATTCAACCAGTTTGAATAGAGAAAAGGAGTCATTCTGCTGTTTTGTGTCACTGTGTGTACCACAATGAGCATGGAGAAAAGAAAGAAAACCAGAGAATTGGCTGAGGAGGTCAGACACAAGATTGTAGCCAAGCATGGTCAATCTCAAGGCTACAAACAAGTCCATCAGGAGGTTTAACGCCCATGGCACTGTAGCCAACCTGCCTGGACATGACAAGAGACAACTTGATCGAAGGTTGCAGCAAAGGATTGTTCGAATGGTGGAGAAAGCACCTCGATCAACTGCCAAACAGATTCAAGCTGACCTTCAGACACAAGGTACGACAGTTGCAACTCATACCATCCGTCGCCAACTCAATGAAAGGGGGTTCTATGGTGGGAAACCCAGGAGGACCCCACTGCCGAGAGGGAGAGAGTGAGAGAGTGAGAGAGACATAAGAAAGCCCGACTGGAGTTTGCCAAAACACACCTGAGAAAGCCAAAATCCTTCCGGGAGAATGTCCTGTGGACAGATGAGACCAAATTAGAGCTTTTTTTGTAAAGCACATCATCTCTTTGTTTACAGAAAACAAAATGAAGCCTTCAAAGGAAATAACACGTTCTCTACAGTCAAACATGGAGGAGGTTCAGTGATGTTTTGGGGTTGCTGTGCTGCCTCTGGCACTGGGTGCCTTGAATGTGTGCACGGTATCATGAAATCAGGAAATTACCAAGGCATTTTGGAGCGCAATGTTCAGCCCAGTGTCAGAAAGCTGGGTCTCTGTCGAGAAGGTCATGGGTCTTGCAGCAGGACAATGACCCCAAACACTTCAAAAAGCACCCAGGAATGGTTGGACAAAATGCTGGACTGTTCTGAAGTGGTCAGCAATGAGTCCAGATCTACATCCCATTGAACACCTGTGGGAGAACTGAAAACAGCAGTTGGGAGAAGGCACCCTTCAAAATCTGGGAGAACTGGAGCAGTTTGCACAAGAAGAGTGGGCCAAACTGCCAGTGGAGAAGTGTAGGAAGCTCATTCATGGCTATAGGAAGCGCTTTACTGCAGTTATTTTGTCCAAAGGCTGTGCTACCAAATATCAAGTCGATGGTGTTAATAATTTTGTCAATGCCATTTCTTTTTATTTTGTGATTTAAAAGGATATATTAAGTTCTGAATAAATAAAAAAAGGCTCTGTAATATTAAACGTGAAATAAAGAATTGCGGAGACCAAATACTTTTGTCAATTTCAACTTATTTTTGGAGAAAATTGTGAGACATTTGAAAAAAAGTGCAAGGTGCCAATATTTTTGGCCATGACTGCATGATTAGATTTTTCGTGATCCCTCATCGTCAATAATACTCGACCCATACAAAGCCAATAGAAGTCTGACGCAAAAAACCCTGGCAGTGTATACTCAGCAAAGGCCCACCAGAAAACTAAGATGGTGGCCACATCACTTTGTCTTGGTGCTATGGTGGGTGGAGTCAAGTGACAGATGTGGGTGTGGTCTGGCAGCTGTCCAACCAATGGGTGCACATTTCAAAAAAAATCGACCTCCCAACAAGAACCCCAACAACAACAGCAACGCGAAGTTTGCGTGGACTTGCGGCACACATCTTTGCACAGCGGTGAAATAGGGTTTTAAATTTTGTACTTAAGAGTCGAATGAAATTTCCTGGCAAGGCAAGGCATTGTCAAGTGCTCCGTCTTGTTATATTATGTTTAAGATGATGAAATAATGCACAGCAATTATATTTCCAAAGTTCGAATTTTGTTTCACTTTTTATAAAGGTAGTCGTAAAAACACCATCAAGATGGCAGTGATTACCAGACTTGGTGTTGTAATGTTTAGAGAGTGTCTGGTTGTGACGATATTGGTTCCAATAGTATGTCAAGAAGTGATGGCACTTCCCCCACCCCCAGCTCAGTGGCTGTGTTTGGCTCGTCTATCGGAGTGCGTGCCTCATGTATTCATCTGTGTCTCCACATGTGTGAGACGTGTGTGGCACTCCACTACAAGCCTTACATCCCGTTAACCAAAAATATATAAATGTATATCGCCTCGAAGCTGAAGGATCAAGAAGCATTACAATTTGATTACCGTTCCAGACAACGTGTCGTGGGGACAGCAGTTCAGAAGATGACTCTTGCAAACGCTGTCGTCGGAGAATTTCACCCTCTGCCGCGTAACATCTCCTGCAAAAGCAACGGGCAATGAAATCCTCCAAAATAAAGCTTAGAAAAGCATGTGGCCCTGTTCAATTTGGTCAATGGGTAGCGTTGCAGCGTTAATACAATTACATTAAGGCAAAAAAAGAAAATGTGCCTCGTCTAAAGGCATGTGTGTAGTTGGCACTGTGTTGAGACCAAATCAATAGGAAAATAAATTAATCTATTCAATTCAATGCCGTGTAAGTTACTGGTAATCAAGGGGTGATTCAACTGATATTTACACCCGAGGACTAAATGCAGCGAAAGAGCCAAATTGAGCACCAAGCATGAACAAGGTCCACATGCTAAGATGCGAGACTTGTAGCAGCACGAAGCTGAAAAGATACACACTGCGAGAGGGTAAGATACACCATTTCCCATCTTCACTTTCAGCTCAGGCTACTTTACAAACCATGATGAACACTAAAAAAGGGAAAGAGAGCGCGCTTTCAGAGTCAAACCTGCGACGTCTCGCAACACAACCGGCTTCAGCAAAACACATGAAGTTGTCACATACACAGGCAAGTGGACACGGGTGCAAGAACAGCAATATGGCAATCGTATTGGCAATGCATTTCTTTCGCATCTCTCCGGTTAACACAGTCTCCATTTTTGATCCCTCGCAACAAGTCCACAATCTTTTAGACTCTGGTCCACTTCGTTCAGCGTTCAAAAGTGGGGACTCCCCCTTTTTTTTTTTTTTTTCCTTTTTTTTTTTTAAACCCCACACTTTACAACACAACTTTATAGTTATTGTATAAGACTCACAGCTCGGAGAACATGACGTTTTTCTGACACTCCCCTTGCAGACTGAGGTAGGCAGGCAAAGATACATTGAACCTTTGCAAATGAAACAAGGAGTCCACATTTGTTTAAGGATATAAAAGGCAATATTAAATTTTTTTGGCTATATAAAGCTAGTAGCTACTGCAGCACTGTTACTTAACAAGCAAAAATAAATAAAAATTACAATCAAAGGAAATAAACACCATTAAATAATTAAATAACTACCGCAATTCGGTTCACGTCATCACATGATATTGATATTGATACAATATATCAACCAATGGCTACGTCAGTCTGTCGAGTATATTTCACTCGAGTTTTGGTTAAAACGTCAAATTTCGAAACATGCACCACATAATGCATCGGAAACCTTCTGTAGTTTGACATGAAAAAAATACGAGATTAAAGATAAAAAAAATTTTGACCTTGACCTATGACCTACGGGGCCGAGGTCAGGGTCAAACGATGGAGTTCAGTCAGAGTAATCCATCTTCTGAGGTACCTTGCTAGTGCTACTTTCGGACGTACCTTTTCTGAGGTACCTTTTTGACTTTTGGCGGAAACGTGGCGCAAATTGGCTCCCAAAGCAACGATAATCATCATTTGCTTTCCCCTCGACAAATTCAATCTCGTAATTAAAAGCAACACGCTGGGTGCGTCACAAAAAAAAACCCGAACTGGGCGAAGATCCACACGGCCTACACTGCCGCCGCGAAACCAAAACGACATTCCGAAAGCGAAAGGAAACCATACTTAATTAAATAACAAAACGTAGCATTTGTAGCGCTTACCGTCCCTCGAAGTGCCCATGAGCTGGTCCAACATGGCCCGCATCTGCGCTTGGGCCGACATTTTGGACAGTATAGCCAATTAACGGATATAAGTTAACCAAATTTATTGAGGAAATGTCAGACAATCCCCAAAGAAGGCCCAAAACTGCACTCAAAATGGCGCAACTTATTCTTCTTCTTTAAACAAACCATGCCGCCGCCTACTACTTCTTCTTCTTCTTCTTCTTCTACTCATCCTGCCTTCACTTCTTCTTCTTCTTCAACATCGTAAACATCTTCCTCAATTTTAAAAAATACCTCTTCTTCTTCAACAATGGAGGTTTAAAGAGTATTACTATCAGCGGTAGAGAGTCAGGGACAATAAAACAAAATAAATAGACGACACCTCAAGTGTAAACCATCATAATGAGCATAGATCACTGATCGAAATATAACTGGATCACTCGTTTGTTGAAAAACTGAAGTCACCGGCCGCCATCTTGGTACTCTCCACAACATGTTTAAAAAAAAAAACTCTTTTAAAAACCTCTTTTATTTAAGAACCTGCTCTGGCTACTCACCACTACATGAAAAAGCCTTAGAAAAATTAAAACACAATTTATTTTAAAAATCAAGTAATCTGATTTTTTCCACGTTGTTTGTGAATTGTGATGGGATTTTCAGTTTGTAGGGAGTTCCAATATGGCGGCAGCGTGGCCTCAACAGCAAGTACACTCTCATCGGCCGGTAGTTCCTCCACATTAGGGAGCTCAGGAGCATCGACCCACAAATAGAAACCGCTATTGTTGTTTTCGGTTTCTGTTTAAACCTGTACAAAAACCTTCAAACATCGTTAACGTCAAATTGCCAGGTCCGTAGCGAGCGTTGTGGAACGAAAGTCGCGAGTGAACTTTGAGTTTCCCGCAGTTTGTAAAACCCACAAAAAAAAAAATTGGATAAAATATTCAGCCCTTCACAACAAAGCTGCCCAGGCGTGATCAAAAATACACTGAGCGCTCGGGGTAATTTGCCCGGGTGGACCGTCAGGGAAAGATCGTCGCGGGGACTCGATTTCCGGTTCTCTTCTCAAAAGGGACGCGAAGGCGGGAAGAGCCCCAAGTCTCCTTGCGGGCCTCGGTAGTCGGTAGTCGCTATTGAGAGGGGATGGGTGGAGCCGTTTTTTAGGCGAAGCCTCTTCTTTTTTTTTGGACCCCGGAAGACGCCGTCCTCTTCGCGGAGCTGACGCTCTTCCGGGCTTGATTCCTGGGCCAGACTAAATTCCCGCTAGTAGGAATAAATGGATAGTCTCTCGGGAGAGGATGGGGAGGGGGTCTTTAAATCTGTTGGTAAACCTCAGAAGAGAGAGAGGCGAGGCCAGGTGTCCTCTAATGAGGTGTCTTCAGTTGGGAAGCCCAAGCGTAGGGCTCCCCTCTCCCAGGCCTCTGGTAATCCCGTTGATTCGCTCGATAAGTTTGTGGTCATTGTGGCGGCCGTTGAGAGGCCTAATCGTGTGGGTCCGTCCAACCCTATAAAGTTAGCAGCGCTTATAAAGAAAGAGTTCGGGGAAGTAGTGTCTGCGAAAGTGCTTCGGTCGGGGGACTCGCTCCTTGAGTGTAAGTCAGCCGGGCAAAGGGACAAGGTGTTGAAAGCAACTCATTTTGGGGAGGTCTGTATTTCGTGTCAAATCCCGAAGTACATGAGAGAACGTCGTGGTGTCATCTATGGGGTGGATTCATCCATAGAAATTGAAGAGATTAAGAGTTATTTGGCCTCCAGTGGAGTGACTGAGGCTCGCCGTCTTACCACATTCAGGGATGGAAAGAAGGTGAACACCTTATCAGTCTTGCTGTCCTTCAGTGGTTCTTGCCTTCCATCAAAGGTAGTGCTCGGCTATTTGGCCTTCTCGGGAAGAGATTACATACCGGCTCCTCTTAGATGCTACAAGTGTCAGAGGTTTGGGCATACGGCCCCAGCTTGTCGGGGCAAGGTTCACTGCAGCAGATGCAATGGCGATCATGAGCGTAGCGCTTGCCCGAGTGAGCAAATGCATTGTGGGATTTGTGGTGGGGCGCACGCACAGCTCTGCTTTCCGAGGCTGCCCGGATTTTCCAAAAGCAGTGCTTATTCAGCAGGTAAAGGTAAAGGAAAAATTAACTTACGCTGAAGCCGCTTCGAAAGTTTCTGGGACTAAACCTGCCTCGTATGCAGGTTTGCGTAACTCTAATCCCATTGGCTCGGTGAAGGTCGCTACTAAAACTGTAGGAGTCCAGACTGAAACTGAGCGAGTCGAGCAGAGAGAGCCAAATCTGATTCAGATTTAAATATTTCTAAAGACGTGTTTTTTGCGTTTATTTCCGAATCTATCAACTGCTCTGCAGTAGCGTCCAGTCGAACGGACAAAATCCGTGCTGTGTCGGTCGGTCGCCGCGGCTAAGCATCTGGGTTGGGAGGAATTTTCCATTGGTCAGATCCATGCTCTGTTGGGGCACAAGAGGAGCGGGTCGAAGTCCAGGCCTCAGAAAGACCCCCCCCCCCCCCCCCTCCTCTCTTGAGGACTGAGGCTCCTTCAATGGAATGCGAAAAGTTTTTTTTTTTTTTTTTTTTTGTATACAAGATCGAGGCTCGTGAAAGAGCGAACATTAATCACACAGAAAGACAAACCGACACATAAAACATATAACATCGGGAGCGATAGACAAGATGGGGAGAGAGGGGGAAGGACACAAACACAACATTTGAGAGCAGGGACCGAGAGACATGGAGACATCGAGAGATCTGAGAGAGGGCGAGGGCTTTGGGGGGGGGGGGGGGCATGGGAAGGCGGCGGTGGGAGAGGTATAAAACATATGGACACTGCCAGGTTTTCCAGGAAAGAAGTTGGAATTTCAAACAAGGTGGATCTGGGGTGAATTAGCGGGGGTAGAAAAGATCAAGGTTTTGGATGGGGGAAGATAAGAGATGGTGGTGAACAGCTGTTTTAAAGACCTGCAGGGAGGAGTGGGATTGAAGGGAGTGAGGGAGTTTGTTCCAGAGGCGGGAGAAAAGAGGAATGAAAGAGTGAAGGTGAGCAGAGAGCCGAGATTTCGGCAGTTTAACCATCAGAGGGTTGCTGGCAGATCTTGTGCGACCTGTAGGAATATTTGGGGGACAGAGCACAGAGAGAGCTGGGGGTGCAAGGCCGGAGAGGAGTCGGTAGAAGACAGAAAGACCACCTACCTGCCTGCGGTGAGTGAGTGAAAGGCCCTCAGAGATAGCTTCATCGCGGGAGATTCCAATAATTCTGAAAGCTTTGGTTTCAACAGCGTGAAGCCGAGCTAGGTGTGAGGCAGGAGCACCGGCCCATAGGGGAGAACAGTATTCCATTGAGCTGCGGATGAAAGCCTTGTATGTGGTGAGGAGCTCAGGTGTGCCGAGGAAGGACTTCGCACGACGGAGGATGCCCAGTCGGCGACTGGCTTTGGAGGCCAGCTTGGAAATGTGGTTTTCCCAAGAAAGATCATGGCAGATAGTGAGACCCAAAATCTTGAGCGACAGAACTTCTTGGAGAGGATTGTTGAGAAAGTAGATGGGAGGGTTGTCCAGTCGATCTTTTCGGAGAGACATAGTAAGAGTGTGAGATTTGTCAGGATTGAAAGACATGTTCCACTTGTTTGACCAGTCTGTGATTTTGTCCAGGTCTTCAGAGAGTGAGGAGGCAGCAGACTGCCGATCTGAGGGAAGAGGAATGGAGCGGCAGAGAGTGGAGTCATCAGCAAAGAGATAGAGAGGATTTTCGAGAGAGTCAGAGAGATCATTGATGAAGACCAGAAAAAGCACGGGGCCCAGAACACTGCCTTGGGGAACTCCAGCCTGAACAGGAAGAGGAGATGAGAGAAACCCATTCAGGGCCACACGTTGACGACGACTAGAGAGGAAGTCCGCCAGCCATGCGTGGAGATTTCCATGGATACCAAAGGAGGAGAGTTTGGTGAGCAGAGCGGGGTGCCAGACCGTGTCGAAGGCACGTGATATGTCGAGGGAGACAGCTCTAATTTCCTGTTTGGCATTGAGGACCTCCATCCATTGTTGAGACAGCAGAAGCAGCATGTCCAGAGTAGAGTGACCTGGTCTGAAACCAAATTGATGATCAGAGATCAAGCCATTGGAGAAGAGGAAAGATTTCATATCCGAAGCAATGATGGATTCCATGACTTTGCTGATAATTGGGAGAAGGCTGATTGGTCTGTAGTTGCTAGGATCTGTTTTTGCACCTTTTTTGTGCAAAGCGGTGATGTTGGCTGATTTCCAAGCAGATGGCAGTTGACCTTGAGCAAAAGAGAGGGTGAAGAGAACAGAGAGAGGGTGAGATAGAGCAGCAGAGCAGGATTTTAGGACCCGTGGGCTGATGCCGTCGGGTCCAGTTGCAGAATCAGAGTCGAGGGTTGACAGAAACTTTTCCACCTTGTCAGGAGGAAAGGACACGGAGTCCAGGAGCAGCAGGGTACGACTGGGTATGGAGGGTACAGAGAGGGATGGGTTTGGGACACAAGATTTAGAGGCAAACACAGAGTTGAGGCATTCAGCTTTTTCACGTGCGGAGTCAGCTGTGTAGCCGTTTGAGGTAAGGGAGGGGATGGAGGGGGAACAAACACTAGAAACGGATTTGACCAGACGCCACCAGGATTTGGAAGAGGGAGACAGATAAGAGAGTTCGGTCTTGAGAACGGAGAGATATTGTTTCCTGGCTCTCCTGAGGGTGGACACACACTTGTTTCGGGCTTTGTGAAAGGAAATGAGATTTCCTTCCGTTGGATTTGCTTTCCAGGAGACGAAGGCAAGTTGTTTCTGGGCAACAGCCTCACCACAAGATTCCGTGTACCATGGACGGGAGGAAGGGTATGACAACTGAAGACGAGATGGGATAAATCTGTGCATGAGAGAGAGCAATTTACTTTGGAAGAATTCCCAGGATGAGTTGATGTCAGAGGTGGTAGAGATGGGAGACCAGTCCAGATGATTGATGGCTGCTTGAAGACCGTGCCAGTTGGCCTGAGTGAAATGCCAGACTCGTCGACGCTGAGCAGGCTCCCTGAGGATGGTCAGAGAGATGTCCACTTTAACAAGGACATGATCAGATGATCCGATCGGAGCAGAAGAAGAGCAGCAGACATTTTCAGGGAAGTTAGTCATAACCAAGTCCAGAAGAGAAGATGTTCCGTTGACTGAGATCCGGGTCGGGAAATTGACAGATTGTGTCAGTCCCAGTGAGTCGCAGAAGTCCTTTGCTGAAGAGCCATGGCTGGTGAGAGAGGTACCCACACCCAGCCAACTGGCATGGTGACAATTGAAATCACCACATATGAGGAAGAGAGAGTTGGGATGAGTAGATAGAAGTTGGTCCATATCATCAGACAGCGAGATGTAGATGGAGTCATCACTGTTTGGTGGACGGTACAACACACATATGAACAAGAGGTGGGAGCGAAGGGGAAGCCGTAGCCAGAGGTATTCCTGGGGGTGAGGTGGAGAGAGTGCAGTGCAGGGCGAGTGAGGAAGAGAGTTTTTGATAAAGATAGCAACCCCGCCTCCAGGACGAGGCTCAGGTCTATCATACCGGAGGAGGGAGTCGCCCGGGAGAGATACTATGGAATCAGAGACATCATAAAGGAGGAAAGTTTCTGTTAAGCAGATCACGTCTGGTTTGACAGAAGCAACCTGTATGGAGAGATCAGTTAAGTTTGAACGAAGGCCCCGGATGTTTGAGGTCCATACCGTTAATGAAGAGGAAGGGGGAGCATCAGATACAGAACAGGGGGGAGGAGGGGTAGGGTAAGATGTGGAAGAGGTGGAAGAGATAGGGAGAGCTGTTGAAGGTGTGTCAGAGATTTCAGAATAGCTCGGAGAAAGGGAAGGATGGGGCGGACAAAAGGTTTGATGGTGATTGGGTGAGCCACAATGAGGTGTTATTTGAGGAGGGGGAAGAGCGAGGCAGAAGGTTGGGGGAGATGGAGGTGAGAGTTTGAAGGGGGAAGAAGCGGGGAGGACGCTTTGAGGAGGGGGAGTGAGAGGGGGGAAATTGAGAAGCAATGAGGGTGGGGAGATTTGAAGGGGAGGGGTGAGGGGGGAGTTTGGGAGGGAAGGGACAAGGGGAGAGATTTGAAAGGGATGGGATATGGGGGAGATTTGGAGGGGAGGGGTGAGGCAGGAGTCTAGGAGGGGAGGGGCGAGGGGGCGTCTTGGCGGGGAGGGGTGAGGGGGTAGTTTAGGAGGGAGGGGGCAAGGGGGGAGATTTGAAAGGGATGGGTGATGGGGAAGATTTGGAGGGGAGGGGTGATGGGGAAGATTTGGAGGGGAGGGGTTATGGGGAAGATTTGGAGGGGAGGGGTGAGATTGGATTTTTGAAAGTGTACGATTTATGGGAAACGAACATTTATTGCAAAATGAGTTTCTTGTGACCTTCGAGTTAAAAATACGTTTAAGGACGCTGGATGGAGGATGGAGTGCAGGAGAGTTTAGGGAATGTAGAAAAAAGGCACTATAGGAGATGGATATTTTTTTTGGGATGAATTGATTTGGTGAGCAAGTCGAAAGCAGCCTTTTAAAGAAGAAGAAGAAAAAGGTGTTATAAAATATGACGGAATACATAACTTGAGGGGAAAGTGTAAACATTGAAGGTTAATGAGTGAAAACTATCTGGGGAAATGGGGGAGAAACACGTGGTCGAAGAATGAACGAACGAATAAGAATGAATAAACGAATGAGAACAGAGAAGGAAATGTTTTTTTTTTTTTGTTTTTTTTTGAGTTGAGATTTACACAAGGAAGTAGGCTATGGGTGAAAAGCCTGGGAATACAGAGAACGAAAGTTATTGGATCACAAACGACGGACCGCTGAGAGAAAAACAAAGCCTCAAGGTTGTACAGTGCACACTGTACAAGGCCTCAAGACACGACACGGCAAACAGACGATCAATTTATGAAAGATAAACACCGAGAAACAACCAAAGTTGCACACAATAACTTCACACACCGAAAGATAAATACAGTTTCGACAAAATACAATTGTGAACAGACTTAACTTCGAAAAACGTGGAGACCGTGTGGAGCTTCGAAAATCCCTCCCACCGTCTCCGAGATCTCGCGAGATCTTCCTCAAAGGATTTTTGTTTGGAGTTTACCTGGAGTTTACCTCTCAAAGGAGTTTACCTGCTCACGGTTCAGAGTTTATTAAATTTTTAAGTGAACTCATAGTAAAACCAGATATAATATTGTTACTGCCAATAACACAATTGGTGTTCCATAATTTGGGCTAAATAAATTTAGTCCCAGGTCCGAATCCCAACTGACTACCAATTGTTACGGCCCGCGGATAAGATGTTATGTTTGCCGAGCGGATGGCCCCGCGGCGCGGTCGTACAGTTACCCCGACTAACCCGATTCCCGAGCGTTGGCCGGATCGCGCCACAGATATTCAATAGGGAAAAGACTAAGGTGACACGGATGTGAAGAAGAAGCAGACAACCAAAAGGTTGGAAATACTACTAAATTTATTTCTACTATTTACATGCTCAAAATAACCAAGGAAGAAGGAAAGATAAGAAAATAATATACAGAAGATTTCAGAGACACAGTGAAAATACTAGCTTATCTAACAGGCTTAACTTATTCCCAGTGACAAGACAAAAGACAGACTACGAACACACTTACACGGGGGATGATGATAGGAATGGCAGGAGGTGGATGGCTGGAGGGGGGATGCCGGTCCACGGATACTGCAGCCCGATCGGCGCGTTTGGCAGCCGCCGTTCCTTTTCGGTCCTGCTCAAAACGTCCGTCTGGTTCCAAGCTGCTGTGGCTGCAGTTTCGGTGGCTCAAGCTGCTGTGGATGCAGTTTCGGTGGCTCAAGCTGCTGTGGATGCAGCCGCAACTCTTGTCATGGACCTCTCTTTGTCATGGACCTCTCTTTGTCATGGACCTCTCTTGTCATGGACCTCTCTACGCAACTCCTGACCACTCTTGCGCGCACGCTTTTATAACGCCTCCAGCGATTAAGCTGCCGGCCTTCAGGACACGCCCATCGGTGTGCTCACCTCGGCCATGGTTGGTCGCACGACCCTCTGGCTCCGCCCTTGATGACGACGGGCGGGCACGCCTTTCTTCCCCGACCCGAGCACATGTTCAATGGTGGTTTTGGAGGGGATGTAATTGGCAAATTGAGGCTTGGCCATGACGAAAGGGGAAATGGAGGTTTTTGGGAATGGGAATGAAGAATGAAGGGAATCTATCTTATTTCACTTGGTGCAATGGAGTGTCATTTTAATGGAAGACAATGCCTAACCTAATACACAGAATAAGGAAATAAACTACTGAACAGGGATATTATAGTGTCCTTCAATGTATGCTTTATGGAATTAACTACCGGAACGCCCTTTGAATTTTATACACACTGGAGCAAGGAGGGCTCAGACTAAAACAATTCTCACAACAATTGGTATACAATACAACACAATCAAAAAAAACTCAATCCTCATATCCGCAACACTGCACCCTCCTCCTCTTAGGCACGTTCCGGGCCTATAACTTTAATTTAGTGTGTCACGTAGGTGTAATTCCCTCTACATTTAACCTGACCCTGAGTGCGACAGTTTTAAAACATAAATAAATATGTCCCGCTGCTCCATTGCACCCTACCTAACAGGCTCACGCCCACAGCTAACCGAATTGCGGAATGGTCTTCAAACTATACATTGACGGTGGGGAGCATTATTTACACTGACGTTACTTTATTTACAAAATGTAACCCAGGACCTGTGATTGTTCTTTCTGGGGGGGAGACAGTCTGCTCTGCATCAATGCACCATGAAAGCACCCAAAACGCACCAACACACCCTCAAGCACCAATCGGTGCACAGTCATCATTGTTCATCAAAATAAAAACAACAACCCCTAACCCTGCAGGTGGTCTCTTGCTCTTCGGCTCCCTCTGCTGGCTATTATTATTTTCCTGGTGTTGCCATCTTCCCTTGCTGGCGGCCTATTTGCACTATTAAAATGCACCCAACGTGTCCATTTTTATTTATTTTATTTATGGCCCACAGGGTCGACTAGTGTGGTTCTACCTCTGCAATGTGGCCGAGCACCACACCCACAGAGCCCTGTGATCAAGGTCCGCCAGCAAGATTTCGGGCCTTCATGGCCGGTTCCAGCAGAGGGGCCATGCCCCAACCCATGGGGTCCATAAGTGGTGCTCGGCCACAGACAGGTGGTCCATAATGTGGTGCATCGATGCAGACAGCTGGTTCTGGGAGCTCCGGGCGCACAATGGCGGACTCACGCATGCTCCCCTCAGTGCCCAGTGGCGCACAGGTCCTCATGTGGGAGACAAAAGGGGGGAGAGACAGATGAGCGAGGGGTAAGGTCACAAGGGTACACATCAAACAAGGCGAAATGCGTACGGAGAGCAAAGTGAGAAAGCTCGTCCCTTCTGTACGTCACCCCCCCTGTCACCTACTCTACCCTTGCCCTTACCCCATATTTACAAAAATCTACACATTTACAAATTTGTCACTACTGTCACGTCTTCCCCATATTTCTCCTATTCCAAATTCGTCACCACAATCCCTCTAGCCAAAATTTGCCATCACCCAATTCATCATCAATTCTCATAAGGAGGAAGAGATGGAACAACAAAGCACAATGTCACACCCATGTCATGATGCGTCTCACATTCCAAACATCTGCACAATAAAAATAATAAAAAACATGGCATGGTGTGGAGGTACGTCATCCCAGGTGAGTGGATGCAGATGGTGCGAGGAGACTTCCATCCTAACTACTTTCTAAATGACATTAACACACTTTACACTACCCGGGGTCTTTCCCTGCCAATCCATTGGCCATTTACACTATGGGTTCTAAAAACCAATTCCCATTGACCAAACTGTGGTGCTTCTCAATTTGGGGTCTCACTCCCCCGATTCATCTCCCTGTGCCCTTGCACAATTTCAGGACTGGGGCGTGTAGCTCTCCCAGCAGGTCTACCCACCTGCACACCTCCACCACTGCAGTTGCCACCCGAGCTTACCTAGCTCCTCACCCTAACCTATCTAATTGGGGAAGGCCCCTCCTGGCTCTGTCATCCCACTCGGTGCCCTCTGGCACTGGGCTACCCGGGTCCGTCCTCCGGATCCTCGGGCCCCATCCACAACAACTCTACCGGCTCCCAGAGCCCACCTGCGGCCTCACCTGGCCGACATCCTCACAGTGGTGGAGTGCCCAAACCAACTACACACACTAACAGGCTACACGCCCAGCCATTTCCACGTCACTAATGCACCCATCCAAATACCATTCTTCCACCACCACCACAGATGCCAATATCCAACCACAATTTACCTGTACCCTCTACCTAACACTTACACTACCCTCCCCGGGTATTCGTGATGGGGGTCCATCCTTCCCCCATTCACACCTTCGCACCATCCACTCCACTCCACAGTTTCCACCATACTCACTCCACGACCATCCATTCCAATACTCCATATACCAGACCATTTATTCCATACAACCATTCTCCATACACCTGTCGTTGCACACCTGTGCAACCACACCTGGTGCCACCTGCACCCTCCTTCCTTCCTGGACCATTTGGTCAGCACAACTCATCACTATCACTCTCATACACTGCTCCATCCACCTGTCCAGTTGCAAACCTGTGCAATCACACCTGTTCCTCACACACTTTTCACAATACACTTCTGAATACACCTCCAACACTCATACGGCATCATCTAATCTACCTGGTGCCCTGCTAAAACTCGCGCTTCCCCGTCGCCCCTGACATTATTGTGCTCCCTCGTCATTATCATCCACACTAATCTACCTGCGTCCCCACTACAGGTATCATTGTCACTACCTAATCTTAATGTTACCTAAGGTCATCTCTAGGTCCCTACACATTACCCAAACCCTCCCAGGCTAGTTTTCACTGCCATAAACCCCATAAGACTAGTGCTCCTTTGCCCCCGTTGTGAGGGATGACAGAGTTGCCATCCCACCACATCGGGCATCTCCCACTACCATTTTTGCTCCCCAAATTCCAACCAATTAAAAATTTGCCAATCACTGCCAATTCTATTCACTTTTCTAAATTTCGGATCAAAAACACTAACCTCATCACCCGTCTACTTACTAGATCCTCTCGGTGCGCCAATTCATCTCTAAAGCTCGGCTTCGTAAAGCCGAGCAATGAATGCGGATTGTTTGGTGCCGGCGGCTGGATGCATCCGGCATTCGGTGCAGGGACGGAGGTTTACCCGGGCCGAGATCCCACGCACCACCTCGGCACGGAGCCATCCAATGGCCCGATCTCGACCTGCCGGAACGCCTCAACAAAAAGGGGTCGCCATGACGACCCTTCCTATTGGGCTGCCCGCTCCGCCTAGTGGAGCACGGACACGGCCGTTCAAAGCGCGGCCCAGCGTGGATCGCGTACGGCGGTTCTTTCGAAACCGCCGTGGTTCGGATCCCCGCTGGTCCTCGCGGCACGCGAAGCTGCCCGGCGCGCACCGAGGGCCCGATTCGGCTAAATGTCGTTCTAACCGCTAACCCGGTTACCGTCGATGCTTCACCTGCATGCTCACACGCATACGCTACCCCTTTCACCCTCACCGAGCTCGGTGCTCCAACGCCGCCCGTACACCCCGCATACTTCGTCATTGCACTCGTTCTTTCGCTCACAGACTTGGTCACACACCTGACCACCGAACACCTTGGCACACACTCATCGTTCGCACACCTCACCAACACACCTCTTCGCGCCCCCTTCTCGGTCACCTCCTCTGTGACAATCACAGGTGTGCTCTCACTCGCACACCCAACCACGTGCCTCACTACCAGTTCCAGTGTGCATTCCCATATGCGCTCTACCATTCCAGGTGTGCATCCTTCCATTCCAGGTGTACATCCTCTCTCACCTGCCACAACCAACTCACGCTCCGTGTCACTCTCACTACTTTTACGACCACACTCGGTCGCGCACTCACCCTTACTCTCGCCAGCGCACTCTTTACTCATGCACCCGTCCATTACACACCTTTCTCGCGCATCCTCTTGCGCACACTCTCCCGTTACATCCTCTGTAACACTCACCACAGGCGTGCATTCTCCCTTACTCTTGACAGCGCACTCTTTCCCCATGCACCCGTCCGTTACACACCTTTCTCACGCATCCTCTTGCGCACACTCTCTCGTTACTCCCTCCGTAACACTCACCACAGGTGTACACTCTCTCGTTACATCCTCTGTAACACTCCTCACTACGCGCTTCCATGTGCTCCCTCGCACACGCGCTACGACCGACTCACTCTCGACAGCACACTCACTCCTTGGCGCGCACTTTTTCCTCACACACCCCAGAGTCGGACATTCTCGCACACCTCCTCCTTCGCACACCGTACCTGTCGCACACTTCACCAGCGGCCTCTCACGAACACCCGGATCCAAAGCAACCCCCAAGCCGACTGAAGCTCCCCTCACATCATATACATTTTCACGTATATCGCCACTCACCTTGGCACCTCGTCTCCGCACCTCCTTCACCACCTGCAAACTCTTTATTTGGTTAGCGAGCACATCATTATGAGTTGAGCACCGACCTTGCACATATTCCATTACTTCCTCCTTTATCTCCCTCTTAGTTTCCGTCCGTCTCTTCTTAATTTCACTCACCCCCTCTTCCACCTCCTTTAACTTTTGCTTCACCTCTTTTATTTCCCGGTGCGTCTCCTCAATTTCGTCCTCTAAGGCTACCTTTACCGTCTCTGTGTGCGTCCTTACCTCCCGGTCCTTCGTCTCCATTACTTCTGTCACCTCGTCCAACCTCGTTGTCAGTCCCTCACGTACCATCTGACATCGCCTCTGTGTCGCTATTAAGTCATTTTTAATGTCGTTTTGTGTCGCTTTTAACCCTCCTAGTACCGCAGTGTTCCTTTGAACCTGCTCCACTAACTCCGTCTGTCCCACCGTCAGCTGTTCCACCTCCTCCGTCAGGTCCTCTATTCCCCCTTGTAACTTTGCCGTCCCATTTCTCACCTCTTTTTCCATACGCTTTTCACCTCGCTTTACCTCCTCGCGTACCCCCGAGACCTCCTCACTTACACCTCGTCGTATCTCCTCCTTCATCTCCTCCCTCTCTTTTGTAGATGCCACCCTCATCTGTCCCAATTCATCCCTCTGAGCATCCAATTTGGTTTCTACCCCGATTTTCACCTCCTCTATCTGCTCTCCCATTTGTTTAATTTCTCGGGCGGACTGCTCCCCTATTTCCCGCAATTTGTTTTCAATCTTGTTTTCTAACCCCCTTAACCCATCTTTCACCCCCTCTATCTGATTCTCCTGGGCAGCCATTCTATTTTCCACCCCCGTTAACCCATGTTTCACCCCTTCTATCCCATTGTCTAACCCCTCAAATTTCTTGTCTAACCCCTCAAATTTCTTGTCTAACCCCTCAAATTTCTTGTCTAACCCCTTTAAATTGTTGTCTAACCCTTCAAATTTCTTGTCTAACCCCTCAAATTTAGCTTCTAGCCGCTCCCCCATTTCTCCCATTTTGCCCCCCATTTCGCCCCCCAATCGCTCACTATCAGCCCTCAATCCCACAAGTTGGTTTCCCATTCCTACAATTTGGTTTCCCAAGTCATTCCTCAGGTCTTCACTTGTCTGGACCATGAGCGCCCTTATTTGTATCATAAAGAGGTCCAAATTCACCGGTGCTGCTACGGTCACGGGCGCCGCCAAATTTGGTGCCGCTGTAACCGCGTGCGCAAAGGCACCATTTTGCGCGCCCGTAACCTCGTGCGCGAGAGCGCCATTTTGCGCGTCTGAAACCTCCTCAACCACATTGCCAATTTTCTCCTCCTCTCTTTCCTCCACATACATTTCCCCGAGGTCCTGGGTCGATTCTACCCCGTCTATCTCTCCCACCGACATCCCGTCGCCTTGACCAGCCATGGCGCGATTTCAAAATTCGGGTTTTGTAAAACAAAACAAATTTCAGTATCTCGTAATTTTGAGCGCGTTAAGCGCGCTTCGGGTCCGTTCCCGCTCCCGACACCAATTGTTACGGTCCGCGGATAAGGATGTTGTTTGCCGAGCGGAGGCACCGCGGCCGAACAGTTATCCCACTCCTGACACCAATTGTTACTGCCAATAACACAATTGGTGTTCCATAATTTGGGCTAAATAAATTTAGTCCCAGGTCCGAATCCCAACTCCTGACTACCAATTGTTACGGCCCGCGGATAAGATGTTATGTTTGCCGAACGGATGGCCCCGCGGTCGTACAGTTACCCCGACTAACCCGATTCCCGAGCGTTGGCCGGATCGCGCCACAGATATTCAATAGGGAAAAGACTAAGGCGACACGGATGTGAAGAAGAAGCAGACAACCAAAAGGTTGGAAATACTACTAAATTTATTTCTACTATTTACATGCTCAAAATAACCAAGGAAGAAGGAAAGATAAGAAAATAATATACAGAAGATTTCAGAGACACAGTGAAAATACTAGCTTATCTAACAGGCTTAACTTATTCCCAGGGACAAGACAAAAGACAGACTACGAACACACTTACACGGGGGATGATGATAGGAATGGCAGGAGGTGGATGGCTGGAGGGGGGAGGCCGGTCCACGGATACCGCAGCCCGATCGGCGCGTTTGGCAGCCGCCGTTCCTTTTCGGTCCTGCTCAAAACGTCCGTCTGGTTCCAAGCTGCTGTGGCTGCAGTTTCGGTGGCTCAAGCTGCTGTGGATGCAGTTTCGGTGGCTCAAGCTGCTGTGGATGCAGCCGCCACTCTTGTCATGGACCTCTCTTTGTCATGGACCTCTCTTGTCATGGACCTCTCTACGCAACTCCTGACCACTCTTGCGCGCGCGCTTTATAACGCCTCCGGTGATTAAGCCGCCGGCCTCAGGACACGCCCATCGGTGTGCTCACCTCGGCCATGGTTGGTCGCACGACCCTCTGGCTCCGCCCTTGATGACGACGGGCGGGCACGCCTTTCTTCCCCGACCCGAGCACATGTTCAATGGTGGTTTTGGAGGGGATGTAATTGGCAAATTGAGGCTTGGCCATGACGAAAGGGGAAATGGAGGTTTTTGGGAATGGGAATGAAGAATGAAGGGAATCTATCTTATTTCACTTGGTGCAATGGAGTGTCATTTTAATGGAAGACAACGCCTTAACCTAATACACAGAATAAGGAAATAAACTACTGAACAGGGATATTATAGTGTCCTTCAATGTATGCTTTATGGAATTAACTACCGGAATGCCCTTTGACCTTTATACACACTGGAGCAAGGAGGGCTCAGACTAAAACAATTCTCACAACAATTGGTATACAATACAACACAATAAAAAAAAACTCAATCCTCATATCCGCAACAATATGTAGCCAAGAAACTTGGTTAAGGAGCCACATTTCATATAGGATTCCTAATTATTTCTTAATTTGCAGGGATAGAGCTATGGGTAGTGGGGGGGGGGGGGTGTGGGGTTTTTGTGAGGTCAGGAGTCCCTCATAGGGTTATAGATTGTCGTGTGGAGTTGGAGTGTAATGTGGTTTTATTTCCTAGCCCTAGTGAGACCTTCTCAGTGGTTAACTTTTATAATCCGTGTCTCTCTTTGAATGTTCTTGCGCTTAAAGAGGTTTTATGCAAGTGCGAAGGGTCAATCTTTTGGTGCGGTGACTTCAATAGCCACAACACTCTATGGGGTTCTAAGCTCACGGACATTAATGGTTCTTGTGTGGAGAAGGTGATGGACGACCTTGACTTAGTAATACTGAATGATGGTAGTGGAACTTTCATAAATCCAGGCTCTGGTCGGTCTTTCCCTCTTGACCTCACGATAGTCTCTGCCTCGCTTGCAGCAAGGTGTGAATGGCGGGTGCTTTCAGACAGTCTGGGTAGTGACCACCTTCCGGTGGTCACTCACCTTAAATTGGAGAGAGATCTGGAGGGGTTGGATAGGCCTCCCTCTTGGAGTATTTCCAGGGCTAATTGGGGAAAGTTTTCCAAATGTTGCTCCGAGGTGGTCAAGCCTGAATTATTTAACGAGAATTCTGATATCTTCAGTAATAGTTTAGTCAAAGGAGTTTATCGCAGTGCTCTCGAGTCTATCCCCACTTGTAAAGGTCAGATCGGTCAGAGAATTAAAGTTCCCTGGTGGAATGAGGATTGCGCGAGGGCCATTAAGGCCAGAAAGTCTTCCTTTAAAAAAGTTAGGAAATCCTTGCTGCTTCAAGATGCTATCGAGTTCAAGAGAAGAAGAGCTCAAGCTCAGCGGGTAATTAAACGTGCCAAGTCAGAGTCTTGGCGAGCATTTTGTGCGTCTATTAATCCGGACACCTCCATTAGTTCTGTTTGGTGTAGGGCTAGAAGTATGTATGGTAGGAATGGTGGAGGGTGGTCGATAGCTTGGCTGGTCAGCGATAGTGCCCCTGTTTACTCGAGCCAGGAGAAGGCCTCTGCTTTAGCGTCCTTCTTTTCAGATCAGTCAGGGGATGATCCTGTCGATTCGGAGTCAGGTGAGGTCAAGCGTCAGTTTGTCTCCCAGCATAAAGACATTCTCTGGGATGTGAGCCCGGACAACTCCCTGCTTAACATGGATTTCTCTCTGGGTGAATTAAAGCATGTCATTTCCAAGTCCAAGAATAGTGCTCCTGGCTCTGATTCGCTCACTCACTCCATGTTCAAGCACATGGATGATAGTGTCTTGGAAGTGTTTCAGGTGTTGATAAATAAGGTCTGGGCATCAGGAAGGTTCCCTTGTGTGTGGAAGCATTCCATAATCAATCCTGTTCTAAAGCCTGGTAAGGATCCTACAGATCCATCCTCTTACCGCCCTATAGCTCTTATTTCTGTTGTTAGCAAACTTATGGAGAAAATGGTTAATGAACGCCTGATATTTTATTTAGAAAAGAATAATCTGCTTAATAGATATCAGAGTGGATTCAGGAGGGGTCGGTCCTCTTCAGATCAAATAGTCTCTCTGGCGAATGACATTAGGAAGGCTTTCATCATCCGCGAGTCGGTGCTGGGGGTTTTCCTTGATATTCAGAAGGCCTATGATTCTGTCTGGAGGGACGGTCTTCTGTTTAAGATTCACCAGTTAGGCATCAGGGGCAGACTTTTCTGGTGGGTCCGTGATTTTCTGTCTGGCAGATCTTTTCAAGTGCGTGTTGGTGCTGCGCTGTCCTCCGTCTTTTCACTAAAAAGGGTATTCCTCAGGGTAGTTGTATTAGTCCCACCCTTTTTAACATAATGATAAATGATGTTGCCTCTCTTCCAGGGGTGCAGGGCAATTTGTCTTTGTTTGCCGATGATATAGCTATCTGGGTTCGGGGCAGGAACAGTGCGTTTATCTCCAAGAGCCTTCAGGCTGATGTTGTCAGTATTGAGCAGTGGGCTGCAAAATGGGGTTTTGCCATCTCTGGGCCAAAGTCTAAGCTCGGAATCTTTACCCTCAAGAGAAAGGTTGAGGACGTCAGATTAACAGTCAATGGCACGGCTCTAAAAGTCTCTCCGGTGGTCCCCTTTTTGGGGGTGATCTTTGATAAGGGCTTAACCTGGAATGCCCATTGTGCCAAACTTGTAGCTAAGTGCTCGAAGGGTCTCAACCTTCTCCGTTGTATCTCGGGAACTTCTTGGGGTGCCCACCAGGATAGCCTCCTTATCTTGTACAGAGCTCTAATACGTTCGCACTTTGATTACGGGTGTCAAGCCTTTTGGGACATGTCCCTGCCCATCCGGAGGAGGTTGGAAGGAGTTCAGTCCAAAGCTCTCCGCATATGTCTTGGTGCCTTTAAAAGCTCTCCAGTGAGCGCTCTCCTGGTTGAAGCGGGTGAGTTGCCTTTGTCACTTCGATGGGAAGTGTCTATTCTCAAATACTGGTCCAAATGCATTTCCTTCGGGGTAAATCATCCGAGCAGTTCTCTGTTCCTGGATTGCTGGGAGTATCATGCTCTCGGTAATCTCCGTCGGCTTCCCCCTTTTGGTCTCAAGTGTGTTTGGGCGGTTAAAGGGTTGGGGTTGGACCTCCTCCCGGTTAACTCAGCCAATAAAGTGTCCCTATGGCCGCCTTGGACCCTCGTGGTTCCAAGAATTCACTTGGATTTACAGAGTATGACAGACAGTGACAATCCTGTCGTGACAAGTAACATGGCTGTTGAATTCATTCACAAGTTTTGGAGTCAATCTCTCCATGCTTATACAGATGGCTCCAAAGATCCGGGTCTTGGCCGTACTGCGGCTGCCTTCTGCATCCCTGATGTGAAGGTGACCAAGGCTTTCAGGCTTTCAGACCACCTGTCGGTATTTTCGGCAGAACTTTATGCAATTGTTTTGGCTCTTGAATGGATTATAGACTTTTATCCCCTCAGCGCGGTCATATTTTCCGACTCTCTCTCGGCACTGATAGTGCTTAGGTCGTTCCAGCCTGGCAGTAGGATCGAATTGGTTCTGGAGGTAATTCACCTCGTAAGTTTGGCCCATTGGAGGGGCACGGTCGTCGATCTATGTTGGGTCCCGGCCCATGTGGGCATTGCAGGCAATGAAGTGGGTGATCAGGCGGCCAAGCGTGCCCTCAATCTGGATTTCGAAACCCCGGTTCCGCTAGGCCAGGCAGACCTCTCTTTATTCCAATTCTTATTCTCCAATTCTTTAATTAAACAGAAAATTAATGTTATATGGCAAAGTCAGTGGGACTCCTCCCCTAAGGGGAGGTGGTGTCACAAGGTGCATCCATCGATCGTGTCCTTGGGGTCGTCTCCCCGGCTCCCTCGCAGGGAGCAGTCTATCTTATCTCGACTTAAAATTGGACACAGTTTTCTCAATTTTTTTATCTTCACAGGATCGGGTGCCATCCCTCAGGGTGGTGTGATCGGTGAAAGGTTCCCGAAGATCTGGACCATGTTTTTTCTTTTTGTCCGCGTTATAATAATGCTAGATCTCATCTTCAGCTTTCTGTCCGCGGAATGGGGATCACGTGGTCAGGTCTGCCGGAAGCCTTTTGCTGGCTGGATCTGAAACATCCTGGGTTTTGTAGATCAGTTTTAAAGTTCATAAAAGAGACGGGGTTAGCAGTGTGAGTCTCTAGTTTTTCTCGTGTAAACCTCCTTGTTTGGCTTTGTTTGGATGTCAGGGTGCGTGGCGTATATAGAGCCTCGCGGCTCTGAAAGCGCCATTAAACCTTAAAAAAGAAGAAGAAGAAGAACAAGGCTGCTACGTAACTTTGCCTGACGTAACGGACGTCGCATTTGATTGGCTAACTGTGGCAGAGGTTCTCTTGCCATCGCCGTAGGATGTCTGCCCGTCTCGTCACCATGACGGTCACCCAACTCATCCACCAAGTTTTGTCATAATACGTCCACAACCTTTTGACATATCGTGCTATATATCGGTTGTTGCTCGATCTCTCAATGGTGAAAAATCACTTTAAAAATTCTCCAATCCAGATCCGGATCTTCACCAAAATCGAATCGATTCGTCCTTGTCACATACGCTACCTCGAGCCATCTATGGCTCTGACCCAACCTGCCCACGTAATTTCTTCCGAATCCGTCCACAACTTGGAGTTATCCTGGTCACAAACAGACAGAGGGGAAAACATAACCACCATCTGCTTCATATAATATATCCACCTTCGGTGGTGGAGGTTGTGGCGGACACAAAAGCCCACTGGCGTGGTGACATCATTCCACGCACCAAGTGGGCGGTGGCCACGCCCGAGGGGTAGGCGTGGCCTCATGATATACACCGGGCGACCAGCCCGGAGGAGTGCAGTGTTACAGTGTAGTCTTAAAATAAAGACGTTTATATGTTACCGCTTGTCCGCTTCCTCCTTGCTCACAAGCAGCGCGCGTAACGCCGCGCTTTACTGGTGACCCTCGACGTTGGATCTGCCGGAGCGATCCTTCCACACGCGACGCCATCGCCATGGCCGCCTTCGTCAAACTTCCGGAATTTTGGGAGGCTCAGGCCGAAGTCTGGTTCGTCCAGGCCGAAGCCCAATTTCAGCTTCGGCACCTCACCGGCGATGACACGCGCTACTGCCACGTCGTCGCCTCCCTCGGGCCCGGCACGGCCGCTCGAGTTGTGTCCGTCCTTCGCCACCCACCGGACGGCCACAAGTACGAGGCACTCAAGCGGCTACTCCTAGCCACGTTCAGCCTTACGGACGACGCACGGGCCGACCGCCTCCTGGATCTCCCCGAGCTCGGTGAGACGCGCCCGTCGGTCCGAATGGACCATATGCTGTCACTGTTGGGCGACGAAGCCCCCGGTTCGCTATTCCGGGCGCTTTTCCGTCGCCAACTTCCAGCGCAGGTTCGCCTCGCGTTGGCCGGGACCGGGCTAACGGAACCCCGAGCATTGGCGGCCGAGGCGGACAAGTACTTCGCCGCTTCGGACACGCGGGCGAGCGTTGGCGTGGCCGTCACGGCCTTCGACGCTGATGTTCCACAGCATCATCTTCTACAGCACGCTGAGGTTCAGCAGCATGCTGATACGCACCTCGTGAACGCTGCCACGCCCCGCCCACCGCCGCAGCGAAAACCGCCACCGCGGGGAAACCCGTCGACTCCACCGGCCTGGCGGAGCCAGCCGCGCTCCTCCAGCTCCACCACCTGGTGCTGGTTCCACGCCAAGTTCGGCCACGAAGCTCGGCGGTGTCATCCGCCGTGCTCCTTCAACGGGTCGGGAAATGCCCGGGCCGGCGCTCAATTGTGGCGATGAGCGCCGGCCGTTCGAGCAGCCTGCTGTTCATAACGGACACCTTCTCCGGGCGCCGTTACCTGTGCGACACGGGAGTGCAGGTGAGTGTCATTCCCGCCGGCACGTCAGACAAGCACGCCGCGGGTGGGGGCCCCGCGCTGCTTGCCGCGAATGGGACGCCCATCCGTACGTACGGAAAACGCTGCCTCTCTCTGCGGTTTGGAGGGCAGGTTTTCCGATGGACGTTCGTCACCGCCGACGTGCCCATGGCACTGCTTGGCGCGGACTTCCTGTGCGCTAATGGGCTCCTGGTCGACGTCAAGCGCAGACGGCTTGTCCAGGCCGAGACGTTCAGCTCGCTCGCGTGTGCGTTGCCCAGCTCAATGAGCGGCTTGCCAAGCGGCTTGCCGAACGATTCGGTTCCGGCCACGTTGGTCTGTACGCTTCCGGCAGCGGACGCATTCACCCGCCTCCTCGCCGGCTTCCCGGCCCTCACGCGGCCCACCTTCTCGGCGGGGGCCGTCAAGCACGGGGTGGCCCATCACATCCCCACCGTCGGGCCACCGGTCTACGCCCGGGCACGCCGCCTCGAGCCGACGAAGCTGGCGGTGGCAAAAGCGGAGTTCGCTACCCTGGAGCGACTCGGCATCGTTCGGCGCTCAGAGAGCGCTTGGGCGTCGCCGCTGCACATCGTGCCGAAGCCCGGCGGGGGATGGCGACCGTGCGGGGACTATCGCCGTCTCAATGACGCCACGACTCCCGACCGCTACCCCGTCCCCCACATTCAGGACTTTTCCGCCCGTTTGGCGGGCAGGTCCTTCTTCTCGAAGGTGGACCTCATACGCGGCTACCATCAGGTCCCCGTCAGGCCGGAGGACGTCCCGAAGACGGCGGTCATCACGCCATTCGGACTCTTCGAGTTCCTGCGCATGCCCTTCGGTCTGAAGAATGCGGCTCAGGCGTTCCAGCGACTGATGGACAGCGTCCTGCGCGACTTGGATTTTGTCTACGTCTACCTGGACGATATCCTCGTCGCCAGCGCGTCCCGCGAAGAGCACCTACGCCACCTCCGCACGCTCTTCGAACGCCTGGGCCAGCATGGCCTGATTGTGAACCCCGCAAAGTGCCGGTTCGGCGCCGCCACAATCGATTTTCTGGGGCACCGTGTCACCAGGCACGGCGCCGTCCCCCTGCCGGCCAAGGTGGAGGCGGTGAAGGGGTTTTCCGCGCCCCCGCACGATCAGAGGGCTGCAGGAGTTCCTGGGCATGGTGAACTTTTACCATCGGTTCCTGCCCCGTATCGCCCAGCTCCTGCGCCCCCTGCACGAAGCTCTCCGAGGTAAGCCGGGCAAAGGCGACGTTACCTGGACCAAGCAGATGGACACGGCGTTCACGGGCGCGAAGCTCGCCTTGGCTAACGCCACCATGCTCGCGCACCCGGCGCCCGATGCACCGATCGCCCTCACCACCGATGCCTCGGACTACGCGGTGGGCGCGGTGCACGAGCAATGGGTGCGTGGAGCTTGGCAACCGCTGGCGTTCTTTAGCCGGCAGCTTCGCCCGCCCGAACGCCGTTACAGTACCTTCGACCGCGAGTTGCTCGGACTTCACTTGGCGGTCAGGCACTTCCGCCATCTGCTCGAGGGCCGGGCGTTCACTGCCTTCGTCGACCACAAGCCGCTGATCTTCGCGATGGGCAAGGTCACCGAGCCGTGGTCGGCCCGGCAGCAGCATCACCTCTCGGCCGTGTCCGAGTACACGACGGACATCCAGCACGTCGCGGGGAAGGACAACCCGGTGGCGGATTGCCTTTCCCGGGCCGTCGCCCACGCAGTCCACCTCGGCATCGACTATGCCCGGATGGCAGCGGACCAGGCCGCTGACCCCGACGTCCAGGCCTTGCGGACCGCCGTCACGGGCCTCCGCGTCACCGAGGTGCCGTTCGACGGCGCGGGCGCGGCCCTCTTGTGCGACGTCTCCCTCGGGCGTCCTCGCCCCATTGTGCCCGCGGGCTGGCAGCGCCAGGTGTTTGACGCCATCCACGGCCTGTCCCACCCGGGCGCGAGGGCCTCCCAAAGGCTGATCGCCGACAAGTTCGTCTGGCATGGCCTCCGGAAGGCCGTCCGCGGCTGGGCCAGGACGTGCCTCGCGTGCCAGCGCGCCAAGGTGCACCGGCACACCCAGGCCCCGTTGGCCCCGTTCACGGTGCCGGAACGTCGGTTTGACCACGTCCACGTGGACCTGGTGGGACCTCTGCCCCCCTCGCGGGGTTTCACCTACGTCCTCACCATGGTGGACCGCACCACCCGGTGGCCGGAGGCCGTGCCCTTGGCGTCGACAACGGCGGCCGATGTCGCGCAGGCTTTCATCGCCACCTGGGTCGCCCGGTTCGGCGCCCCCTCAGACATCTCATCCGACCGCGGCCCCCAGTTCACCTCGGAGCTCTGGGGGGCGGTTGCGCAGGGGCTCGGGGTCTGGCTGCACCGAACCACGGCCTACCACCCCCAGGCTAACGGCCTGTGTGAGCGATTTCACCGCTCATTGAAGGCCGCGCTCCGGGCCACCCTCCGCGACGGCGGCTGGGTCGACAGGCTCCCCTGGGTCCTGCTGGGCCTCCGGACGGCGCCCAAGGAGGACCTGCGCGCATCCGCGGCGGAGTTGGTCTTCGGGCAACCGCTGCGGGTGCCGGGCGAGTTCCTCCCCGACTCCACGGCACCATGGTCCGCGGCACAGCAACGCTCCGCTCTGCAAGAGACCGCCCAGAGGTTCGCCCCGGTGCCAACGGCATGCCACGGGCACCCACCGACGCACGTCGCCCCGGAGCTTCGCACGGCAGAGTACGTCTTCGTCCGCCACGATGCCCATCGGACACCACTGCGGCCCCCGTACGACGGGCCTTTCCGCGTGCTGGAGACCGGGGCGAAGCACTTCACCCTGGACATCGGCGGTACTCCTGACCGCGTTTCGGTAGACCGCCTCAAGCCAGCCCACCTCGATGTGGACCATCCACCGCCAGTGGCCCGACCCCCACGTCGGGGCCGCCCTCCTGCGGGCGGACCCCCGGCACCGCCCAGCCCCGCCGCCACGGCGCCCCCCGGTCCTGCACCCATCCCAGGGGCAGCCAGGGGCATCCCACCTGGTATCCCTGCACCCCGGACGCCGCCGATCGCCAGGGGGCGCTTCGGCCGGGTCATTCGTCTGCCCCGCAAACTGGCCCTCCAGGTGCGCGGGAATTCTGGGGGGGCGCGTGTGGCGGACACAAAAGCCCACTGGCGTGGTGACATCATTCCACGCACCAAGTGGGCGGTGGCCACGCCCGAGGGGTAGGCGTGGCCTCATGATATACACCGGGCGACCAGCCCGGAGGAGTGCAGTGTTACAGTGTAGTCTTACAATAAAGACGTTTATATGTTACCGCTTGTCCGCTTCCTCCTTGCTCACAAGCAGCGCGCGTAACGCCGCGCTTTAAGGTAATAATTACCCCTCCCCTCCCACTTTCCTTTTCCCCCCTAACCCCTACCTCATTCTCCCTCCTCTCACCTTTTCCCCTCGCCTCACATTTCCCTTCGATCCCTTTTCCCCCTCACCCTATCCTCCCCTTCTCCCCTCCCTAATCATCACCCCTACACCCCCTCCACCCTGCCACTCTCCCCTTCCCTCTCTCCTCCCCGCCTCTCTCTCTTGTCCCCGTCCCTCTTCTCTCTCCCCCCTCCTCGATGTCCCCCCGTCCTCTCTCTCTCTCTGCCCCTTCCTTTTCCCCCCACCCCTCCTCCTCTTTTCCCCTTCCCCTCTCACTCCCTCCTCCTCTTTTCCCACCTCCTGACTCCCTCCTCCTCTTCCCCCCATCCATTCTCCTCCTCCCCCCTACTCCTCTCCCCCCTCTCCTCTCCCTCCTCTCCTCACCCCCCCCATCCCATCATTCCCACCCCTCCCCTCTTCCTCCGCTCTCTTCTTACCCCCCTCCTCTCCTCTTCCCCTCCCCCCTCTCCTCTCTTTTCGCCCACCTCTCCTCTTCCCTCCTCTCTCCTCTCTTTTCGTCCTCCTCTCCTCTTCCTCCTCCTCTCATCTTCCCCCCCTCTCTCCTCTTTCACCCCCTTCTGTCTCCTTATCTTGAATCCTATTTGCTTACGTTAAATATTATTTGCTTACCTTGAATATACTTTGCTTACCTTGAATCTTCTTTGCTTTCCTTGAATATACTTTGCTTACCTTGAATATACTTTGCTTACCTTGAATATACTGTTACGGGACCGCGGCGAGGATGTTGTTTGCCGAGCGGATGGCCGCCGCGCCCGAACAGTTACCCCGACTAACCCGATTCCTGAACGTTGGCCGAATCGCGCCACAGATATTCAATGGGGAAAAGACTAAAACGAAGGATGTAAAGAAGAAAGAAGACAGAAGTCGGGAATACGAATATAATTTATTTCTATTTACAACCAAAAGTAACCAAGGAGAAGGAAGGATAATAAAATAAAGACAGAAGGAATCAGGAAGACACAGTGAAAATTGCTAGCTTATCTAAACAGTCTTACTTTACCCAGGGACAGAACAAACAAAGACAGACTCACGCGGGGAATGATGACAGGAATGGCAGGAGGTGGATGGCTGGAGGGAGAGGGTGAAAACTGGAACCGGAGCACGGTCAGGCCGGGAGTGAGCAGCCGCCGCCCCTGGTCGATCGGCACGTTTAGCAGCCGCCGTTCCTTCGCAGCCACGGACGAAACTGCCGTCGAAGCTCAAAGCTGTGGTGGTTTAGAGCTGCGGTGGTTGTACTTGTTCTCAGGCTTGGCACTTGGCACTTGTTCTCTCTGACTCCCTCTCTTGCTCTCTTTGCTTCGCTTTTCCCTCTCTCTCTCTTGCTCTCTTTGCTTCGCTTCGCCCCTTCTCTCCTCTCTCTTAGTCCAACGACTTCAAGGCTTTCGCGCGCGCTCTTTATAGCGCCTCAGGCGACCAAGCCGCTGGTGACCAGGACACGCCCATCGGTGAGTTCACCTCGGCCCTGGTTGGTCGCGCGGGCTCCCGATCCCGCCCTTAGAGGAGGCGTTGGCAAGGCCACGCCTTGTTCCCGGCGCTGGGCCGACTCCTCCCACCTTCGGCTCCGAGATTACCTCGTGGCTAATGGAGTCTTGGGATGAAACAAACCACAGCTGTAGCAACCCTAACAAACCGCCCAGTGCAGTTGGCAATTGAGGCTTTGAGGGAATGCAGTTGGCAATGGTTGGAAGGGGAATGTGAAGGGAATCTACTCTTATTTCACTTGGTGCAATGGAGTATTTAAATTAATGGAAGACACAGCCTTACACTAATACACATAATAAGGATATAACTACTGAACAGGGATATATGGTGTCCTGCGTATTTATGTTTTATGGAATTAACTACGGGAACGCCCTTTGACCTTTATACAACAACAAATGCAAGAAGGAGGGTGACATTTTACAACAATTCATTACACAACAATTAAAAAAAAAACATTCTCATATCCACAACACTGCACCCTCCTCCTCTTAGGCACGTCCCGGGCCTATGAACTTTTACCTTTAGTGTGGCATGTAGGTGTAGTTCCCTCTACATTTAACCTGACCCTGAGTGTGACAGTTTTAAAACACCAATAAATATGTCCCGCTGCTCCATTGCACCCTGCCTAACAGACTCATGCCCACAGCTAACCGAATTGCGGAATGGTCTTCAAACTAAAACACTTACGGTGGGGGCGCATTATTTACAATGACTCTACTTTTATTTACAATACACAACCCAGGACCTGTGATCGTTCTTTTTGGGGGGGAGACAGTCTGCTCTGCATCGAAGCACCATGAAGCACCCAAAACACACCAAAACACCCTCAAGCACCAATCGGTGCACAGTCACCACAGTTCAATAAAAATAAAAACAACAAACCCTGGTGCTGGTCTCCCTCTTCGGCTCCCTCTGCTGGCTATTGTTATCTTCCTGTTGTTGTCATCTTCTTTGCTGGCGGCCTATTTGCAATAAAATAAAATGCACCCAACGTGTCCATTTCTTTTATTTATGGCCCACAGGGGGCCGACTATGTATGGTTCACCTGTGGGGCATCGGTGCCCTGTGGCCAAGGTCCGCCAGCAAGATCTCGGGCCTTCATGGCCGGTTCCAGCAGAGGGGCCATGCCCCCACCCATGTGGTCCATAAGGTGGTGCATCGATGCAGACAGCTGTGGTTGCGAGAGGTTCGGGCGCCCAATGGCGGACTCTCGCACGCTCCCCTCGGTGCCCAGTGGCGCACAGTCCTCATGTGGGAGACAAGGGGGGAAAAGACAGATGAGCGAGGGGTAAGGTCACAAGGGTACACATAAATACAGGCAATGCAAGGCGAGGTGCGTATGGAGACGGAGCAGAGAAAAGCTCGTCCCTACCATACGTCACCCCCCCTGTCACCTACTCTACCCTTGCCCTTACCCCATATTTACAACAATCTACACATTACAAATTCGTCACTACTGTCACGTCTTCCCCATATTTCCCCTACACCAAATTCGTTCCCACAATCCCTCTAACCAAATTTGCCATCACCAATTCATCATCAATCCTCATAAGGAGGAAGAGATGGAACATCAAAGCAAAATGTCACACCCACGTCATGATGCGTCTCACATCCAAACATTTGCACCAAAATAATAAAATAACAAAACATCCATGGCATGGTGTGGAGTAGCGTCACCTCAGGTGAGTGGATGTAGATGGTGCGAGGAGATTTTCATCCTAACTATCCTCTAAATGACATTAACACACTTTACACTACCCGGGGTCTTCCCTGCCAATCCATTAGCCATCTTACTCTTTGCGGTTTTAAGAACCAAATCCCATTGACCAAACTGTGGTGCTTCTCAATTTGGGGTCTCACTCCCCCGATGCAACTCCCTGTGCCCTTGCACAATTTCAGGACTGGGGCGTGTGGCTCTCCCAGCAGGCCTACCCACCTGCACACCTCCACCACTGCAGTTGCCACCCGAGCTTACCTAGCTCCTCACCCTAACCTATCTAATTGGGGAAGGCCCCTCCTGGCTCTGTCACCCCTTGGTGCCCTGTGGCACTGGGCTACCCGGGTCCGTCCTCCGGATCCTCGGGCCCCATCCACAACAACTACCGGCTCCCAGAGCCCACCTGCGGCCTCACCTGGCCGACAGCCTAACAGTGGCGGAGTGTCAACCAACTACACACACTAACAGGCTACACGCCCAGCCATTTCCACAACACTAATGCACCCATCCAAACATCATTCTTCCACCACGCACCACAGATGCCAATATCCAACCACAATTTACCTGTACCCTCTACCTAACTCTTACACTACCCTCCCCGGGTATTCGTGATGGGGTCCATCCTCCTTTCCCCCATCCACACCTTCGCACCATCCACTCCACTCCACAGTTTCCACCATACTCACTCCACGACCATCCATTCCAATACTCCATATACTCCACACTCCATGTCTTCCACACAACCATTCTCCATTCACCTGTCGTTGCACACCTGTGCAATCACAACTGGTGCCACTTGCACCCTCCTTCCTTCCTGGACCATTTGGTCAGCACAACTCACATCACTATCACTCACTCATACACTCCTCCATCCACCTGTCCTGTTGCACACCTGTGCAATCACACCTTTTAACCACACACACGGCATCATCTCAACTACCTGTTGCCCTGCTAACTTAGTGCTCCCCGTCTTCCCTTTAAACTAAGCACATACCACGTCATTATCATCCAAACTAATCTACCTGCGTCCCCACTACAGGTATCATTGTCACTACCTAATCTTAACGTTACCTATTGTCATCTTCTCTAGATCCCTATCATTATCCTAACCCTCCCGGGCTAGTTTTCATTGCCAACCCCATAACCTAGTGCTCCTTTGCCCCCGCTGTGAGAGATGGCAAAGTTGCCATCCCACCACATAGGGCATCTTCCACTACCAATTTTGCACACCAAATTCCAGCTAATTAAAAATTTGCCAATCACTACCAATCTGCCAATCATCACTCTGCCAATCCTTTGCCAATCAAATTTTGCTTTTTTTTTTCAATTTCGGGTCCAAAACACTATCCTCATCATCACAGTCCGCTATATCCTAGCCTCGGTGCGTCATGACATCATTAAACTCGGCTTCGTAAAGCCGAGCAATGAACGCGGGTTGTTTGGTCGCCTGCAGTTGGATCCGTCCGGCATTCACGATTCTGGGGAGGAGGCATGCTCGGGCCGTGGTTCCACGCATCATCGCGGCTCGAGCCGTCCAATGGCCCGATCTCGCCCTGCCGGAACGCCTCAACAAAAAGGGGTCGCCATGACGACCCTTCCTACCGGGCCTCCCGCTCTGCCTAGTGGAGCACGCACGCGGCCGGTCAGAGCGCGGCCCGTCGTGGATCCCGCACGGCGGTTCTTTCGAAACCGCCGCGGTCACGATCCCCGCGGGCTCCCGCGGCACACGGAGCTGCCCGGCACGCACCGAGGGCCCGCTTCGGCTATAAGTCGTTCTAACCGCTAACCCGGTTAGCGTCGATGCTCCATTCGCATGCTTACACCCCGCAGCCCGTTCCTTGCTCATACATCCAGCCGTTCCCATGCTCCTCGTCATTGCACCTTCCCTGACACACCCAGGTACACTCAATTCCGCTTACAGACTTTGTCACACACCTGACCACCACGCACCTTTGCACACACTCGTCGTTCGCACACCTCACCAACACACCTCTTCACGCTCCCTCCTCGGTCACCTCCTCTGTGACAACCACAGGTGTGCTCTCACTTGCACACCCAACCACGTGCCTCACTACCAACTCCAGCGTGCATTCCCATACGCGCTCTACCATTCCAGGTGTGCATCCTTCCATTCCAGGTGAACATCCTCTCTCACCTGCCACAACCAACTCACGCTCCATGTCACTCTTACTACTTTCACCACCACACTCGGTCGCGCATTCACCCTTACTTTTGACAGCGCACTCTGTACTCATGCACCCGTCCGTTACACACCTTTCTCGCGCATCCTCTTGCGCACTCTCTCCCGTTACACCCTCCGTAACACTCATCACAGGTGTGCACTCTCTCGTTACATCCTCTGTAACACTCCCCATTGCGCGCTTCCATGTGCCCCCCCCGCACACGTGCTACGACCAACTCACTCTTGACAGCACACTCACTCCTTGGCGCTCACTTTTTCCTCACACACCCCAGAGTCGGACATTCTCACACACCTCCTCCTTCGCACACCGTACCTGTCGCACACTTCACCAATGGCCTCTCACGAACACCCGGGTCCACACCAACCCCCAAGCCGACTGAAGCTTCCCTCACACCATATACATTTCCGCGTATATCGCCACTCACCTTGGCACCTCGTCTCCGCACCTCCTTCGCCACCTGCATACTCTTTATCTGGTTAGCGAGCACACCATCACGATTTGAGCACCGACCTTGTACATATTCCATCACCTCCTCCTTTATCTCCCTCTTAGTTTCCCTCCGTCTCTTCTTAATTTCACTCACCCCCTCTTCCACTTCCTCTAACTTTTGCTTCACCTCTTTTATTTTCCGGTGCGTCTCCTCAATTTCGTCCTCTAAGGCCACCTTGACAGTTTCTATGTGCGTCCTAACCTCCCGGTCCTTTGTCTCCATTGCTTCTGTCACCTCGTCCAACCTCGTTGTCAGTCCCTCACGTACCATCTGACATTCCCTCTTCGTCGCTATCAAGTCGTTTTTTAGTTCTTTTTGTGTCGCCTTGAACCCTCCTAGTACCGCAGTGTTCCTTTGTACCTGCTCCACTAACTCCGTCTGTCCCACCGTCAGCTGTTCCACCTCCTGCGTCAGGTCCTCTATGCCCCCTTGTAACTTTGCCGTCCCATTTCTCACCTGTTTCTCCATACGCTTCTCACCTCGCTTTACCTCCTCACGTACCCCCGAGACCTCCTCGATTACACCTCGTCATATTTCCTCCCCCATCTCCTCCATCTCTTTAGTAGATGCCGCCCTCATCTGTCCCAATTCATCCCTCTGAGCATCCAGTTTACCTTCCAACCCGATTTTCACCTCCTCTATCTGGTTCCCCATCCGTTTGATTTCCCGGGCGGATTGCTCCCCTATCTCCCGCAATTTGCCTTCCATCCTATCTTCTAGCCCCGTTAACCCATTCTTTACCTCTTTTATCCCATTGTCTAACCCCTCAAATTTATTTCCCATATTGTTTAACCCGTCCCTTAATTGCTCACTAGTACCCCTTGCTTCGTCCCTCATTCTGTTTTCCAATCCGACAATTTGGTTTCCCAAGTCATTCCTCAGGTCTCCACTCGTCTGGACCATGAGCGCCCTTATTTGTATCATAAAGAGGTCCAAATTCACCGGCGCTGCGGGCGCGGCTGCCCCAACCACGTGCGAAGCGCCGCCATTTTGTGCCTCTGCACCCACGGGCACGGCTAAATTTGGTGCCGCTACACCCACGTGCGCGAGGGCGCCATTTTGGGCGCCTGACACCTCCTCAACCACCTCCTCATTGCTCTCCTCCATTTCCTCCCTGTGGTCCTGGGTTACCCCTAACCCCTCTTCTAGTTCCCCCACCGGCATCCCATCGCCTTGACTAGCCATGGCGCGATTTCAAATTTCGGATTTTTCTAAAACAAAACAAAACAGAATTTCGGCCGCTCGTAATTTTGAGCGCGTTAAGCGCGCTTCGGGTCCAATCCCGCTCCTGACACCAATTGTTACGGGACCGCGGCGAGGATGTTGTTTGCCAAGTGGATGGCCGCCGCGCCCGAACAGTTACCCCGACTAACCCGATTCCTGAACGTTGGCCGAATCGCGCCACAGATATTCAATGGGGAAAAGACTAAAACGAAGGATGTAAAGAAGAAAGAAGACAGAAGTAGGGAATACGAATATAATTTATTTCTATTTACAACCAAAAGTAACCAAGGAGAAGGAAGGATAATAAAATAAAGACAGAAGGAATCAAGAAGACACAGTGAAAATTGCTTGCTTATCTAAACAGTCTTACTTTACCCAGGGACAGAACAAACAAAGACAGACTCACGCGGGGAATGATGACAGGAATGGCAGGAGGTGGATGGCTGGAGGGAGAGGGTGAAAACTGGAACCGGAGCACGGTCAGGCCGGGAGTGAGCAGCCGCCGCCACTGGTCGATCGGCACGTTTAGCAGCCGCCGTTCCTTCGCAGCCACGGACGAAACTGCCGTCGAAGCTCAAAACTGTGGTGGTTTAGAGCTGCGGTGGTTGTACTTGTTCTCAGGCTTGGCACTTGGCACTTGTTCTCTCTGACTCCCTCTCTTGCTCTCTTTGCTTCGCTTTTCCCTCTCTCTCTCTTGCTCTCTTTGCTTCGCTTCGCCCCTTCTCTCCTCTCTCTTAGTCCAACGACTTCAAGGCTTTCGCGCGCGCTCTTTATAGCGCCTCAGGCGACCAAGCCGCTGGTGACCAGGACACGCCCATCGGTGAGCTCACCTCGGCCCTGGTTGGTCGCGTGGGCTCCCGATCCCGCCCTTAGAGGAGGCGTTGGCAAGGCCACGCCTTGTTCCCGGCGCTGGGCCGACTCCTCCCACCTTCGGCTCCGAGATTACCTCGTGGCTAATGGAGTCTTGGGATGAAACAAACCACAGCTGTAGCAACCCTAACAAACCGCCCAGTGCAGTTGGCAATTGAGGCTTTGAGGGAATGCAGTTGGCAATGGTTGGAAGGGGAATGTGAAGGGAATCTACTCTTATTTCACTTGGTGCAATGGAGTATTTAAATTAATGGAAGACACAGCCTTACACTAATACACATAATAAGGATATAACTACTGAACAGGGATATATGGTGTCCTGCGTATTTATGTTTTATGGAATTAACTACGGGAACGCCCTTTGACCTTTATACAACAACAAATGCAAGAAGGAGGGTGACATTTTACAACAATTCATTACACAACAATTAAAAAAAAAACATTCTCATATCCACAACACTGCACCCTCCTCCTCTTAGGCACGTCCCGGGCCTATGAACTTTTACCTTTAGTGTGGCATGTAGGTGTAGTTCCCTCTACATTTAACCTGACCCTGAGTGTGACAGTTTTAAAACACCAATAAATATGTCCCGCTGCTCCATTGCACCCTGCCTAACAGACTCATGCCCACAGCTAACCGAATTGCGGAATGGTCTTCAAACTAAAACACTTACGGTGGGGGCGCATTATTTACAATGACTCTACTTTTATTTACAATACACAACCCAGGACCTGTGATCGTTCTTTTTGGGGGGGAGACAGTCTGCTCTGCATCGAAGCACCATGAAGCACCCAAAACGCACCAAAACACCCTCAAGCACCAATCGGTGCACAGTCACCACAGTTCAATAAAAATAAAAACAACAAACCCTGGTGCTGGTCTCCCTCTTCGGCTCCCTCTGCTGGCTATTGTTATCTTCCTGTTGTTGTCATCTTCTTTGCTGGCGGCCTATTTGCAATAAAATAAAATGCACCCAACGTGTCCATTTCTTTTATTTATGGCCCACAGGGGGCCGACTATGTATGGTTCACCTGTGGGGCATCGGTGCCCTGTGGCCAAGGTCCGCCAGCAAGATCTCGGGCCTTCATGGCCGGTTCCAGCAGAGGGGCCATGCCCCCACCCATGGGGTCCATAAGTGGTGCTCAGCCACTGACATGTGGTCCATAAGGTGGTGCATCGATGCAGACAGCTGTGGTTGCGAGAGGTTCGGGCGCCCAATGGCGGACTCTCGCACGCTCCCCTCGGTGCCCAGTGGCGCACAGTCCTCATGTGGGAGACAAGGGGGGAAAAGACAGATGAGCGAGGGGTAAGGTCACAAGGGTACACATAAATACAGGCAATGCAAGGCGAGGTGCGTATGGAGACGGAGCAGAGAAAAGCTCGTCCCTACCATACGTCACCCCCCCTGTCACCTACTCTACCCTTGCCCTTACCCCATATTTACAACAATCTACACATTACAAATTCGTCACTACTGTCACGTCTTCCCCATATTTCCCCTACACCAAATTCGTTCCCACAATCCCTCTAACCAAATTTGCCATCACCAATTCATCATCAATCCTCATAAGGAGGAAGAGATGGAACATCAAAGCAAAATGTCACACCCACGTCATGATGCGTCTCACATCCAAACATTTGCACCAAAATAATAAAATAACAAAACATCCATGGCATGGTGTGGAGTAGCGTCACCTCAGGTGAGTGGATGTAGATGGTGCGAGGAGATTTTCATCCTAACTATCCTCTAAATGACATTAACACACTTTACACTACCCGGGGTCTTCCCTGCCAATCCATTAGCCATCTTACTCTTTGCGGTTTTAAGAACCAAATCCCATTGACCAAACTGTGGTGCTTCTCAATTTGGGGTCTCACTCCCCCGATGCAACTCCCTGTGCCCTTGCACAATTTCAGGACTGGGGCGTGTGGCTCTCCCAGCAGGCCTACCCACCTGCACACCTCCACCACTGCAGTTGCCACCCGAGCTTACCTAGCTCCTCACCCTAACCTATCTAATTGGGGAAGGCCCCTCCTGGCTCTGTCACCCCTTGGTGCCCTGTGGCACTGGGCTACCCGGGTCCGTCCTCCGGATCCTCGGGCCCCATCCACAACAACTACCGGCTCCCAGAGCCCACCTGCGGCCTCACCTGGCCGACAGCCTAACAGTGGCGGAGTGTCAACCAACTACACACACTAACAGGCTACACGCCCAGCCATTTCCACAACACTAATGCACCCATCCAAACATCATTCTTCCACCACGCACCACAGATGCCAATATCCAACCACAATTTACCTGTACCCTCTACCTAACTCTTACACTACCCTCCCCGGGTATTCGTGATGGGGTCCATCCTCCTTTCCCCCATCCACACCTTCGCACCATCCACTCCACTCCACAGTTTCCACCATACTCACTCCACGACCATCCATTCCAATACTCCATATACTCCACACTCCATGTCTTCCACACAACCATTCTCCATTCACCTGTCGTTGCACACCTGTGCAATCACAACTGGTGCCACTTGCACCCTCCTTCCTTCCTGGACCATTTGGTCAGCACAACTCACATCACTATCACTCACTCATACACTCCTCCATCCACCTGTCCTGTTGCACACCTGTGCAATCACACCTTTTAACCACACACACGGCATCATCTCAACTACCTGTTGCCCTGCTAACTTAGTGCTCCCCGTCTTCCCTTTAAACTAAGCACATACCACGTCATTATCATCCAAACTAATCTACCTGCGTCCCCACTACCGGTATCATTGTCACTACCTAATCTTAACGTTACCTATTGTCATCTTCTCTAGATCCCTATCATTATCCTAACCCTCCCGGGCTAGTTTTCATTGCCAACCCCATAACCTAGTGCTCCTTTGCCCCCGCTGTGAGAGATGGCAAAGTTGCCATCCCACCACATAGGGCATCTTCCACTACCAATTTTGCACACCAAATTCCAGCTAATTAAAAATTTGCCAATCACTACCAATCTGCCAATCATCACTCTGCCAATCCTTTGCCAATCAAATTTTGCTTTTTTTTTTCAATTTCGGGTCCAAAACACTATCCTCATCATCACAGTCCGCTATATCCTAGCCTCGGTGCGTCATGACATCATTAAACTCGGCTTCGTAAAGCCGAGCAATGAACGCGGGTTGTTTGGTCGCCTGCAGTTGGATCCGTCCGGCATTCACGATTCTGGGGAGGAGGCATGCTCGGGCCGTGGTTCCACGCATCATCGCGGCTCGAGCCGTCCAATGGCCCGATCTCGCCCTGCCGGAACGCCTCAACAAAAAGGGGTCGCCATGACGACCCTTCCTACCGGGCCTCCCGCTCTGCCTAGTGGAGCACGCACGCGGCCGGTCAGAGCGCGGCCCGTCGTGGATCCCGCACGGCGGTTCTTTCGAAACCGCCGCGGTCACGATCCCCGCGGGCTCCCGCGGCACACGGAGCTGCCCGGCACGCACCGAGGGCCCGCTTCGGCTATAAGTCGTTCTAACCGCTAACCCGGTTAGCGTCGATGCTCCATTCGCATGCTTACACCCCGCAGCCCGTTCCTTGCTCATACATCCAGCCGTTCCCATGCTCCTCGTCATTGCACCTTCCCTGACACACCCAGGTACACTCAATTCCGCTTACAGACTTTGTCACACACCTGACCACCACGCACCTTTGCACACACTCGTCGTTCGCACACCTCACCAACACACCTCTTCACGCTCCCTCCTCGGTCACCTCCTCTGTGACAACCACAGGTGTGCTCTCACTTGCACACCCAACCACGTGCCTCACTACCAACTCCAGCGTGCATTCCCATACGCGCTCTACCATTCCAGGTGTGCATCCTTCCATTCCAGGTGAACATCCTCTCTCACCTGCCACAACCAACTCACGCTCCATGTCACTCTTACTACTTTCACCACCACACTCGGTCGCGCATTCACCCTTACTTTTGACAGCGCACTCTGTACTCATGCACCCGTCCGTTACACACCTTTCTCGCGCATCCTCTTGCGCACTCTCTCCCGTTACACCCTCCGTAACACTCATCACAGGTGTGCACTCTCTCGTTACATCCTCTGTAACACTCCCCATTGCGCGCTTCCATGTGCCCCCCCGCACACGTGCTACGACCAACTCACTCTTGACAGCACACTCACTCCTTGGCGCTCACTTTTTCCTCACACACCCCAGAGTCGGACATTCTCACACACCTCCTCCTTCGCACACCGTACCTGTCGCACACTTCACCAATGGCCTCTCACGAACACCCGGGTCCACACCAACCCCCAAGCCGACTGAAGCTTCCCTCACACCATATACATTTCCGCGTATATCGCCACTCACCTTGGCACCTCGTCTCCGCACCTCCTTCGCCACCTGCATACTCTTTATCTGGTTAGCGAGCACACCATCACGATTTGAGCACCGACCTTGTACATATTCCATCACCTCCTCCTTTATCTCCCTCTTAGTTTCCCTCCGTCTCTTCTTAATTTCACTCACCCCCTCTTCCACTTCCTCTAACTTTTGCTTCACCTCTTTTATTTTCCGGTGCGTCTCCTCAATTTCGTCCTCTAAGGCCACCTTGACAGTTTCTATGTGCGTCCTAACCTCCCGGTCCTTTGTCTCCATTGCTTCTGTCACCTCGTCCAACCTCGTTGTCAGTCCCTCACGTACCATCTGACATTCCCTCTTCGTCGCTATCAAGTCGTTTTTTAGTTCTTTTTGTGTCACCTTGAACCCTCCTAGTACCGCAGTGTTCCTTTGTACCTGCTCCACTAACTCCGTCTGTCCCACCGTCAGCTGTTCCACCTCCTGCGTCAGGTCCTCTATGCCCCCTTGTAACTTTGCCGTCCCATTTCTCACCTGTTTCTCCATACGCTTCTCACCTCGCTTTACCTCCTCACGTACCCCCGAGACCTCCTCGATTACACCTCGTCATATTTCCTCCCCCATCTCCTCCATCTCTTTAGTAGATGCCGCCCTCATCTGTCCCAATTCATCCCTCTGAGCATCCAGTTTACCTTCCAACCCGATTTTCACCTCCTCTATCTGGTTCCCCATCCGTTTGATTTCCCGGGCGGATTGCTCCCCTATCTCCCGCAATTTGCCTTCCATCCTATCTTCTAGCCCCGTTAACCCATTCTTTACCTCTTTTATCCCATTGTCTAACCCCTCAAATTTATTTCCCATATTGTTTAACCCGTCCCTTAATTGCTCACTAGTACCCCTTGCTTCGTCCCTCATTCTGTTTTCCAATCCGACAATTTGGTTTCCCAAGTCATTCCTCAGGTCTCCACTCGTCTGGACCATGAGCGCCCTTATTTGTATCATAAAGAGGTCCAAATTCACCGGCGCTGCGGGCGCGGCTGCCCCAACCACGTGCGAAGCGCCGCCATTTTGTGCCTCTGCACCCACGGGCACGGCTAAATTTGGTGCCGCTACACCCACGTGCGCGAGGGCGCCATTTTGGGCGCCTGACACCTCCTCAACCACCTCCTCATTGCTCTCCTCCATTTCCTCCCTGTGGTCCTGGGTTACCCCTAACCCCTCTTCTAGTTCCCCCACCGGCATCCCATCGCCTTGACTAGCCATGGCGCGATTTCAAATTTCGGATTTTTCTAAAACAAAACAAAACAGAATTTCGGCCGCTCGTAATTTTGAGCGCGTTAAGCGCGCTTCGGGTCCAATCCCGCTCCTGACACCAATTGTTACGGGACCGCGGCGAGGATGTTGTTTGCCAAGTGGATGGCCGCCGCGCCCGAACAGTTACCCCGACTAACCCGATTCCTGAACGTTGGCCGAATCGCGCCACAGATATTCAATGGGGAAAAGACTAAAACGAAGGATGTAAAGAAGAAAGAAGACAGAAGTAGGGAATACGAATATAATTTATTTCTATTTACAACCAAAAGTAACCAAGGAGAAGGAAGGATAATAAAATAAAGACAGAAGGAATCAAGAAGACACAGTGAAAATTGCTTGCTTATCTAAACAGTCTTACTTTACCCAGGGACAGAACAAACAAAGACAGACTCACGCGGGGAATGATGACAGGAATGGCAGGAGGTGGATGGCTGGAGGGAGAGGGTGAAAACTGGAACCGGAGCACGGTCAGGCCGGGAGTGAGCAGCCGCCGCCACTGGTCGATCGGCACGTTTAGCAGCCGCCGTTCCTTCGCAGCCACGGACGAAACTGCCGTCGAAGCTCAAAACTGTGGTGGTTTAGAGCTGCGGTGGTTGTACTTGTTCTCAGGCTTGGCACTTGGCACTTGTTCTCTCTGACTCCCTCTCTTGCTCTCTTTGCTTCGCTTTTCCCTCTCTCTCTCTTGCTCTCTTTGCTTCGCTTCGCCCCTTCTCTCCTCTCTCTTAGTCCAACTACTTCAAGGCTTTCGCGCGCGCTCTTTATAGCGCCTCAGGTGATCAAGCCGCTGGTGTCCAGGACACGCCCATCGGTGAGCTCACCTCGGCCCTGGTTGGTCGCGCGGGCTCCCGATCCCGCCCTTAGATGAGGCGTTGGCAAGGCCACGCCTTGTTCCCGGCGCTGGGCCGACTCCTCCCACCTTCGGCTCCGAGATTACCTCGTGGCTAATGGAGTCTTGGGATGAAACAAACCACAGCTGTAGCAACCCTAACAAACCGCCCAGTGCAGTTGACAATTGAGGCTTTGAGGGAATGCAGTTGGCAATCGTTGGAAGGGGAATGTGAAGGGAATCTACTCTTATTTCACTTGGTGCAATGGAGTATTTAAATTAATGGAAGACACAGCCTTACACTAATACACATAATAAGGATATAACTACTGAACAGGGATATATGGTGTCCTGCGTGTATGTTTTATGGAATTAACTACGGGAACGCCCTTTGACCTTTATACAACAACAAATGCAAGAAGGAGGGTGACATTTTACAACAATTCATTACACAACAATAAAAAAAACACAACATTCTCATATCCACAACAATACTTTGCTTACCTTGAATCTTCTTTGCTTTCCTTGAATATACTTTGCTTGCCTTGAATATACTTTGCTTACCTTGAATATACTTTGTGTTACGGATTCGTCACTTCCGGTGTTGTGGTTTTCATCCACTTGAAATATTTCTGATTCTATGTACTATTATTGTCTTCAAAAGGTTTATTGTTCATGAACTGCTTGCAAAGGATAAAAGCGTTAATGTTAAAAAGAGACAGGAAGCCGGATCGGGAGCCAGAAGACGAGGAAGAAGAAGAAGAAGAAGGCGAGGGCGTGGCTAGTGAAGTCGGACCTCACGCTTTGTTCATCAAAAGGTCTTGGCTACGCGTCAGTTTTTTCACCATCCTGTCGTCTGTCGGGGATGTGTGCGCAACGCTGAGTTTGAAGTTTAAGTGGCGGTTCGCCGACTGAACCGGGAACGTTCCTATCTGGAGGGGGCCTTTGGGATTTCCCATTCCGCCGCGAGTTTGCTTTTGGTTTTGGACCACGTGACTTTTTGCGTCGCTTCGACCGCCTTCGCCTGAGAGCTGCTTCGGCGGTGCGACTGCCCTTGGCATCCGCACGGGATTCTGGTCTCGATTGGACATTGTTCTAGCGATTGCTGGAGCGAGTCAACCTCGTCTTGAGGACGGGAATATAGAGACATTGGGGAAGGTTTTTCCACTCACTTGGAACACCGTGAGTTATCCTATGCTAGTTGATGGTAACATCATAAGATGTATTGAGTGTACTTTTGATTGCTATTTGTTGTACCGTTATTCTTGTGTGATTTTTAATACAATATTTGTTTGTTGATAAATCATTGGTGTGGTTTCACTCTTGATTTCTGACACAGAATAACACATTTTTCTGCCGTGACTCCTCCCGGGGCTCGGAGGTACCCCGTGACCAGGGGGTCGGGGAGGAGCACATAACAGAAATTGGGGGCTCGTCCCGGATAAAATTCCCCAATAGCATCCGTTCGGGATTGACCCAGATTGAAATTTGGGGCTCGCACTGTGGAGAAATTGGGGGCTCGGCTTTGCTGATTAAATTCCGTAAATCTCATACTGTGGATTAAATTCCCTAAATTTCATGCAGGAAAGAATTCCCTAACATTCTCAGAATTCCCAAATTTGGAATTTTTTCCGACATTCCCAAAATTTTTCAAAAAAATGGAAATTTTTGTGTGAAGGTTAACAGGTGTTAACGGATAGTCACCATGGTGTTTGATGCAGGAGAGTTTGCGGCGTCCCCTAGTGAGGCACAGTTCCAAGACAGACCTATCTTCCGGGGGGGGGGGGGCTCGAGGCAAACCACGAGTTTCTCCTCCGGGCCTACTTGCGCTTTTTGCAAGAAACCTGGACACTTGATGTCCCGCTGTTATGCCCTGGAAAGGAAAAATCAGGAGCGGAGTCGGACTAGTACAACTCCGAATGCATTGGCAAATGTGAGAAATCGTCCTCAAAAGGGTTACAAACCATTTATTTCAGAGGGGTTTGTGTCACTGGAGGGAGACTTGACTAACCAGAGACCTGTTAGGGTGTTGAGGGACACAGGAGCACATCAGTCTTTGATGCTTGAGGGCATTTTGCCATTGTCAGAGAAGACGGCAACTGGTGTTAGTGTTCCTTTACAGGGGTTGGTGGCTGTGTTAAAGCTCCACTTCATGTCATCCATTTAGAGTCTGATTTGGTGTCAGGACCGGTCACCGTAGGTTTACAAGCCACTCTTCCTGTAGAGGGAGTATCTTTTGTTATCGGGAATGATTTGGCTGGTGGTCAAGTTTCTGGTAACCCGATGTTTGTTGAAAAGTCTAGTATGGAAAATAACACCGCACAGGTAGAGCAGGAGATTATGGGTATCTTTCCATCCTGTACCGCGACTCGTGCTATGGGTAGGAAGCGCTCTGAAGAGAAGAGGAAGTACCCTGAAACTAAGTGTCAGCACACACAAGTCAGGGATGGAAGCAATGTCGGCAAGCTCTTTGTAGGTGGACTGAACTTCAAAACAAAGGAAGTTGTTTCGGATTCTGTCTTCGGCCAATATGGACCACTCTTGGAAGTGCAGCTGATAAAAGATAGGGAGACGCAAAAGTCAAGAGCGTTTGACTTTGTCACGTTTGAAAACACAAAGGACGCCAAAGTTGCAGAAAAGGGTTTGAATGGCAAGGATTTGAATGGTCGGACCATAACAGTGGAGAAGGCAGGCCATAGGCGTCGAGGGGGCTACAGAGGAGGAAAACGTGGAGGTAGTTTCAGGGATGGCTATGGCTCCCGGAGTGGGGGTAGTAGTTTTGGTGGTGGCCGCAGTCGATATTACAATGGAGGCTCCCAGAGTTACGGCAGCTCCCGTCGGGATGATTATCAGGGTAGTGGCCGAGAAGGAGACCGCTATTCACGTGACTACAGCGACAGGCGGTCCAACCGTGATTATTATGAAAGTTAGGAAGAGTTGAAACACTGAATACTGCGGAGCAGCCGAGCCAAGTTTCCTACATGGATTAACCGTGAACTCCACGTTCCTAAAGGCGTCCATGTAGTGAATACTTCCAGGCCTCACCACCCAACCACCATGGAACCTGGCTCTCAGCTCGGCCTCCAGGGAAAAGTGCTATAGATTTGCTTGACTTTGGATTTTTTATCACAACCCCTTAACCTTCATTCAAAAGAAAAGAAAAATAAAACTCAGAGGTTGATGAGATGGAGTTTGGCTTTGCAGGAGTTCAACTGGGAAATTGAGCATGTAAAGGGCAGGGACAATGTCGTTGCTGATGCTTTGTCCAGGGTGAATTAACTTTGGAAATCCCTGTAAGTTGTTTGAAATTTTGTTGCTTTCTTTTTGGGAAATATTGATTTTATCGTTGCTCACGGGAATTGATGATTTGGGTTGTGAGTTTACTTTTGTTTGTTGGGAGAGTTTTGCCTACAAAGAAAGTTTTCACTATGTTCAAACTTTCTTTCTTGTGGGCGGAAGTGTTATGGATTCGTCACTTCCGGTGTTGTGGTTTTCATCCACTTGAAATATTTCAGATTCCATGTACTATTATTGTCTTCAGAAGGTTTATTGTTCATGAACTGCTTGCAAAGGATAAAAGCGTTAATGTTAAAAAGAGACAGGAAGCCGGATCGGGAGCCGGAAGATGAGGAAGAAGAAGAAGAAGGCGAGGGCGTGGCGATTGAAGTCGGACAAGAAGCGAGTAGCTTCCAGCTCCGTAGCGAGCGTTGTTGAACGAAAGTCGCGAGTGAACTTTGAGTTTCCTTGGAAGGAGTTCCTGCGAAAGGTGTTATCACTGGGGAATTGAAAAACCTGCATGGTCAGGTTTGGGCGTTGCGATTCTGAAGAATCATCGCCGGGTCGTGTCGACTCAAGTAAGAGCCGTCGGTCATTTTGACCCTTGCGCTTTGTTCATCAAAAGGTTTTGGCTATGCGTCAGTTTTTTCACCATCCTGTCGTCTGTCGGGGACGTGTGTGCGCAATGCTGAGTTTAAAGTTTAAGTGGCGGTTCGCCGACTGAACCGGGAACGTTACTATCTGGAGGGGGCCATTGGGATTTCCCATTCCGTCGCGAGTTTGCTTTTGGTTTTGGACCACGTGACTTTTTGCGTCGCTTCGACCGCCGACGCCTGAGAGCTGCTACGGCGGTGCGACTGCCCTTGCCACCGCACGGGATTCTGGTCTCGATTGGACATTGTTCTAGCGATCGCTGGAGCGAGTCAACCTCGTCTTAAGGACGGGAATATCGAGACATTGGGGAAGGTTTTTCCACTAACTTGGAACACCGTGAGTATCCTATGCTAGTTGATGGTACCATCATAAGATGTATTGAGTGTACTTTTGATTGCTATATGTTGTACCGTTATTCTTTTGTGATTTTTAATACAATATTTGTTTGTTGATAATCATTGGTGTGGTTTCACTCTTGTTTCTGACACAGAATAACACATTTTTCTGCCCTGTCTTCTCTCAGGGCTCGGAGGTACCCCGTGACCAGGGGGTCGGGGAGGAGCACGTAACATTTGCTTACCTTGAATATACTTTGCTTACGTTGAATATACTTTGCTTTCCTTGAATATACTTTGCTTACCTTGAATATACTTTGCTTACGTTGAATATACTTTGCTTTCCTTGAATATACTTTGCTTACCTTGAATATACTTTGCTTACCTTGAATATACTTTGCTTACCTTGAATCTTCTTTGCTTACCTTGAATATACTTTGCTTACCTTGAATATACTTTGCTTACCTTGAATCTTCTTTGCTTTCCTTGAATATACTGTTACGGATCTCAGAGACGGCACTCCCCTTAGCAAGGGGGGGTTAATCCCCTTGGCCTGTTAAGCTGGCCGTCTCTGGTCCTGGTACTTATAACGCTCTTTTGCGGGGTGAAATTGGTCAGGGTTATTGGTCAAGGTATTCTCCCGAATACCTTTACCAATCCCTCCGCAAAACAGGGAGACAAGTACCGCTTGAACCACGGACAAGATGGCAATTGCCAAGCGGTTTAGCAACCCGCAGCTCGAGCCGTTAACAAAGGACTAAACCCGACTATTGCGGTTGGCCAAATCGTGCCACAGGTACTCAATTGGAGACGACGAAAGCGATCGCGGGAAAGAATAAACCAAAGTAAGGAATACCAGACATTTATTAATTATGTACAAAACCAAAGAACCAAAGAAGAAACGCAAGTAATATACAGAAGAAGAAGAAGAAGACACAGGGCAGCCTTAAGCAGTCTTATGTTATCAACTCCCCAGACAGACAAACAGACTTACACGAAAGGGGAATAGCAGGCAGGAATGACTGGAAGAAGGGATGAGAAGGCCCAGGCAGACGGTAGGCGTCGAGGTCCGGCTCCAGGAGTCGAATCGCGTCGTGGCGGGAAAACCCTGGCAGGCAGCGAGCGCGTATCATTCACCGCGAGCGGACGTTGCATATAGCGATGGGACTGGGATGCTCCGTCTATAACAAATGGCTCGTGTCAACGCTCTCTCCCTTGAACAAGATGCCAGTTCGTCGAGCACTGCAGGTCCTTCCCCTCTCGTCGGTACCTTCTCACGTGTCTCTCTCTTGAAGCAGTCCCTCGCAGCCACTTTTATTGCTCGTGTTGGAAACAAGCCGCCGGCGCTGATAACACACCTACCGGTTGGCTCACTGCGGCACTGGTTGGTTGGCAAAGGGCTCACTGACAAAGTGAGCTGACAAAGGGTTGGCAAAGGGTCGACGTGCCACACCTTGTTCTGGCGGCTCTGCCCCATTCCTCCTTGGCTTGACCGCATGGCTAATGGCGGCGTGGTGCCAGTAAACAGCCCAATGCAACGGCGGCGGATGCTGTTGGCAAGCGAGGTACCACAATTTGAAGAGGGAGAGCAAAATGGACGGAATGGGGCCTATCTTATTTGATTAATGCAACGCAGATTCAACTACTGGGAACAGATCCTTAACTGAAACACATAATAATGAAATAACTACGAAGAGGTCCTATGGTTCGCTATGTGTTGTACATGGACTAACTAGGGTGCGATCTTTCACAAACCAATTGATGGGGATATTTACAGGGGAACATTTATAAGGGAAACATTTACTAAAATTTACTAGTGAAGGTTCTAAAAACCATAACAATACTTTGCTTACCTTGAATCTTCTTTGCTTTCCTTGAATATACTTTGTTACGGTTTTTAGAACCGGCACTTGTAAATAATAATCCATTGTAAATAATTCCCTGTAAATATTCCCATCTTCTAAAGGTTAAAGGTCACACCCTAATTAGTCCATATACAACACGTAGGGCACCATAGGAACTCTAGTTATTTCATTAGTATGTGTTTTAGGTAAGGCTCTGTTTCCAATAGTTTGAATCTGTGTTGCATTAATTAAATAAGATAGGTCCTTCAATCCCATTCATTTTGCGGCTTGACTCTCTCCAAATTGCGGTACGCGCCTCTGCTCGCCCAGCAGCGTTCGCTGCCTGGCTCAAAACGCCATTACGCATGCGGTCAAGCTGGAGAAGAAGGGCGGAGCGCCGGGAGGAGGCGTGGCCCCCCTGTCAACTCGTCATCAAAGGTGAAGCCAGCGAGCCCTCGCCAACCAACCAGGGCTGAGGTGAGCTCGCTAGTGGGCGTAGCCCTATGAAGCGCGGCTTAATCTGGACTAGCGTTATATAACCGCGAGTGCAGAGCCCTTTGACGGACTACTTGTTGGACTGCTTCTCGCCACGGACTTCTGGCTGGAGCTGCGCGTAAAACTTCCCCGGGGACTTCTGTTGAACTTCGGCACTTCATGCATGTTGAGAGAGAGGGAGAAAGCCGAATACCTTCCCCGATATATGAACCCCGACAAATAAGGTCCGCTCGCGTTCCAACAAGACACGAACAGCGCTGCCTGCCGGGTTTCGCCGTGGAACCGGAGCGTGGATCGGAACCGGAGTGGAGCGTGGATCGGAGCCAGGGCCCACGCTGTCCATCTGCTTGGACCTTCCTTCCCTGCCATCATTACCCCTACGTGTAAGTCTGTTTGTGTCGTCCTGGGGCATGATAATTAAGACTGTTTAAGGCTGCACTGTGTTCTGCTTCTTCTTCTTCCCTTGTAAATTCTTCCTTTCGTTTCCTCTTTAATTATTGTTGTTAATAAATTCCTGTGTTCTTCCTTTGCACTTTGGTTTATTCTCTCATTCGATCGTCTTAGTCTTTTTTGTCCATTGGGTACCCATGGCACGATTTGGCCAACCGCTCAGGATCGGGTTAGTCCTTTTGTTAATGGCTCGGGCTTCGGATTGCTAACCGCTTGGCAAATTCCATCTTGTCCGTGGTCCGAGCGGGAATTATCTCCCTGCTTTGCGGAGAGATTGGCACTCAGGTATTTGGGACCTCCAGTCCTCCATTGACCAATCACCCTGGCCAATCTCGACCGCAGAGGAGTGTTATAGTTTCCAGGATCGGGGGACGGCCAGCTTAAAAGACAAGGGGATTAACCCCCCCTTGGTAACGGGAGTGCCGAACCCCGAATCCGCAACAATACTTTGCTTACCTTGAATCTTCTTGGCTTACCATCAATCGTCTTTGCTTTCCTTCAATATACTTTGCTTACCTTGAATATACTTTGCTTACCTTGAATATACTTTGCTTTCCTTGAATATACTTTGCTTACCTTGAATCTTCTTTGCTTTCCTTGAATATACTTTGCTTACCTTGAATCTTCTTTGCTTTCCTTGAATATACTTTGCTTACCTTGAATATACTTTGCTTACCTTGAATATACTTTGCTTACCTTGAATATACTTTGCTTACCTTGAAAATACTTTGCTTACCTTGAAAATACTTTGCTTACCTTGAATATACTTTGCTTACCTTTAATATACTTTGCTTACCTTGAATATACTTTGCTTACCTTGAATATACTTTGCTTACCTTGAATCTTCTTTGCTTGCTTCACCTTTCTCTTAGCACTAAGTAACGCCGATCCATGCTTTTGTCAACAAGTACCAATAACTAAATGTCATGTTTTGTTTTACTGTCTCAATGTCTGAATTCTAAGTGTAACGCACATTGTGGTGTTTAAACTTCACATCGGACCGATCACAGCGACCACGCGTGTCACGTGAGTGTGCGTCTGTTTAATAGTGCATACAGTACGTATGGAGAAAACAGTACTGTCTGTGTGTCTGTGTGTCTGTATGTAACAGTACAAAGTATGGCGACCACAACATCGAAACTTTTGATGTTTTAGTTACAAACGCTTGGAAATTGCATTGTCATTAAAATGTGTTAAATAAAGATACGTTTTTTCGCCATCGTCCCTCGTAGTATATATATACATGTATATGTAGGTAGATGTATATGTATGTGTGGTGTGTGTGTGGTGTGTGGTGTGTGGTGTGTGGTGTGTGGTGTGTGGTGTGTGGTGTGTGTGTGTGTGTGTATAATTATGTATATGTATATGTATATATATATATATATATATATATATCACACCCCCGTACAGTATAACATAATATTTAACTACACAAGGAAGTTCAACACAGGAGGAAGCTATCAGGCATCACACCAATTTTTGGCCACACCCCTAATCCTTACAAGCCCCGCCCCCACCTGGAATCGGAAAGGGGTTTAATTATATCGTCGATGAAGCCCTGTCCTGTATTCATTCCCTTGACGTTTAAAACGGCGGAATGTTTATTAGTTTTAAAACGGTTTATTATTTGACGGCAAGGACGAGCTTTCCTTGTAGTCGGAGGAGGGTTCACGGACAATGGCTACGGCTTTCGTGGGCTCACTAAAGATCTCCGGTACGTGCAACCGGTCTTCTTCTTCCTCATGCAGTCGCGGGTTTGACGAATGATAATTGTGTTCAAGGTGCTGCCGAATGCGGTTTGTAATATTCCGTTCTGTTATATTTACGTCTCTACCTCTTGTGGTCCCGACACGTTGTTTTTATGGATTTATTTTTGTGACGAAATTCTGAACCAAAACTACCGGTTTAAAACAATTGGGTCACTGTCTCTGTCTGACAGACATCCATCTTTGATCGACGAACGATACTACTCCATTTTAATTGAGTTGTGCATTTCAACACTGGAGAACACGAATCTGCAGTTTAGCTGTTATTTGGCAAACTGTACGTGTACCAAATCTCGTTCCGGTCGCGCATGCGCACTCGCGGTAAAACAATTACGTCATTGTTTGGCAAAAAAATACGAAAGTGGAAAATCATTCCAATCAGGACACTTACTGTTCATAAGTGATGTCATGAAGGACACGCCGAACAGGCACGAATAATTAATTTAACGTAATAAACAAGGTGGTGTAAACGAAGGTGCATCAACGGCGGTGAACTTCTAATTCGATGTTTTGTTTTGGCTTTTTTTTACACCTTTTAAAGAGCTTTTATTTCAATTGAATTATATACTGTATTGAACCACTACTACACCCATTCCCTACGGGAGCGGCAAGAAGGGTTAATCCTCTTTGGGGTATATAGATTACAGTAGATCTAGGCTCTGGCATCAAGAGCATTGCCATTGGGGACACGTGTGTTCAGTTCCCAGTTTCTTGTAGAGCTTTCACCAAGTGATTCAAGCATTCAAGTAAGTGCTCCATTTGAAACCGTTGATAAGGAACGGCTGTCTTGGCAAGCTCGAGCTAGCTGCTTGGTAGCTAAACATACGCTGGGGTACTTGAGTTTTATCTATCTATAATTCCAGTAATCTCTGTCTGTACGTCTGTACGTCTGTACGTTTGTCTGTCTGTGACCGCTGTTTCTCGACAACCACGGGTCCGATATACTTTTAACTTGCCAGGTATATTGCTGGGGACCCGAGGATGTGCCTTTTCAAGGTTTCATATTAATCGGACAATTACTTACCGAGCTATGTCCAAAAAACGATTCAACCAATCAGAGAGCAGCGAACGATCGCGTGTGCCGAACGTGGAGGACACACTCTGCCTCGGATGGCACATTTGAGAGCGTATTCATTTATTTCACGTTTGCAAACTATGTTGGCGTTAAACTATGTTTTAAAACTAATAAAACCGAATTTGCGATTCATTCGCTTTCCTGCGCGTTTGTGCACGCGATGGCGATTTCTTTACCAAACTCCGGAAGCCGTTCGCTTTGGACCAAACCATTGCATGTAAATAGAGGGGGGGGATTGTCACCGTACTCGCAAGCCGTTCGCTTTGGACCAAACCATTTCATGTAAATAGAGGGGGGGGATATAATTTTAGATATAGATATAGTACGGGCAATGCCCTAGTCTATCTATAATTCCAGTAATCTCTGTGTGTATGTTTGTATGTTTGTCTGTGACCGCTGTTTCTCGACAACCACGGGTCCGATATACTTGAAACTTGCCAGGTATATTGCTGGGGACCTGAGGATGTGCCTTTTCAAGGTTTCATATTAATCGGACAAGTAGTTACCGAGCTATGGCGATTTCTTTACCAAACTCCGCAAGCCGTTCGCTTTGGACCAAACCATTTCATGTAAATAGAGGGGGGGGGGGGGGGGATTGTCACCGTACTCGCCGTTCGCTTTGGACCAAACCATTTCATGTAAATAGAGGGGGGGGATTGTCACCGTACTCGCAAGCCGTTCGCTTTGGACCAAACCATTTCATGTAAATAGAGGGGGGGGGGATTGTCACCGTACTCGCAAGCCGTTCGCTTTGGACCAAACCATTTCATGTAAATAGAGGGGGGGGGGATATAATTTTAGATATATATATAGTACGGGCATGCCCTAGACCTATTGGCCGATGTATATTCCAAGTTTCAGCTAGTTTAAATGTATAGTCCTTGAGATATGAGCACCAACACATTTTGGACGGATGGACGGAGAGACGGACGGACAGACGGACGGACAGACTCCAACGTGATTTCGAGGGGTTTTTTTATTTTTATTTTTGTATACAAGATCGAGGCTCGTGAAAGAGCTAACATTAATCACACAAAAAGTCAAACCAGTAACTCCACAAATAAAACACAAAATAAGGGGAGGGGTAGACAAGATGGGGAGAGAGGGGGAAGGACACAAACACAACATTTGAGAGCAGGGACATCGAGAGAAATGTGGGAGGGAGAAGGCTTAGGGGGAGGTGGGAGAGGTATAAAACATATGAACGCTGCAAGGAATTCCAGGAAAGAAGTTGGAATTTCAAAAAAAGTGTATCTGGGGTGAATTAGCGGGGGTAGAAAAGATCAAGGTTTTGGATATGGGAAGATAAGAGATGGTGGTGAACAGCTGTTTTAAAGACCTGGAGGGTGGAGTAGGATTGAAGGGAGTGGGGGAGCATTCAAGCATTCAAGTGGGGGAGCATGAGCTCGGTTGATTCAAGCATTCAAGTAAGTGCTCCATTTGAAACCGTTGATAAGGAACGGCTGTCTTGGCAAGCTCGAGCTAGCTGCTTGGTAGCTAAACATACGCTGGGGTACTTGAGTTTTATCTATCTATAATTCCAGTAATCTCTGTGTGTATGTATGTATGTATGTATGTATGTATGTATGTATGTCTGTGACCGCTGTTTCTCGACAACCACGGGTCCGATATACTTTAAACTTGCCAGGTATATTGCTGGGGACCCGAGGATGTGCCTTTTCAAGGTTTCATATTAATCGGACAAGTAGTTACCGAGCTATGTCCAAAAAACGATTCAACCAATCAGAGAGCAGCGAGCTATCACGTGTGCCGAACGTGGCGAACAGACTCTGCCTCGGACGGCACATTTGAGAGCGTATTCATTTATTTCACGTTGGAAAACTATGTTGCCGTTAAACTATGTTTTAAAACTAAATAAAACTAATTTGCGATTCATCGTAACTGCGATTTGCGACCTTCCGGACAGTGAAGACTTCACTTCCGGCAGCCAATCACAGAACGCTTTGTTGCGTAGGCGTGGCCGATGTGAGAGCGAGCCGAGCCGAGCGCGTGCGCCATTACGGTTCGTAATTCGATTTCTTCCGGAGAAAATAATAATTTCTCGATTTCTTATGCGCATTATTTCTCCCAATTCAGTCAGAGCGAAGGGCGGAAGCGAAGAGCGTTGTTTTTTTTGTTTACGGGCGTACGGGCGGGGTAGAGCGTACGGGTAGCGTTTTTTTTTTTTTTTGGCAAGGAACGGGCACCCACGTACGGGCATGCCCGAGTCTATCTATAATTCCAGTAATCTCTGTGTGTTTGTTTGTCTGTGACCGCTGTTTCTCGACAACCACGGGTCCGATATACTTGAAACTTGCCAGATATATTGCTGGGGACCTGAGGATGTGCCTTTTCAAGGTTTCATATTAATCGGAGAAGTAGTTACCGAGCTATGTCCAAAAAACGATTCAACCAATCAGAGAGCAGCGAGCTATCACGTGTGCCGAACGTGGCGAACAGACTCTGCCTCGGACGGCACATTTGAGAGCGTATTCATTTATTTCACGTTGGCAAACTATGTTGGCGTTAAACTATGTTTTAAAACTAATTAAAACTAATTTGCGATTCATCGTAACTGCGATATGCGACCTTCCGGACAGTCAAATGAGGACGTCACTTCCGGACTTACGGACTCGCAAGCCGTTCGCTTTCCATTCACGCAAGCCGTTCGCTGGACCAAACCATTTCATGTAAATAGAGGGGGGGGATATAATTTTAGATATATATATAGTACGGGTATGCCCTAGTATTGAAAATTCTGCAACTGGACCAGACGGCATCAGCCCACGAGTCCTAAAATCCTGCTCTGCCGCTCTATCTCACTCTCTCTCTGTTCTTTTCACCCTCTCTTTGCTCAAGGTCATCTGCCAGCATCTTAGAAATCAGCAAACATTACCGCTTTACACAAAAAAGGTGCAAAAACAGATCCTTGCAACTACAGACGAATCAGCCTGCTCCCAATTATCAGCAAAGTCATGGAATTGGAATCCATCATTGCTTCGGATATCAAATCTTTCCTCTTCTCCAATGGCTTGAGCTCTGATCATCAATTTGGATTCAGACCAGGCCATTCCACTCTGGACATGTTGCTTCTGCTGTCTCAACAATGGATGGAGGTCCTCAATGCCAAACAGGAAATCAGAGCTGTCTCCCTTGACATATCATGTGCCTTCGATATGGTCTGGCACCCATCTCTGTTCACCAAACTCCTCCAATGGTATCCATGGAAATCTCCACTCATGGCTTGCAGACTTCCTCTCTGGTCATAGTCAAGGTGTGGCCTTGAATGGATTTCTCTCATCTCCCCTCCCTGTTCTGGCTGGAGTTCCCCAAGGTAGTTTTCTGGACCCTGTGCTATTTCTGGTCTTCATCAATGATCTCGCCGACTCTCTGGAAAACCCTCTCTATCTCTTTGCTGATGACTCCACTATCTGCCGCTCCAATCCTCATCCCTCAGATCGGCAGTCTGCAGCCTCCCCACTCTCTGCAGACCTGGACAAAATCACAGACTGGTCAAACAAGTGGAACATGTCTTTCAATCCTGACAAATCTCTCACTCTTACTATGTCTCTCCGAAAAGACTGACTGGAAAACCCTCCCATCTACTTTCTCAACGATCCTCTCCAAGAAGTTCTGTCGCTCAAGCTTTTGGGTCTCACTATCTGCCATGATCTTTCTTGGGAAAACCACATTGACAAGCTGGCCTCCAAAGCCAGTCGCTGACTGGGCATCCTCCGTCATGCGAAGTCCTTCCTTGGCACACCTGAGCTCCTCACCACATACAAGGCTTTCATCCACAGATCAATGGAATACTGTTCCCCCCTCTGGGCCGGTGCTCCTGCCTCACACCGAGCTCGGCTTCACGCTGTTGAAACCAACGCTTTCAGAATCATTGGAATCTCCTGCGATGAAGCTAACTCCGAGGGCCTTTCACTCACTCACCGCAGGCAGGTTGGTGGTCTTTCTGTCTTCTACCGACTCCTCTCCGGCCTTGCTCCCCCAGCTCTCTCTGTGCTCTGTCCCCCTAATATTCCTACAGGTCGCACAAGATCTCTCGGCAATCCTCTTATGGTTAAACTAACAAAATCTAGGCTCTCTGCTCACCTTCACTCTTTCATTCTCCTTTTCTCCTGCCTCTGGAACAAACTCCCCCACTCCCTTCAATCCTACTCCACCCTCCAGGTCTTTAAAACAGCTGTTCACCACCATCTCTTATCTTCCCATATCCAAAACCTTGATCTTTTCTACCCCCGCTAATTCACCCCAGATACACTTTTTTTGAAATTCCAACTTCTTTCCTGGAATTCCTTGCAGCGTTCATATGTTTTATACCTCTCCCACCTCCCCCTAAGCCTTCTCCCTCCCACATTTCTCTCGATGTCCCTGCTCTCAAATGTTGTGTTTGTGTCCTTCCCCCTCTCTCCCCATCTTGTCTACCCCTCCCCTTATTTTGTGTTTTATTTGTGGAGTTACTGGTTTGACTTTTTGTGTGATTAATGTTAGCTCTTTCACGAGCCTCGATCTTGTATACAAAAATAAAAATAAAAAAACCCCTCAAAATCACGTTGGAGTCTGTCCGTCCGTCTGTCCGTCCGTCTCTCCGTCCATCCGTCCAAAATGTGTTGGTGCTCATATCTCAAGGACTATACATTTAAACTAGCTGAAACTTGGAATATACATACGTCGGCCTTTTCCCCTTACCAAGAGGGGGTTAATCCCCTTGTCTGTTACTGACCGACGTGATCCTGAAGTTACCCCGTTCCTTCCGGTCGGTATTAGGTAGGGTTGCTGGTCAATTTGGTCCTGTTACCTAATTACCAACACCGACCGTGAAGCAAGGAGATAACCTCCCACCCGAGCCGCAGCATTAGTGGATACGCCGAGCGAAGCGAGCCGCGACTCGGGCCGTTAACAATGACTAAACCCGATTCTGAGCGGTTCCTTATCGTGCCACGTTTACCCAATGGAAGAAGGGATGGATGCGATCGGACAAGAGGAAACCAGAGTATAGGAAGAACAAAGATGGGTTTATTAATTATATACAAGAAAGAAGAAGAGGAAACGAAAGAATGTACAGGATAGGAAGAGGAAGAAGCAGAACACAGGGCAGTCTTAAAACAGTGTTATTCTTAATACCCCAGACAAACGTACACACTCACACAGGGATTGTAGATGGTGGATGGTCAGGTAGAGGGTCCGGCTATGGGGTCCAGGCTCCGGTCCAGCGGGCGAAACCCGGCAGGCAGCTCCGCGTATAGTTGAGCGCGACCGGACAGTTTTATATAGCGGGGGGAAGCTGGTGTCCTGCGTACGTAATATTTGCACGCTCGTGCTAAACGCCCCCTCTCCAAAGTCCTCCTTTGATAAAGGTGCGCTCTCCCAATTGTCCAACGCAATGCGCGTTTCCCAGCGAGTCCTTAACAAGTGCTGCCGTATCTCTCCAACAAGCGCGCCTCCGACAAGTCCTCCAAGTAGTTCTCTTAACAGCGCCAGCGAGTGAGTCCTCTAAGTCCTGTGAAAGGGCTTTGCGTTCGCGCTTATATAACGCCTCCAGCGATCACTCCGCGAGCCAAAAAGCCACGCCTGCCGGTGATACTACCTCAGACCTGGTTGGCTGGTGAGGGCTTACCGGCTCCGCCTTTGACGGCTGGATGACGTGGCCACACCTTCTTCTTGGCGTTCCGCCCCTTTCTCGGGCCTAACCTCGTGGCTTATGGCGGCTGGTGCGAGCGCAAAGGCAGCGAACGCTGCTAACAAAGGCGCGTAACAAATTGGGAGAGCCATGAGGCACTGACTGTAGGGGCGCGTAATGGCGTCGCTTGGAGAGGGAGGTCGCAAAATGAATGAAAGGGCCTACTTCTTATTTGATTGACACAACGCAGATTCAACTATTGGAAACACGGCCTTATCTAAAATACATACTAATGAAATAACTTAAGTCCTATGGTGGCCTACGTGTTGCTTGTGGACTAACTAGGGGTGCTACCTTTAACCTTTAATGATGTTGAATTTCCAAGAATGATGTCATATTTACAACTGTGGGTTCTAAAACCGCAACAATAAATACACATGAAAGCCTGCTTGGAGTTTGCGAAAAAGCACCTAAAGGACTCTCAGACTGTGAGAAACAAGATTCTGTGGGCTTTCATGTGTCTTTCACTGAGGAGAGGCTTCCGTCTTGCCACTCTGCCATAAAGCCCAGATCGGTGTAGTGTTGCAGTGATGGTTGTCCTTCTGGCTGGACGTTTCTCCCATCTCCACACAGGATCTCTGGAGCTCAGCCAGTGACCATCGGGTTCTTGGTCACCTCTATTACCAAGGCCTTTCTCCCCCGATTGCTCAGTTTGGCCGGGCGGCCAGCTCAAGGAAGAGTCCTGGTTGTTCCAAACTTCTTCCATTTAAGAATTATGGAGGCCACTGTGCTCTTGGGAACCTTCAATGCAGCAGAAATTTTTTTGTAGGCTGCCCCAGATCTGTGCCTCGACTCAATCCTGTCTCTGAGCTCTGCAGGCAGTTCCTTCGACCGCATGGCTTGGGTTTTGCTCTGATATGCATTTTCAGCTGAGACCTTATATAGACAGGTGTGTGCCTTTCCAAATCATGTCCAACTAGAATCCGGGCACTCGGTAGAGCGCATACCTTCGCCGCAGCTACTGTTCTGTACTTGGCATGGGAGTGTATGCGATGTGAAACTTTATGTGAAATGCGATCGATTTTTAAAAATCAGAATTTGAGCAAATCTGTTTCATTCGTCTGTTAATATGCCTCCCCGATTGACAAATCTGCAATTTGAATTTCATTTGAGGTTGAAATGATTGCGGGAGATCGCGTTATAGTGATGACGTCTTGGATGGACATCCTCTTCTTCAGTCGCTCATAACTTTGAGTGAAATACGATCGAGTTAAAAATAGTCAGAATTTGAGCAAATCTGTTTCATTCGTTTGTTAATATGCCTCATCTCTTGACAAATCTGCAATTATAATTTTTTTTGAGGTTGAAATGATCGCGGGAGATTGCGTTATAGTGATGACGTCCTGGATGGACATCTTCTTCTTCAGTCGCGCATAACTTTGAGTGAAATACGATCGAGTTAAAAATAGTCAGAATTTGAGCAAATCTGTTTCATTCGTTTGTTAATATGCCTCATCTATTGTCAAATCTGCAATTATAATTTTTTTTGAGGTTGAAATGATCGCGGGAGATCGCGTTATAGTGATGACGTCCTGGATGGACATCTTCTTCTTCAGTCGCTCATAACTTTGAGTGAAATACGATCGAGTTAAAAATAGTCAGAATTTGAGCAAATCTGTTTCCCAAAATCTAATCAAATGTGTCCCGTATAATAACCAATCATCCCACCAAATTTCATGCAATTCGGTTGAATACTTTTTGAGTTATGCGATTAACATACACACACACAGACATACAAATAAATACACAGCGATCAAAACATAACCTTCCGCTTTTGCGAAGGTAATAAATTTAATTTACCACATGTGGACTCCAATCAAGGAGTAGAAACATCTCAAAGATGATCAAGTAGTCAACGTGTGGCCCTGAATGGGTTTCTCTCATCTCCTCCTCCTGTTCTGGCTGGAGGTCCCCAAGGCAGTGTTCTGGGCCCTGTGCTTTTTCTGGTCTTCATCAATGATCTCTCTGGCTCTCTTGAAAATCCTCTCTATCTCTTTGCTGATGACTCCACTCTCTGCCGCTCCATTCCTCATCCCTCAGATCGGCAGTCTGCAGCCTCCTCACTCTCTGCAGACCTGGATAAAATCACAGACTGGGCAAACAAGTGGAACATGTCTTTCAATCCTGACAAATCTGCACACTCTTACGATGTCTCTCCGAAAAGACCGACTGGACAACCCTCCCATCTACTTTCTGAATAATCCTCTCCAAGAAGTTCTGTCACTCAAGCTTTTGGGTCTCACTATCTGCCATGATCTTTCCTGGGAAAACCACATTTCCAAGCTGGCCTCCAAAGCCAGTCGCCGACTGGGCATCCTCCGTCATGCGAAGTCCTTCCTTGGCACACCTGAGCTCCTCACCATATACAAGGCTTTCATCCGCAGCTCAATGGAATACTGCTCTCCCCTCTGGGCTAGTGCTCCTGCCTCACACCTAGCTCGTCTTCACGCTGTTGAAACCAAAGCGTTCAGAATCATTGGAATCTCCCGCGATGACGCTATCTCCGAGGGCCTTTCACTTACTCACCGCAGGCAGGTTGGTGGTCTTTCCGTCTTCTACCGACTCCTCTCCGGCCTTGCTCCCCCAGCTCTCTCTGGGCTCTGTCCCCCAAATATTCCTGCAGGTCGCACAAGATCTGCCTGCAACCCTCTTATGGTTAAACTGCCAAAATCAAGACTCTCTGCTCACCTTCACTCCTTCATTCCTCTTTTCTCCCACCTCTGGAACAAACTCCCTCACTCTCTTCAATCCCACTCCTCCCTCCAGGTCTTTAAAACGGCTGTTCACCACCATCTCTTATCTTCCCCAATCCAAAACCTTGATCTTTTCTACCCCTGCTAATTTCACCCCAAATCCACTTTTTTGAGGTGACTTTTGTCTTCTTTCCTGGAAGTCCTTGGTGTCCTTGCGTTTTATACCTATCCTGCCTCCCCGCAGGCCCTCTGCCTCCCACACATCTCCCAATGTCCCTGCCCTCAAATGTTGTGTTTGTGTGCTTCCTCCCCTTCTCTCCCCATCTTATCGACCGCTCCCATTTTTATATACTTTGTTTACTTGTTTGTTTGATTTGTTTGTTTGATAAATGTTCGCTCTTTCACGAGCCTCGACTCTGTATACAAAAAAAAAAGAAGAAAAAATAAGAAGAGAAATGGGAAGCACCTGAGCTAAATTTCAAGTGTCATAGCAAAGGGTATGAATACTTATGTCAATGTGATATTTCAGTTTTTTCTTTTTAATAAATTTGCAAAACTTTCTAAAATCCTGTTTTCTCTTTGTCATTATGGGGTATTGAGTGCAGATTGATGAGGGAAAAAATGAATTTAAACGATTTCAGCATAAGGTTGCAACATAACAAAATGTGAAAAAAGTGAAGGGGTTTGAATACTTTCTGAATGCACTGTATGCTATCTCTCCGCCAAATTTCGTCTGAATCCGTCCACAACCGTTTGAGATATCTTGTTCATAGACAGACAGACAAACAGACAGACAAACAGGGGTAAAAACATAACCTTCATCCACCTTCGGTGGCGGAGGTAAAGATTGCTTTGTCACAGCAAGTTGAACCTGGACACAAGTCACACGCTTTGTCACGTACGTCCGAAAATCCTCGAAACAGAGATTATTAAAATTGATTCTCAAAATCATCAAAGCAACCGGAGACATTCATTGGGACAAGTCTTGCTTGGACTGGCACCTTGGAACAATCTGGGGAAGATGCTCAGCGAGGTGGAATTTCAGCTTTTTTTTGGAAACTCGGAAAGGCATGCCTTTTTCATCATCGATTAAAAGCGTACCAAATGACTGTTAGACTGTACTGTACTGCACTGCGTTTATTGGTGGGCTGGGATTTAAACTCAGACCAAACATCAGGATCTCTTTTGCAGTCTTGGACGTACATCGTTTCTTATATGAATTAAATAAGTTGTCAACAAGAAAAGATCTTTACAACACCCTAAACAACTTCAGACCCATCTCCAACCTACCCTTTCTGTCAAAAGTTTTGGAACGTGCTGTAGCCACTCAACTCAAACATCACCTCTCTGCCAATAACCTGTATGAAACATTCCAATTATTCCGCTCCAACCACAGTACTGAAACTGCTCTCCTCAAAATCACCAACGACCTTCTCCTCTCCTCTGACGCCGGCAACCTCAACATTCTCATCCTCCTCGACCTCAGCGCTGCCTTTGACACCATCAATCACACCATCAATCACACCATCCTCCTCACCCAACTTGAAACCACCTTTAACATTACCGGCACTGTCCTCTCTTGGATCAAATCATACCTCTCTGACAGATGCCAGTTCATCTCCATCAATAACTGCAAATCCCCCACTGCTCCTCTCCCCAAAGGTGTCCCCCAAGGTTCAGTTCTTGGCCCCCTCCTCTTCATCCTGTACCTATCCCCCCTTGGTCACTTAATCCGCCGTCATGGTCTCCAATTCCACTGCTTCGCCGATGACATCCAGCTTTTCATCTCCACCAAGTCCATCTCCACCGCCACCCACTCTATCCTGACAAACTGCATCACTGAAATAAAATCCTGGCTTCAAATCAACTTCCTCAAACTTAACTACGATAAATCTGAAATAATCATCATTGGCCCAAAAACGCTCACAAAATCCACCCATAACTTTGCCCTCAACATCGACGGTTTCCCA
>NC_136261.1:29269823-29304823 GCF_964187855.1 Myxine glutinosa
TTAGGACCCGTGGGCTGATGCGAACTCTCATGCGAACTCAAGAAACATGCGAAACATTTTCACATGCGAACTCAAGAAAAGCGTGATTTGTTTTCACAAGGAGGGGTTACTCTGTCACTATTATCAAGGATGCTATGGGTAAGCCTAGACGAGTCTCTCACCAAGAGGCAATGGCTAAAATGAAGAAGACTTTTCGTCGCTGTTTCCTGTTGGTGATGACCCCCAACTTGACAACGAACCGTATTGCCAGATCTGTCAGAATTTTAATCTTCACCTGACGGATGAAGCTACGAGCAAGATTTTTGGTGACAATCCCATTCTGGTGGCATGCAAGAAAGATACGAATCTCAGAAATAATTCAGCTTGTTCTCGTTGCCACAATTGGTCAATGAGATGTAAACACCCCAGATGCAAAAAATGTTACCATGTTGTGACGATTTTTACCTCCACCACCAAACGTGGATGGAGGTTATGTTTTCACCCCTGTCTGTCTGTTTGTCTGTCCGTTTGTGAACAAACTATCTCAAAAAGTTGTCGACGGATTTGGACGACATTTGGCAGAGATGTAGCGTATGTGACAAGGACGAAACGATTATATTTTGGTGAAGATCCGGATTCAGATCTGGCTACGAGAATTTTTAAAGTGATTCTTCACCACTGGGAGATAGGGCCAAAAACGATACATGGCGAGATATCTCAAAAGGTTATTGATGGATATGGACGAAACTTGTTGGACATGTTGTGTGTATGTGTGACAAGGAAGAATCGATTCAATTTAGTGAAGATCCGGATCCGGATCCAATTCGGAGAATTTTAAAGTGAATCTTCACCATTGAGTGATATGGCCAACCAGGCGGAGCTGTGCTCTCTACTGAGTGCCGTTCTAGTTTTTTTGTGTACTTGGTCTCGGCTCGTATAAGTGCTAACACCTATAACATGTAATAAAGGGAGCGGGAGACGAGAGGGGGAGAGAGAGGGAACCACAACAACAGTGGGGAACAGGGACATTATGAGATATGTGGAAGAGAGAGGGTTAGCGTACATGGGATAATCAAGATGGACACTGCAGGAGCTTTCAGGAAAGAAAACAGGGAATTTGAAAAAGGTGTTTTTGGGTGGAATTAACGAGGGTAGAAGAGATCAAGATTTTGGATGGGGGAAGATGTGATATTGTGGTGAACAGCTGTTTTGAAGACCTGGAGGGAGGAGTGGGATTGAAGTGTATAACACTATTAAAGGCCCGATAGGTGTATGGCTTGTCAAAGGACCCTTCGACTACACTTCAACAAACATTATATATGTCTTGTTTTGTGATAATTGCAGCCTGATCTACATCGGTGACCAAACAACATCTGGCTGACAGTGTAAGAGTGTGAAAGTGTGTGTGTCGTTGGTTGTTAACCGCAAATGCGGGTTTCAGAAGGTGAAACGGAGCCTTGCTCGATCTCGAAGTATCCACCCCCGTTTCAGTAAGGAATCACGATTCATGGACCAATTTGTGAAGTAATCTTTGTTCTCAAAGTTTTGTTCCGAGGGCTCTTTTGATTATTGTCACCAAGTCCAGGATGGCTTCCAATTGCAGTTTGTAGTAATATTCCCAGGGATTGTTTATAAGATCTCTGTTGGGTTATTTTTTACCATTCCCATTGCTCCAATAGAGCCTGGTGTTGGCTTAGCGGTTAGGGTGCCGGCTTGGGATCCTAGGATCCCGGGTTCGAATCCCGGCCGATCGCTGAATTAATGCCAGGTGGGTTGACTCATCCTGTTATCCTTCCAAGGTCGGCAAATTGAGTACCAGTTCACTGGTAATTCCCTGTGTGTCGCAAGAGGTGACTGACAGGGTTGGCGGCAGGAAGAGCATCCAGCTGTAAAACATTGCTTCAAAAAGAGGACCACGGTGCCCGAAAAAGGCCAACCCCTGCTCTGTGGGAAAAATGGCCTCCAAAGGTGGTTCTGATTCCCATTGCTCCAATAATCACTGGTGCAATTTCGGTGCTCTTCAGCTTCCAGGATCTTTTCACTTCATTTTTGAGGTCTTTGTATTTGGTAATTCTCTGGATTTCTGCTTTGTTGAGGCCAAAATCGCTGGGAACTGAAACCTCAATTAGCAATGCCATATTTTCTTTTCTTTTGTACCTCAGTACGATATCCGGTGGCCTAGTGTTGGCTTAACAGTCAAGGTTTCTGGCTTGAGATCTCAGCGTCCTGACTTGTCATGCCGTTGAATTAACATCAGGTGGGTTGACTCAGCCTGTCATCCTTCCGAGGTCGGCAAAATGAGTACCAGTTTACTGGGATGAATGAGCCATTCGAGTGTCCTGTGTAGGAGTGAAGCCCCGAGCAGGATGGTGCCCAATAGTCAAGAACTGCTTTGGCAGACATATGCATCTGATGATGCGAGAGTGGACATCATTATCATCATCATCACGATATCCGGTTGCAATGCTTTGATTTCTATGTTCACGCTCGATCTTCCTTGTTTTCAGTGATTGCTTTTGTTCATTAGCCCATTCTGATCACTCATGTCTGCATGGAGGATGCACCACAGCCTCGACTTGCTTGACATGCTCCATTGAGAGCAACAGTCAGGACAAGAGGCTCAGAGAACATGACTCAGAATCTAATTACTGAAACGGAATTGAGGGGGTTTTTTTGGAAACATAAAATCACTGGATTTCTAATTTGCAGTGTTTTAACAGCCTGCTGCACGGTATGGTCAATTTATGCTTTGTTGCAGCGTTTTGTCGATTCAGTAAGGCATGCATTCTTCTTCATCTACTAAAAGCATGCTAAATGACTATTATACTATGCTGTACTGTATTTATCAGTGGGTCAGGAATTTATCAGAGACCAGATGTAGAATCGCTTTCTCTCCAGCAACCTATATTACACAATCATTACTTATCCCTATACAAGGTGGGAGTGCATCAGGGGTCAATACTAAGTCCACTACTATTTGTAGCTGTGATGGAGGTGCTGGTTCGGAATGTAAAGGAGGGTTTACGTTTACCGTGGGAGTTGTTGTATGCAGATGATCTGGTGTTGATTGCGGAGAGTATGGATGGACTGAAGGAGAAGATGAACAAGTGGAAGGAATGTATGGAGACAAAAGGTCTGAAGGTGAATATCGGAAAGACTAAGGTGATGGCAAGTGGTAAAGCATGTGGTGAGGTGGAAAGAACTGGGAAGTGGCCGTGTGCTGTGTGCAGGAAGGGTGTCGGAGTGAACTCCATTAAATGTACAATGTGTGCTGGGTAGGTTCATCGAAAATGTAGTGGTCTGAGAGGGTCATTAACCAGTGTGGCAGCTACATTCAAATGTAAGGTGTGCACAGAGGGAGCTGCAGATGGAGGAAATGTTGAGTTGGAGATGGCGTGAAGCTGGAAGATGTGAAAACATTTTGCTACCTCGGAGACATGCTGAATGGAGAAGGTGGATCGGACTCAGCAACGGTTGCTCGAGTGAGATTTCCATAGAAGACGTTTTGGAAACTGAGTGGCATGCTGATGAGGAGGGGAGTGTCGTTGATGCTGAAGGGAAAGGTGTATGCTGCATGTGTAAGAAGTGCTATGACTTATGGGAGCAAGACGTGTAATGAACGTAGAGCAGCACCGAAGGCTGGAAAGGGTGGAAATGCGAATGGTTCGGTGGATGTGTGGAGTATCGCTGAGAGAGAGGAAAACAAATGATGAATAGAGCCTGTGATGGATACTCTGAAGAGAAACAGGTTGAGATTGTTTGGTCATGTGTTGAGGAATGATGAAAGTGACTGGGTGAGAAGAGTGATGGAAATGAATGCAGAAGGAAGTAGAGGACATGGAAGACCGAGAAAGACTTGGCTAAAGGTGGTGGAAGAAGAAATGCGGGCAAGGGGGTTAACAAGAGGAGATGTAGAAAATAGGGCAAAATGGAGAAGATTGACAAAGAGCCTAACAAGAGGAGATGTAGAAAATAGGGCAAAATGGAGAAGATTGACAAAGAGCCTAACAAGAGGAGATGTAGAAAATAGGGCAAAATGGAGAAGATTGACAAAGAGCCCGCAAGGCTAACCCCCGATCTCGCAGGAAAAATGGCCTTAAAATGCCTGTTGTTGTTTGTTGTATTTAATGATCACTGCTATTTAAGTTGCTGTTGTTGCCTGCTATCTCCACATGTGGGTGGGTTTCAGGAGATGGAACGGAGATCTACCAGGTCTCAAAGTATCCACCTCCATTGTCAAAAAAGTCAAGAAAGTCAAGATCTATCAATAAAGTTAATTTTACTCTCAACAAGAGTGGATTTGTGTAATACAACAAATTTCATTATGTGCGATATTGCAAAGCCAATTGCAAGTCATTTGTTGACCACTTGCACTTAATACCCGACTTTCCCATGTGTGTTGCTGGTAATCGTTCTGTAAAGATGGCTGCTCCACTAAAATAATTCAACGAGCAACCGGGCAGTAAAATCATGACTTAACAACTAGAACGGCACTCGGTAGAGCGCATACCTCCGCAAGGCTGAACATTTTATGTTTTGTATCCCAATGATAAGCCGGATCTGATTCTGACCGGATTCTGATCTAATCGGCTTGTTCTTGTCACCGAACCAACTTGTCCAACAAGTTTAGTCATAACTCGTATATAACTTTTTGAAATATCATGTTATGTATCACTTTTTGCCCAATCTCTCAATGGTGAAGAATCACTTAATAATTAAATAATTCTTATATCCAAATCCATATTCAGATCTTCACCAAAATCGAAATGATTAGTCCTTTCACACACCCAACATCTCTTCCAAGTTTCATCCAAATCCGTCTTTTAACATTTTAAGATATCGTGCTACGTATCGGTTTTAGCCATATCACTCAATGGTGAAGAATCACTTTAAAAATTCTACTAGCCTGATCCGGATCTTCACCAAATCTAATCATTTCGTCCGTGACCGGACCAAATACTCTACCTTTCCGCCAAATTTTTTTGAATCCATCCACAACGTTTTGAGATATCTTGTTCACAGACAAACAGACAAACAAATGAAAAATCGGTCAGAGACCGAGGACTTGCCGGGATTAAAAATATGGCGGCCGAACCATGTGACCGATGACGTCATCATTGTTTGTTTTCTAAACTAATTTATTCCTAGATTATGCTCAAGAAATTTCATCTTGATCAGATGAAGTTTTGTATTTGTCGAATTATGATGTCATAATGGAGGCACCTATGACATCATCATTAACATTAGCGGTTAGGGAGTAGGCTTAGGATCCTGGGTTCGAATCCCGGTCGATCGCTGAATTAATGCTAGGGGGGTTGACTCAGCCTGTCATCCTTCCGAGGTCGGCACATTGAGTACCAGCCTGCTGGGATGAATGATCCCGGTGTGTACCCCGATTTAGAATAGGTACACCGTATCCCTGTGCATCGTAAGAGGCGACTAAGGGTTGGCGTCAGGACTGGCATCCGGCCATAAAAACATTGCCTCAAACAGGAAACCATGATTGTCATGGGGCCCGCAAGGCTAACCTCCGCTCCAGAGGGGAAAATGGCCTTAAAACGATCATTCATTCCCCATGGAGAGTCTTTACAATGAGCCATGTCTCAATTTTTTCTATTCAGCACTTTCGGAGATATAGAGGTGCAAAATTTTTCGGTTTTTCCAAGGTGGCGGCCGAACCACGTGACCGATGACGTCATCATTATTATTTTTTTCCCACCAGTTTATGCCAACATGGCGCTCAAGAAATTGCATCTTGATTGGATGAAGTTTTGTACTTGTCCAATAATTATCAAATTATGACGTCATAATGGAGGCCTTGGGACTAGACAAGTAAAAATTGGGCACAGTCTATTCCAGGGCAAGGCAAATATGTGTGTAAAGTATGGCGATTCTATGTGCAACGGTGTAGACGTAGTGCTGCGCACCGACAAACAGACAAACCAACCAACCAACCAACCAACATACTTGCCGGAATCTTTTCCACCAAGTAACTAGAACGGCACTCAGTAGAGCACGTACCTCCGCCAGGCTGAACAGTTTATGTTTTGTAACCCACTGATAGGCTGGATCTGGATTTGGACCTGAACCAAAATCTAATCAGCTTGTTCTTGTTCCCTAACCAACTCATTCACCTAGTTTCGTCATTAGTCATCCATAACTTTTTACAATATTGAAGGAGCTGCGCTCCAACGCGAGTCGAAAGAAGTGACGCGACCAAAGACGGAATTCGTCCGAGTTGCTTTATTGAAACAAAACAGCTCAGGTATTCTGACAAAAGCCCATTTATCGGGCAGCAATATATATACACATTTATGTCGGGAAGTTTGCCCGGCAAAAGCTATACCGGGCATGCCCGGGTGTCAAGGGCGAGCCTTGGAAAGGCGAGTCTGGACCTGCCCAGGCGTGTTTGGCTGCGGCCTGGCAAGTCGAGGCTGGGCGTGCCCGGGCGCTCTGGACGAGCACTGGAAAGGCGAGAGCGGGCATGCCCGGACGCTCTGGGCGAGCCCTGGAAAGGCGATAGCGGGCATGCCCGGACGCTCTGGGCGAGCCCTGGAAAGGCGATAGCGGGCATGCCCGGACGCTCTGGGCGAGCCCTGGAAAGGCGAGAGCGGGCATGCCCGGGAAAGACGAGACCGGGCGTGCCCGGGAGGTTCGGGCGTGCCCGGGAACAGTGAGTCCGGGCATGCCCGGGAGAGGCGCGTCTGGCCGTGTTCTGGCCGGTGCAAGGCGATTGTGTGCATCCAGCGGTAACCGCTACACACGCCCCTCCAGAATCGACCTGCACCGGCAGGGTCAATTTAAGGGGGGTCCGGATGACCCGGCCGAAGCGACCCCTGGAGGGTCGTGGGGAAGGGTCCGACGTGGTGGTGGGTGGTCGAGCGGGGGGAACTGTGGACGGGGGGCGGCCTCGCCGCGGAGGAAGGGCCAACCGTGGTGGTCGGTCGACGTCCATGTGCACCGGTTTGAGGCGGTCCACAGAGATCCGGTCCGACTGGCCGCCAACGTCGACGACAAAGGACTTGTCGCCCCGTCGCAGGACCCGGAAGGGCCCGTCGTACGGCGGCCTGAGTGGCCCCCGGTGCGCGTCATGACGCACAAAGACGTACTCCGCTGTGCGAAGCGCCGGGGGGGACGTAGGACTGGGGGCCACCGTGGCGGGACGTTGGCACGGGGGCAAATCGGCGGGCGGCCTCCTGGAGGTCCGAGCGCTGATGTGCGGCGGACCAGGGACTGGTAGCGTCGGGTACGAACTTGCCCGGAACGCGGAGCGGCTGGCCGTAGACGAGCTCGGCGGCGGACGCCCGGAGGTCCTCCTTGGGGGCCGTGCGGAGGCCCAAAAGGACCCACGGCAGCCGGTCGGTCCAACGGTCGTCCTGAAGGCCGGCCATGAGTGCGGCCTTCATGGAGCGGTGAAACCGCTCGCACAACCCGTTGGCTTGGGGGTGGTAGGCCGTGGTGCGGTGCAGCGTGACCCCCAACGAGCGGGCGACCGCGCCCCAAAGTTCGGACGTGAACTGTGGGCCGCGGTCGGACGAGATGTCCGCCGGTGCGCCGAAGCGCGCGACCCAGGTGGCGATGAACGCCTGCGCCACGTCGGCGGTGGTGGTGGAGGTGAGGGGCACGGCCTCCGGCCACCTGGTGGTCCTGTCCACCATGGTGAGCAGGTGGGTGAACCCCCGCGATGGGGGCAGGGGACCCACCAGGTCCACGTGGACGTGGTCGAAACGCCGTGCAGGCACGGTGAAAGGTGCCAGCGGGGCCTGGGTGTGGCGGTGGACCTTGGCCCACTGGCAGGCCGTGCAGGCGTTGGCCCAGTCGCGGACGTTCCGTCGAAGGCCGTGCCAGACGAAACGCGCCGACACCAGCTTCTGAGAAGCTTTCCGGCCCGGGTGAGAAAGGCCGTGGATGGAGGCGAAGATGCGGCGCTGCCAGGAAACGGGCACGATGGGGCGAGGCTGGTCCTGGGAGACGTCGCAGAGCAGGACGGTGCCCGCGAAGGGGATGTCGGCCAGGCGGAGGCCCGTGTCCGCCGCCCGGAGGGCCTGCACCGAGGTGTCGGTGGTCTGGTCGGCCGCCATGAGCGCGAAGTCCACGCCGAGGTGGACCGCGTTCGCGCTGGCCCGAGAAAGACAGTCGGCCACAGCGTTGTCTTTGCCGGCGACGTGCCGGATGTCCGTGGTGAATTCCGACACGGCGGAGAGGTGGCGCTGCTGGTGGGCCGACCACGGCTACGTGACTTTGGCCATTGCGTAGACCAACGGCTTGTGGTCGACGAAAGCCGTGAACGGGCGGCCCTCCAGGAGGTGTCGGAAATGGCGAACGGCCAGGAATAGACCGAGCAGCTCGTGGTCGAACGTGCTGTATTTTAACTCGTTCGGCCGGAGCTGCCGGCTGAAAAAAGCGAGTGGCTGCCAAACCCCGTCCACCCATTGTTCATGGACGGCGCCCACCGCGTAGTTGGAGGCGTCCGTAGTGAGGGCGATGGGCGCGTTGAGCACCGGGTGAGCCAGCAGCGTTGCGTCGGCGAGGGCCCGTTTTGCGCTCGCGAAGGCCGCGTCCATGGCCGCGGACCAAACGATGTCATGCTTGGCCGGCTTGCCCCGGAGGGCCTCGTAAAGGGGCCGCATGAGCTGAGCAGCGCGGGGCACGAATCGGTGATAAAAATTCACCATGCCGAGGAACTCTTGTAGGGCCTTGATGGAACGGGGACGCAGGAACGTGGTGATGGCCTCGACCTTGGTCGGCAGCGGCACGGCCCCGGTCTTGGTGATGCGGTGGCCCAAAAAGTCAACGGTCGTCGTGCCGAAGTGGCATTTGGCCGGGTTGACAATTAAGCCGTGCTCGCTGAGGCGACCGAACAGTGTTCGGAGGTGGAGGAGGTGCTCGGCGCGGGACGTGCTGGTGACGAGGATGTCGTCCAGATAGACGAAAAGAAATGGCAGGTCGCGCAGCACGCCGTCCATTAAGCGCTGGAACGCCTGGGCCGCGTTCTTGAGGCCAAACGGCATCCTCAAAAATTCGAACAGGCCGAACGGCGTGATGACGGCCGTCTTCGGGACGTCAGCCGCCCGGACAGGTACCTGGTGGTATCCCCGTATCAGGTCAATTTTGGAAAATATGACCCGTCCCGCCAAACGGGCGGGAAAGTCCTGGATGTGCGGGATCGGGTACCTGTCGGGGGTGGTAGCGTCGTTGAGGCGGCGGTAGTCGCCACACGGGCGCCATCCGCCCCCCGGCTTTGGCACGATGTGCAGTGGTGAGGCCCACGCGCTATTGGAGCGCCGCACGATGCCGAGGTGCTCCAACACGTCGAACTCGGCCTTTCCCACGGCGAGCTTGGCCGGGTCGAGGCGGCGGGCCCTGGCGTAGACCGGCGGGCCCGTAGTGGGTATGTGGTGCTCGATCCCATGCCGCACTGCGACGGCTGAAAACGTCGGCCGTGTGAGGGCCGGGAATTCCGCGAGCAGGCGAGCGAACTCGTTCGCCGTCGGGAGGGCGCACGCCAGTTCGGTCGGTGCGGAGCTGCTCATCGTGCACGCCAGGGAGCTGAAGGTCTCGGCGTTGACAAGGCGACGACGTTTGACGTCGACCAGCAGCCCGTGCGCGCAGAGGAAGTCGGCGCCCAGCAAAGCCATGGGGGGACGCAGGCGGTCACAAAGGTCCACTGAAAGCGCTGGCTGCCGAAGCAGAGGGTGACGTTGCACGGGCTGAAAGTGCGTATGGCCAAGCCATTAGCAGCGACCAAAGAGGGGCCGCAAACGGCGTCCCGCCTGTCCTGCTCGGAGGCGGGTATGACGCTCAATTGAGCGCCGGTGTCACAAAGGAAACGCCGCCCGGACGCTTTGTCCCGAATAAAAAGCAAGTTGCCCGAGTGGCCGGCGCTCATGGCTGGGAATGAACGCCGGCCCGGCCGTTTCCCGACTTGCCGAAAGTGCACGGGGGTCGGCACGTCCGAGCCTTGTGTCCGAACCTGGCGTGGTAATAACACCACGCCTGGTCAGGTGGAGGCCCCGGCCGTCGTGTCGGAAGCGGTCGGTGCGGCGTGGCGGCCGCCAGTTTCACCGGCAGTTCGGCCTTCAACCGCGCAGGGCGCTCGGGCGTCGTGGGCGTCGCCTCGGACGGCGGCAGGCTCCAGGTAGCCGCGCCGATGTGTTGGCCCGCCAAGGAGATCTTATCGGCTTCCCTGGCGAGGGCGCGGGGATCGGTGATCGACGTGCCAGCCAGGGCGAGGCGTACCGCGTGAGGTAGCTGGCGAAGGAACAACTCGCGGAACAGAAAATCCGGAGAGTGCTCACCGAGCAACGAGAGCATATAGTCCATGCGCTCGGACGGGCGCGTGTCGCCGAGCTCGGGCAGGTCGAGCAGGCGCCGTGCGCGTGCCGCCGGTGAGAGGGCGAAAGCGTCGAGGAGGAGCGTCTTCAGCGCGTCATACTTGTCGGCAGCCGGCGGGTGCTCGAGGAGGCTCAGGGCGCGGGCCGCGGTGGCGGAACCGAGCGCTGCCACGACGTGGTGGAAGCGGGTGTCGTCCGCGGTGATGCCTCGCAGGGCGAACTGGGAGTCCGCCTGGGCGAACCAAACAGCCGCGTGAGCCTCCCAGAAGGTAGGCAGTTTAAGAGTCACTGCCGTGTCCATGTCCGTAGGTCACCAGTGAAGGAGCTGCGCTCCAACGCGAGTCGAAGGAAGTGACGCGACCAAAGACGGAATTCGTCCGAGTTGCTTTATTGAAACAAAACAGCTCAGGTATTCTGACAAAAGCCCGTTTATCTTGCAGCAATATATATACACATTTATGTCGGGAAGTTTGCCCGGCAAAAGCTATACCGGGCATGCCCGGGTGTCAAGGGCGAGCCTTGGAAAGGCGAGTCTGGACCTGCCCGGGCGTGTTTGGCTGCGGCCTGGCAAGTCGAGGCTGGGCATGCCCGGGCGCTCTGGACGAGCACTGGAAAGGCGAGAGCGGGCATGCCCGGACGCTCTGGGCGAGCCCTGGAAAGGCGATAGCGGGCATGCCCGGACGCTCTGGGCGAGCCCTGGAAAGGCGAGAGCGGGCATGCCCGGGAAAGACGAGACCGGGCGTGTCCGGGAGGTTCGGGCGTGCCCGGGAACAGTGAGTCCGGGCATGCCCGGGAGAGGCGCGTCTGGCCGTGTTCTGGCCGGTGCAAGGCGATTGTGTGCATCCAGCGGTAACCGCTACAATATCATGTTATATATCGATTTTCACCTGATCCCTCAATGGTGAAGAATCACTTTAAAATTAAATAACTCGTATCCGAATCCATATTCAGATATTCACCAAAATCGAATCCATTTGTTCCTGTCACACACTAAACCCCTCCACCAAGTTTCGTCCAAATCCGTCCACAACTTTTTGAGATATCCTGCTATGTATCGATTTTCACCTGATCTCCCAATGGTGAAGAATCACTTTAAAAATTCTAAAATGTTGTTTTTCTCATCCAGGGTAAGCGTTTGCCCAGAATGCTGGGAAATGTGTGTATTGTACTCCATGGTTGAATGTGCATATGTTTTGTGTTGTCATCAACTTCCATTAACATTATTCTCATTGTTGTTGACGAACGTGATGCAACTCTTTATGTCAATGTGTCATAAATGTTTTTTTTTTAACGATATGTTTTTGCCACATATTTTGCTTTTCTATTTATTTGTGATGTGAGGCCTCAGTCCCATACTTTGCACATTCGTACATGTCTGTCGTGGTATGTCTATGTCGAATTGATAAATGCTGTTGTTGTTTCATCCTGTTTGACTTCTTTCCCTGACGAGAGCAGACTGAAAAGCTTTTAGTCCAGTTTTTTGTCCACTATGCCATTTTGGGGTCGAACCCACCACAAATTGCAATAGTAATGAAACATGCATTTTTCAATGTCAAATTTAGTGGAGAATGGCATACTAAAAGTCAAGGAGAATCGGAGCATTGGAACATTTCCAATTTTTGCAATCTTTAAGAGAAGGTTTTAAGCGAAAATCTGCATAAATTTTTCAGACCAAAAACTGTTTCCGTGCTAAATCCTTATGAGATCCTGAAATTTTATGTCCCTGAGGCCTGCAATGTAATGGCTTTATGTGAACAAGTTCATATCGTACTATATATACAAAAAAAATCGTTAAATAATATTGAAAATAATATTGAAAAAAATATATATATATTGAAAAAAAAAAAAAGTGTTTTATTTAATAATTGAATGAACTGCGATTCAAGCACCAACCTAAGAGCTTATTCTTCTTCTGGATCACTTTCTGGTTCTGACAAGGTCACATTAGAACAGTGAAGTCCTTTGCATTCACTGCATGCGTAAGAGCATTCCAGGCTGTACTTGCGACAGCTGCATCGTAGGGTGCTGCAGTCTGTTTTGCAGCCACAGTGGATGGCATCTAGAAGGTAATCTGGAGCAGGCTTCATCTCGGTCATCACGGGAACCATTCTCTCGTCACGGATAGCCCATCCCCAACCATTGGCATCCATGGCAACTCCTTGCCACTGCTGAACCTGAACATACACCCGTAGGCAATGTTGCTTTGCAGATGCTGATGTAGGGGGCAGGGTACGAGGCTCAACTCTGACAGTGCTTGTTGAAACCTTCTGGTGGAAGCGTTGAAGCCTCAGCATGTCCAGTGTTTCCCCGGGCTGGGCATTATACAAGCAAACCAGGGCATTCTCTCCAGCTGTCATGACATCCTCTTTTGACGCTCCAGGAGTGTTGAAGTTTGCCAAAAGCTCGGAGAAATACGCACTGGAGTTCAGCTTCTTCAAGGCTGTTGATTTGCCAATCGAGTAAATTCTTGACGTGGTATCACAACCCAGGAGTCCATGTGCAACAAGAAGCTTGTCACAAACATTGCGTCCAAGTGTCTTTTGCACTTGCTCGATATTCCAACATCTTGCTTGCCTCCTTGACGTCAGCTTAGGCTCAGGTCGGAAGAACAGGTTGTGAGATGTGGGCCCTGCACGACTGCAAAGGAGAACAAGAAGATCGGTGTCGTCGCCAACTATCACGGTGTCCTTGGTGTTTGCACATGCAATGGCTGTCTCCACATATATGAGAACATCTGCATCTGCCCTGGCATGATGAACAGCGTTGTGCCGCCGTTGAAGGTCATCACTCAGTAGATTGATGAAACGTTGTTTATTTGTTTGGTTGGCAAGGAAGTCATCTTTCTTCATAGTACATACCATGTCCGTTGTGAAGTTGACAAGGGGACTGCTGTGAGATCGAACGCGCCTGCTGTGCGCTACATCTTTGGTGGAGGGTGCGCTCACATATCCATCGAACACTATGACAGCGTTACCATACCTGTCTCCAACATATCGCACGTAGTGACTGGCGATTCCTCCATATGTCTCGCCAGAATTCCAAGGAATTCTGTGTAGCAATGCCCCACCATCCAGAACATATTGCACATTCTGTGGCAGCACTGTGTTGCGAACGTCAAGGGGGAGTTGTTTCCAAATGGCTTCGGCTAGCGCTGGCTTGTCGGCCTCAAGCAGGATATCAGTGGTCTTAAACAGTGCTGGTGGGAAACTGCTTAGTTCGTACTTGAAGACATCTTTGAGGTCATCACAGCGTGATCCTGCCGTACTCAGACGTTGGAACAACAGTTGTGGATCTATCAGAACGGATTGTCTGCCAGTTTTCAATGATGAACGTGTGTCAAGAGTCACAACCTGATCTTTCTTCTTGAACGTGTGATCAAGAACCTTTTTGTCAAGCATTCCATCTAAGATCTTCCTGCCGACTGACGCTGCTTGGTCAGCATTGACCGAATCTCCAGCTGTGATGCCAGTGTCAATGCTTTGCAGAGTTGGATCGTTTCCAAAGGGATCCTTTGATGACAGGTAGCGAATAAGTTTGTGCGTGTCATCTGTGTCCCGTCCTTGTCGAGCTGCGCTTTGTTCTTTGTGCTGGTCACTGGTCCCATACTGCACTGATGTGTACTCTTGCAAAGCCATGTTGACCTCTGCACATATGGGGGTGGACAGCAGCCACGTGATCCTTTGCGGCTCGCTCATTCCACGACCCCTTGTTAGTCCCCCTGTGGTTTTCACACTTCTCATGAGCACTTGCTCGATCACAAGATCTGTGGACAAGCCGGCCCAGTACCGATCTGAACGCCGCACTACGTGAAATCCATTCTGGAACTGATGGTGGACCTCCGGATGCTGAATAGACAGTTGTGCCAGTCGCTGCAGGTAGATGTACACAGATTTTGTGTACAGATTGTGGCCTGCAGCTGCTAGGTAGGGCAACATGTCGTGCAAAGCGTGCACGTGCAGACGCCAGTCACCAGTGCGTTCCGACCTCAGGAATGTCCTCAGAATGTCTATCATGTCCATGTATTGCAGCCATAGCTGTGCTGTACGCAGATCCTTCTTCGATTGTCGAGCAACATTCATGATGTCACGAACAGAGTCCAGAACCGGGGCTGAAAGGATATCTTCAGTGCAACCCTCACCCTTCAACAATGAATCATACAGGTTTCGTAGCTCACACAGGTCAACTGGGCCAGCTCCCACACTTTGCGACCCTGACTCGGTATCACGCGGATCCATGGCTGCCTGTCCTGCCTCGGTATCATGCGGATCCATGGCTGCCTGTGCCTCATCTATGCTTTGCATTATCGCGTCTTCACTTGGTTCGTCATCTCCTGTAGTGCCCTGAGGGCCATCATCCTGAGCCTGCGAACAAGCAGGCACTAGCGTACCAAGTACCCTTTCTGCGAGGAGAGTGTTCAGTGCTGCATCAACCAAGAGATGACCACGGATAGCTCGGTCATATGCCTTGCCAGAGAGCATGTGCGTTACAGTGTTCTCAGCATACACCAGTTCCAGAACAGAGCGCAGTCCAGATCCTGACATGATATTTCCAATACTCCCCAAGAAGCTCATCAACGTGTGGAAGCCTCCCAAGCGCAGTACAACCTTACGCAAGTCACTGCCCTCCGGTTGGCTTTCGATGATGGTAAGCGCCTTCCACCAAAGTGGTTGGTCAAATGTGATGATGACCTTTGCGTTGTACTGTTTGGCGTGCTCACATAGAAATGTCAATGTTGAATAGATGCAAGTTGGATCACTGCTGTTCATGTCGATCATGGGAAGCAGAAAGATTGCAGACTGACCTGGATGTACACCAGTGTGCACGGCTTGCATCATGCCAGACCATGCTGGTCGTGGTGAGCGCAATGTGAGGGACAGCTTCCAGAGGAGGTCAAGGTTGGTAGATCTGTCCTTTTCCATCTCATCTTGCAGAACCTCATACCTCAGAGTATCTAGACCATCGCAAGGTGATGTCAGATGCCGGATGTTTATCCGACCCACAGCTTCAACATCCTTCAGTGTCACAGATAAACGTGGCACTCTTGTTGATGTCCGGCGGGGGCCAGGAGTGACAGACGCAATCATTCCCATCCCGTGGAATGTGTTGAGGCCATCTATTGTACGGATGTTGTGATCGACATTGTCCGCCATATATTGGATGACCTGCTCTGGCCGGTAGTTTGGTATGTCTGTCCCTAGTGTAACTGCTGCACTCCGTTCATACCTTTGTATCTCATGATAAGAACTGCAATATCCGTGAGCATGGAGCGTGTCGATCAAGAACTTTGATGCAAAATGATGGTGCATCTGTACACCCAGATACAAATTCAATTTTATTGGGATAAAGCTACCTTAAATGTCAATTATCTCAATATATATACCTTTACATGTCAAATGTATTGTAAAACCAGGGCATAAGGCCTGTCTTACACTCTTAAACACTTACATTTCTGACATCTTTTGAGAATGTGAACGAAATAACAAATTAAGTGCATTATTTTGTGCCATTTTTATTAGCTTATTTTCGTGCATAACTGTCAAAAAGTGGTTGCTCGAAATGAATGTGTTCCAATGCCTCGTTATTCCTTGACTTTTACTATGTTATTACATGGGTCAAAAGAAGCAAAAATGCCAAGTTTCATTACTATTGCAATTTGTGGTGGGTATATTCGTAAAATGACCGGCCTATTTGGCATGTCTCTGTTATTGTTGAAATGTTTGTTTAAGTTTTGTACCATTGATGTGCAGATATTATATTATTGTTTTACCAATAATTTGTTGCAATTCATTTTTTATGGAGAATATTTAAATCGTGAGCTCCTGGAAATAAAAATATTTCCAGGGGCTCCTGGAAATAAAACAAACAAGTACAGATACATTCAAAGTGCACCGCCCCCATGCCAAATAGCAATACCGCCATGCAGCACACAGAAACTGTATTGGGAGGGAGAGGTGTACAATAATTGATTGATTAATTGTGTAATTAAAATCAATAAATAATAATCGTAAAATAATTTCTAAATCAATTAGCTAATAGCATACCTCAACCACCAACATTTCATCCGAAGCTGTAACTTTTAGAGAATTAAATACGTCATTAATTGAAAAAAAAAATTCATTGATGAATCAATCTATTTATATAAAGCAGTAAAGTATGTTTGTTTGTTTGTTTGTCCTCTTATAACTCGAGAACTACTCATCGCAGAGCAAAACCAAAGGCATATTCGGAATCGGTACGTCTCAGAGCAACTACAGCACACCTTAAAATTTAAAAAAAAACTTCGCGTTTTAAAATTATGACGTCATCAGCGTATTTCGGAACGTTAATTTTTCAACTTCATATTCGGAATCAGTACGTCCCAGAGAAACTTCGTAACGTTAATTTTTCAACTTCATCCGATTGACATGGGACCAACGGCATGTGACAGAGAGTGAAACATTTATTATTTGACGACAATGACGTCCGACTTCCGGGTTCGGAATGCGGGACCAATGCCATTTGACAGGGAATAAAAAATAAATGCGACATTCAATTGACGACTATGACTTCCGACTTGACTCCCCCCTCCCCCTCCCCTCCCCCCTCCCCCTCCCCCTCCACTCCCCCCTCCCCTCCCCCCTACCCCTTTCCCCCTTCCCCTCCCCCCCTCCCCTCCCTTCCCCCGCCCGGCAATGCCGGGTACTTCTGCTAGTAAATAATAAATCGATTAATTGATTAACCAACAAATTTTAAAAATATTTTTTTAGCCACATCACTTGGTCACTGTTGTGTCTGAATATCAGCTTCTGAGCTCAAAAGGTGCCTGAGATATTGCCCAGATGAGAAAAATGAATGAATGAATAATGAATGAATGATCGTTTTAAGGCCATTTTCCCCGCTACAGCGGGGGTTAGCCTTGCGGGCCCCATGACAATCATGGTTCCCTGTTTGGGGCAATGTTTTTATGGCCGGATGCCCTTCCTGACGCCAACCCTTGGTCACGCTCTTAGGATGTGCAGGGATACGGTGTACCTATTCTAAATCGGGGTACACACCGTGATCATTCATCCCAGCAAGCTGGTACCCAATTTGCCAACCTCGGAAGGATGACGGGCTGAGTCAATCGACCGGGATTCGAACCCAGGATCCTAGGATCCCAAGCCGGCACCCTAACCGCTAAGCCAACACCAGGCTATAAATATATATATGATTATATATGAGATTATATATGGTCACTGTCATGTCCAAATATCAGCTTCCCAGCTCAAAAGGTTCCTGAGATAATGCCCAGATGAGAAAGAAAATAAATAAGTACTTAATTAATAGATAATGATTAAGTAATTAATCAATTAATTGATTAACCAAAAAACAAAAAATACTGTTTAACACATGCACATAAAAAAAGCACATGCTCACTATTGTGCCCACATTTCAGCTTCCTAGCTCAAATGGTGGCTGAGATATCGCCCGGAAAAAAACAATAAAACAAACAAACAAACAAGAAAGAATGAAACCAGAGTGAAAACTGAGTATTCACTTTCAGTGCACTTCATTGCCGAGCCTACATCGGTGCCCAGCGATGACGTCATGTAGCGGCTGGGGATGGAATAGGAAAGGAGTGGTGTGGTGTACAATATGCACTATGCAGGCTATACAATGGTGATTCTAACATTGATATTTTTCATTTCTTGTCAGGTGATGGGGTGGAGGCCTAAACGTGTAAGAATGACCTCTACCCTGCTGATGTTCTCGCTCTACAAGTTTTCTTGTCCCACGATATATGTGTGTTATTCTGATTCACCACATTATCTCATCTTGGCACCACTGTTGTCCCATCTCAATTCAAGTGGCATTATCTTTCTGCAGGGGTGAACTATTCTTCGGAACATCATGTTCCTTTTGCACAAACGTTTCCCTTTTTTGGGATGGAATTCCACTTACTCGAATGCCATATCATATCATCACAATGATAATTGTCACAATGATAGTAATCTTGAATGGCAAATCACCAAAAGCATAACAGGTCACAGTGTTTCATTGAATGTACTTGCAGGTAAAATTCCCAGACACTTTGGAGATTACGACCCACTTGGCCAAGTGGGCAGTGAAAGCAGTGAGGAAGGGGTGCAAGAGGAAGAAGACGAAGATAATTGGAGGTTGGAAAGAGAAGGTGATGGTATAGTCGGAAAGCGAACATCATCTGTATGGGGAAACAGTTTCTCCCAGTATCCAGCGACAGCATTGGCAACAGCGGATCGTTCTGTTGATCTCTCAGCAGACATGCATGTTGGAGACAATAAAGTAGAGCTTCTCACTCGGCGGAAAGACCACATGCCACTTGAACTTAACGGTAGGTAATAATACTAATATATGACTTTATACCGGATCTGAAGGCCCTAATTATTCCCACCTTCTTGTGGGGTTGTCGGAGAAAAAGTTTTTGTCCAAGTCTTTCGGGAACTGGAAAGGCACGCCTGACATTTGACTGACGGTGGCAGTAATTTGGCTAGGGTGCCACTGATAACTCGCCTACTCTTCTCGAAAGGCTGGTGATCAACGTCCGGCTTAATGTCCCATACCAAATGTTACTTAATTTAATGTTTCTGAGTATTCTTCCCACACCTACTTAGCTGCCCTGTAGGACAGAGTGACAGTGTCTGTTCTTTTCCCCCTCCCCACAGAGGGCACTGCATGTCTGCAGGCGCCGGACAGTGATACGGAACTACCAACGCCTCTCGAGAGGCAACCGATTGGTGCGAAGCCGTTGGAGACATGGCGGATGGTGGCCTTTGTGCTGTCCCTCATCCTTTGCATTTTATGCACCATGAGCTTTGCCTTCCTCGTACCTTGTCCGGGCCGCCCAAGCCGTCGCGCACGCTGGAACATCTCCTTCCCTGATGCATGTATGTTATTGGACATTTATACTTAACTGATTTATGGACTTTGGCAGAGATTAAATTCAGCCTTTTAGTGATTAATGATGATGACCAAACCTTTATTTGCATCGTCTTTCGCAGCAGAGGTACAGAGCAGAAATTTGGAATCTTGCCTTTGTATCAGAACATGTGCTGACAGGATAGAAGTATGTACATTCACCTCTGAGCCGTATAGCCTGGGTTTGAATCCTGACCCAGCTGTAAACTGCCATCCTGGTGTTTCTTAGGCCGGGCGATTCATCAGTGTGTGCCGTCCTTCAGATGGACGTTAAACTGGGTGTCCCATCTGCCTGCATCAATTGGTGGAAGTTGAAGATCTCGCGGTGTCTTTCACAAAGAGTAGGCAGGCTATCGCCAGCACCCTTTTCAGATTTACATACATACATACATACATACATACAGGGAATTGCCTTATTTAATACTAGCAGGGGCTACCCGGTGCTGCCTGGAGAGCGGGTGAGGGTGAGGGTGAGGGTGAGGGATGAGCTTTTCCCGGTGGTGGTTTAGAGACGTATTGGACATTGAAAAGCTATGGAGTTGTTACCCTCAGTGGTCACTTTTTGCCTGTGGGCCGGCGGCAGCACTACCTGACCGTACATCCCAATATACACTTCATGGCCTTTGGTGGCCTGAAAACCAACATCAAGGCGAAATTCAAAGCTTAACCAGATTCTGAAGTACCGACACTCTAAATTTGGGGCCGCTATAGGTGCTACGGTTCGGCCGTGAAAGAATACCGTACAAAAGCAGAAAAAACACACAAACAACAAATAATTGAAAATATTTATGTAGATAGTATAATTATTAAAATATTTCCTTTTATTTGGTCAATTCTCGCTGGTAGTTCTATAATAATAATATAATGAGATCCCTTGCAAGGAACTTCAATGCAGGAGAAAGCCGTTAGGCCGATCAAGCCTGCGCAAAAGGTTGTTAACCTATGGTTGTTTGTCCATGCTCTATCCTTTTTAAATGCTGAGCTTCAAGCAAGGAAGCCGTACGCACTATTTATTTGGTATGACTCTGGCAGAGTTGGAATCACTGAGCCTCCCAGACTCAGCGTGTGTAAGCAAGAATGATCACAACCTGTGACAAAATCCGGTGACGGGCCAATTGGGAAACGCACATTTAAAGTGTGATTAAAAGATTAACTCGACACCTCTTATCCATGTCACCTTCCCCACTGTTATATCAGAACGAGCGGATTCGTCACATGGTCACGGATTCCTAACCCCAATATCGGGCGGTTAAAAAATTAGGTAACGCTAACTTGCATAATGTAACGCTCATTTACATAATGTAACGCTCGATTACCATGCGTTCTGACGTACCGTGCATTTTGAAGGGCTTGATTAAACTTACGATCATTTGACATTTGATTCGTTTTTTCGGGGTCCGTGGGAATAACACTCGACCCAAACAAAGCCAATGGAATTCTGATGCAACAAACCAGAGCAGTGTATAATAAGCAGAGGCCTACAGGTCTAATGTGTTAGGCCCACGAGGAAACCAAGATGGCGGCCATATCATTTAATCTCGGTGCTATGGTGGTTAGGCCGAGAAAAATATATTTCCGGTCTCTGGTCAGCGCGCGCATCGATTTTGACCCTGCACGTCAACAATTTTCTTTTTTTTTCTTTTTTTCCAACGGTACCTACAACAGTGAGCGCCTGTTGTTGCCGGGCCGGCGCGCTATCTCGGGAAATACTGGTCTGTGAGGGTCGGCATTGGTATCGACGTTCGCGCACGGTTCTCCCCTACAAAACTACGTTTTGTTTGTCCAAATCCAACCAGCCGTTCCAATGATATGAGTAGTTTTGTGTGCCGTGCCGTCATGAATCCAATCGGCTAGATATTGTCATTTATTGAAACGAAGACGTTTTGTCGGGTTCGTGTGAAGCCTAGAACCAGAAGGCCGAGAGAGCTGCGGGTGGTCTTGTTAGTTAGGCCTGCATCCTATCTCGTTTGTAATGAAGTTGTAAGTGTCTGTGATAATCTGGTGGACTGGGAGAAGAGATCGTGGGAGACCATCGGCCTGTTAGACCACTTCCGCATGCGCATGCGCAGTGTTGACGCGATCTACGCATTGGAATGTTTGACGGTACGGCGAGGCGATCTCGAGAACGAAATGGCAGTCTATAATATGCTTGAAGAACTTAATAATTTTCAGAATAAATACATTTTAAAATAACAAGCTTGTGTTCATTATTTACAAAAAAGGCTGACAAGTCCCATTGGCTGTCTTTAATTTCTCTCTGGACGGCGCCACAGCAGATGAGGAGGACCGCAAGGCATGAGGACAGAAAAAAAAACACCTTTATATGTCCAATCCATGCTTTTCAAAAAAAAAACTGAAAAAAACAAAAACGCATCGCCGCATCAATTCTGAAACTTTGGTCTGACTAGAGACCAGCAATATATTTTTTTCGGTCTTAGAGTCGAGCGACATGTGGGTGTGGTCTGGCAGCTGTCCAACCAATGGGTGCACATTTCAAAAATCGACCCCCCCAACAAGAACCCCAACAACAACTGCAACGCAAAACTCTTGTAGACCTGTGACATGTTGCAGGTAAAAAGACTTCCTGGTTTTGTAGATCTGTGTAATCCATAGCTTGCTTGTATTGGTATAGACTTTACAGGTTTTAAAATATATATATATATGGGGTTAAATAATATATATATATAGGGTCTTTTAACTGGAAAAGTGTACCAAATTGTGACTGCATTCTCAAATGTCACAAAATAGATTATGAATTAATGATACATTGAAAGATATGAACTTGTCACATCCTCAAGGAAGTAGCCATATTTTAGTGCGACTGTTTCATTGCAGTCTAATGTTTTGTGTGACTGTCGGTGTAAGTATCATGAACCGGATGTGAGTTAATCTCTCACAAACTCAAAAATTTGTTTTCAAAACAAACATTGTTTGTTGGCACTTCTTCTCCATTTATATGGAGCACAAAGCTGCGGGGTAGCATCACTGGCTGAGGGCACGGCTGTGCCGCTGATGCAATGCCCTCTGCTAGTTTGGGCATGAATTTGGAATTTGGCCATGATGCCGACAATAGTTTGCCTACTCTTTGCAAAGGACACCACGGGATCTTTAACATCCACCAACAAATGTGGGACGCCTGGTTAACGTCCACCTGAGGGACTGCACACACATTGATGAACCACCCTGCCAGGGAAAAACACCAGGATGACAGTTTATTGCTGGATCGGGATTCAAACCCAGGCTAGTCAGCTTGGAGGAGAGTGTGGGTACCTCTTGGTCATCCTGTCAGCTCTGTTGTTTCCTTAACGTTAAAAAAAGAAAAGTAACGACATATTAATGATGGGGATACAAGGTAATTGAACGATGAATGACCTACGAGGGCAGGTGAAAAATCTTTTCCCTTTAAATAATATTTAATAATCAAAAACTTTTCTTTCAATGCGATCAGCAAACTCACCCGCTGCTGGGAAGAATGTGACACTGGCTGGAAACTACAGAGAAAAGAACAATGTGCTGTGTTTAACAAGTGTAGGACCTTCACTCCTTTGCGGGTGGTGAGAGGAGTGGTGTGTGGGGGGTTAGTGGGATCGAACAATACTACACCTCATCTCATACTACCCCTCATGTTTACGTTCCTGCTTACCAGCTCCATCACCATGATAAACATGAGTGTGCTGAGAGCGTGTCCCTGCCTCAAAACGATGTACAAACTGTTGTTCAAATAAATAATTTAATTACATGTATTTGCTGATGACTCCACCCTCTGCCGTGACATCCCTCATCCTTCAGACGGGCGGGCTGCAGCCTCTTCCCTATCTTCCGACCTTGACAAAATCACAAGATGGCCAAACACTTGGAAGGAATGTCTTTCTTGCCTGACAAACCTCACACTCTCACTCTGTCTCTCCAAAAGGACCATACTGCAAAATCTCCTCATCTACTTTCTTAACAATCCTCTTGAGGAGGTGCAGTCATTCAAACTCCTGGGTCTTCACTTTCAGCCATGATCTTTCTTCGGCAAACCACATTTCAAAGTCGGCCTCCAAAACCAGCTGCTGACTGGGCATCCTCCATCTTACAAAGTCCTTCTTTCTTTTGCACACCTGAACTCCTATCCACCCACAAGGCCTTAATGCACAGCTTGATGGAGTACTGCTCTCCCTCTCTCGCTCTCTCTCTCTCTCTGGGCTGGCACCGCTGCTTCACATCTTGCTCATTTTGGCGTCTTGAAAGCCAAGGCCTTTAAAATTATTGACATCTCCTGTGATGAAGCTGAGTCCATGGGCCTATCGCTTCACCATCGCAGACAGGTCGGTCTTTTACTTCATCCTTTCTGGTATTTCACCCTCTGCCCTCTCCATGCTTTGTCCCACCCAGGTTTCTGCAGGGCACACACGGTCCACCAACATCCCCCTTCTGGTGAAACTACCTAAATCCAGGATCAATGCTCACCTCCACTCATTTGTTCCTCTCTTTTTCCCACCTGTGGAACTAACCACTACATTCTCTTCTATCTCATTCTTTCCTCCAGGTCTTCAAGACAGATGTTCACCACCATCTCAGGTCATCCCCAATCCAAAGCCATGATCTTCTCTACTGTCGTTAACCCCACCCACTCAACCCCACCCCAATACCTCCTCTTTCCAAATTTCCTGTTTTCCCTCCTGAGAGTTTCCTTTTGTATCCACTTTGTCCACCCCATGCATCCTACCCTACCCCTCCCCCCTTTCTCCCAACATCCAGTGTTTGTCCACTTCCCTCTATTTAGGCCTTCAACTCAGCTATTGGTGTCTCCAATTTCTCTCTCTCTCTCTCTCTCTCTCTCTCTCTCTCTCTCCCTCTCTCTCTCTCTCTCTCTCTCTCTCTCTCTCTCTGTCTCTGTCTCTGTCTCTCTCTCTCGTCCTGTTACATCCTGATCCATTCAGTGTACTAGTTCTTTCCAGGAGCCTTGACTTTGTCAATTAAAAAATCCAAACTTGTTATTGGCTGAACCTGAACGTGGTTGAATTTTGAACCTGATCTGGTGTGCGGTGTATGGTGTGTCAAAAAGGCTCGAAACCTCAATGAAGAACTGAGTAATATCGACGGTTTGTGACATCCTTTTTGTGTTGTTTTATTTTGCAGCTTCGACCATTGCCTTGGTCTCTGTAAGACTTCAGAAAAACTCAACGCCAGGCATCCTTGTGCTCTACAGGACCAGCAGCAATTACAGCAGCGGTGGCAATGATAGTTGTGCATTTTCAGGTACGGTTTCAAATGTGAACCTTGCTTGCTTTCACCTTGCTTCCTCAATTTTTTTTATCTTTGTTTTATCAAGCATATTTTATCCCATCAAGCAAGTGCTCACAGGCAGGACAGCCAGATTAAAGTCCCTTTCAACAGGGCATCTTATTCCATGTGCAGTGCCTATAGAAAGTCTGCACTCCATTTCAAAATTTTCACCTTTTTTACATTCTTTTCATCCTCTTTCCTCCCATTTGTCGAATAGCTTTCTGGAGACGGTTAAATTGCGCACTCTTCCTTCCAGGGCTGCGAGCAGGCGATACACCGCCATCTCATGTAATTGCCCATCTATACCCGTCACTTTGTTTTTAAATCGCCATTAGTGCCACCGAACCTCTCTTGCAGGTTGTTTTTCTTCCCCCAACTGTCTCTCTCCTCTTTTCCTGTTTATCCTTTCCGTTTGTCAAGTCCAACCTTTGCTCCACTACCCCGCTCTCATTGCATTTTTGTTTCACTCTCTGTCACCTTGGTGTTTGCCCCATTCCCTAGAACCGAGATATTGTGTGTACATGAAAAAAAAAAACTAGAACGGCTGGCAGAGCAGGATTAATTGGTGAGATGGAGTGTGAAGAGTCTCCAGAGTAGAAAAGACACCGTTAGCTTGGTCAGGAAATTTATTAACTCAACTGGACTATGTCCAGCTGAGTTTTTGTCGACACCCAGTGTCCGTCGTCCGTCTGTCGTCTGTCTGTCTGTCGTCTGTAAACATTTCGACGTCTACGCTCTAAAAGTCACAAATATTGATCAAATTTGATGAAACTTGTTATGCAGCATCTTTGTGACATAAACTAGTTTGGGATTGCATATGGGCACGGCAGGGTGGCCATATTGAAAATCAATTTTTGTCATATTTTTAGCACATATAAACTATATAGTTTGTGGTTCTATTATGCATATACTAACCATATTGATATAGGCCAGTTGAGTTCAGGTTCCCTGGAACCTCTAGTTATTATTGGGAGAAGAAAACTAGGTTTGATAAGCACAGATTACATACAAAGACAGAGAGTTTAGCAGAGTTCCATATACAGTGCATTCAGAAAGTATTCAGACCCCATCACTTTTTTCACATTTTGTTATGTTGCAGCCTTATGCTGAAATCGTTTAAATTCATTTTTTCCCTCATCAATCTACACTCAATACCTCATAATGACAAAGAAAAAACAGGATTTTAGAAAGTTTTGCAAATTTATTTAAAATAAAAAACTGAAATATCACATTGACATAAGTATTCAGATGCTTTGCTATGACACTTGAAATTTAGCTCAGGTGCCTCCCATTTCTCTTGGTCAACTTTGAGATGTTTCTACACCTTGATTGGAGTCCACCTATGGTAAATTCAATTGATTGGACATGATTTGGAAAGGCACACACCTGTCTATATAAGGTCTCACAGCTGACAATGCATATCAGAGCAAAAACAAAGCCATGAGGTCGAAGGAACTGCCTGCAGAGCTCAGAGACAGGATTGTGTCGAGGCACAGATCTGGGGAAGCCTACAAAAAATTCTGCTGCATTTGAGGTTCCCAACAGCACAGTGGCCTCCATAATTCTTAAATGGAAGAAGTTTTGAACAATCAGGACTCTTCCTGGAGCTGGCCGCCTGGCCAAACTGAGCAATCGGGGGAGAAGGGCCTTGGTAATAGAGGTGACCAAGAACCCGATGGTCACTGGCTGAGCTCCAGAGATCCTGTGTGGAGATGGGAGAAACTTCCAGAAGGACAACCATCACTGCAACACTCCACCGATCTGGGCTTTATGGCAGAGTGGCCAGACGGAAGCCTCTCCTCAGTGAAAGACACATGAAAGCCCACATAATCTTGTTTCTCACAGTCTGAGGGTCCTTTAGGTGCTTTTTAGCAAACTCCAAGTGGACTTAAAATTAACTACAGGGAGACTTATCCAACAAGATAGCCTTAATTAATTTGATTAATGAATGTAGAAGTTCTACTTCTACACTCCTCCCTTTTTTTTCTTTTCATAGGGCAATTAAGAGGTCTTCAATTTACCTATTTGTATGTCAAAATTTTCCATTACCTGAGGCATACACCATTCCCATTGAAGAATCTGCTCATCAGAAGGCGTTCTCTTGTTCGTCGAATTCACCAATCCTTAACAGTTCAGTTTATTGCATTTACATCAGTTAGCATCACAAGTGTCTCTGCAAACAAACTTCACCTCATACAACTGCACAAAAATTCCAGTCCATCATGAAGATTATTACTGTTATGTGCTTTATTCATTTCACCATTATCTTGGTGATACTGTCAGCATGATTCCATGTTAAAACATCTGAAACATTCGGCCATGTTGATTCAAAGGTGCTTGCTGCAGAGTGAATGCTGAACTTCTGTTTGAAAAAGTTGATCACTTATATGGTTGAAAATCAAGTATGAACCACATTCTTCTGGTGTCTTCATAGCACCTACACTATTCCGCGTCGGTTTTCCGCTATCGTGGTAGGTGGGCAAGATCACAAACTGACCCTGCTCTACATGTAGCATCCTTGCCACTCTTGCCATGAGCCATAGTAGATCTTGAACAAGGCTGTCGTCCAGTTGTCGTTGACCTGCCTCTTCACTCATTGTGAGTGGGCAGCAAGTGTTGTTGTGATGTTGGTCGACCGGCAGGACGTGGACTGAGATGACAGGTTCATCCATAGTGATGTTAGAACCGTGGTGTTCAAGTTGTCCGTGGCCCACGCCAGGAACAGCCAGCAGAGTTATGGAAGCCCAGTGTAGAGAAAGCGGCAAGGCCATCAACCTACAACTCCACACTGGTTCCCTGGCCATTGTTGGAGCAATGACATGTGAAGTGAAGTCACATAGTCACAGAATGTGAAGTCACAGCGTTCAGTAGAAGTTGCAAGTAACATGTTGTCATCCAACAATTCCTGATGTGTTAGATGTTCCAGGCACTGAACTGAAGCAAGTGATCGCCTTTCGCCCACTCATTACAATGTGATCCAGGCAAATGGTCACAAAAATTTTCTTGGTGAAGGTAAACATCCTTTTCCAATCTTACAGAGGAAGATGCCTTTGCCATTCTTCAAAGAGAGGGTGTATGCCACATGTAATCTCATCTCTTGCCAAATTTTTCTGTTCACTCTCTTCCCAAAGCAGTTATCGCTTCATTTCTTAGCTGTTAACTGGTTTTTCTTCATTCAGCCATATCTGAATCTGCTCTCAACACACTCTGGATCAGGTAGGGTACACCTTGGCATGATGTTACCATGTTCTAACTGATCATGTATATTTTATAACAGCTTCACATTCAACAGTTTGCTGTTTTCCTTAAAACATTCAAAAGGTTATATTTATTCATATGCTTCACAAAGGTTAACATAAAGTTTACAAAAATTAAAAGTTAAAGTTAAAGTTATAAAAAGTTTAAAAGTTACTTATAAAAGTTAAAGTTTTATAAAGTTGCTTTCAGGTTAACATAGTTAGAAAAATTAAATCATGTAGTCTTTGTAATGCAAATCAAAAAGGAATAGGTTCCTTCATAATCGGTAAATATAGCTAAAATCACAAACAAGAATACCTAATCCCACACAAACTATGCATAACAATCATTATCATAGATTCCTAAAAAAAATTTTTTTTTTTTACTTGAATTATTTTAATAGTTTCTACTAGTAGTATTTGATCGAAAATTTGAAATTACTTTTGAAAATTTGATATTACCAGTAGTATTTGGAGCGAAAGAGTCGGGGAAGAAGCTGGTTACTTTGTGGTCTGTAACGAACGTTGTCGAGCAAGAGTCACGTACTTTGGGTTTCCTGGGACAAAGGATTCCTGCGATAAAGTTGTTATCGCTGTGACTGATCATCCTGCGTGTCAGGTTTGGCGTTGGATTCCAAGGAATCATCGCCGGGTCGTTGCGACTCAAGGACGAGCCGTCGGCCATTTTGACTAGCGCGCTTCATGCGTCGAGCAAACTTTCCTTGCTTCGTCAGCCGTTTCCACCGCTTTCAGACGTATCTGTGATGTGTGTGTGCACCGAGGCTTTTGACGATTACTTTGCGGCTCGCCAACTGCGAACCGTTAAAGTTCATACCTGGAGGGCGCCTTTGGATTTCCCAGTCGCCTTGAGTGCGCCTTTGTGCCGCTTTCGCCGCGTGATCCTTTTCTCCGCTTTGGCCGCGTGCGCCTTTGTGCCGTTTTGGGCGGCGTGACTGTGCCTGTCATCTGAACGAGGTTCTGGTTTCGATTCGACATTGCTCTGACGATCGCTGGAGGGGATCAACTTGGAGCTTGAAGACGGGAATATAGAGACATTGGGGAATGTTATTTTTGTTCAATGTCATTGAGGGCCGACGTGGTGTGGTGCTGACCAGGCCGACGTGGTGTGGTGCTGACCGGGCCGCCGTGGCGTGGTGATGACGGGGCCCCCGCAGCCGTGATGCTGACGTCGCCCTCCTCCCCGAACCCCCCCCCCCCCCCCCCCCCGGATTAGAACTACCCCTGGATTAGTGTACCATGGATTAGAATAGGTACACCATATCCCTGCGTGTCGTAAGAGACAACTAAGAGGGTTGGCGTCAGGAAGGGCATCCGGCCATAAAAAACATTGCCTCAAAAAGAGAACCATGACAATTACAACTACAGATGGGCAGTGTACAGCCCGAAGTGGAGATCGGTTTCTGAGGTTTGGGACATGGAATGTCGGGACAATGACAGGGAGATCAGGAGAAGTGGTGGAAGTATTGGTCAGAAGAAGAGTGGACATATGTTGTGTGCAAGAGACGAGATGGAAGGGAAGTGGTGTGAGAATGGTGAAGGGTAGGCAGGGACAGAAATACAAGTTTGTGTGGCAAGGGTGCCTGGAGGGCGTGAATGGTGTTGGTGTCCTGTTTTCTGAGGAGTTTGTAGACAGTGTGGTGAGTGTGACTAGAGTGAGTGATAGGTTGATGATGGTGAAAATGATGATTGGAAAGCTCTTGGTGAACGTCATCTCAGGATATGCTCCGCAGGTTGGTCGGAGCGATGAAGAGAAGGACAAGTTCTGGTGTGCGATAGAGAAGCTGATGGAAAACGTGAAAGATGAGCAAGTTGTTGTGGTAGGAGGAGACCTAAATGGACATGTGGGAAGGAGTATGGATGGTTTTGAGGGAGTTCATGGGGGTTACGGATATGGTGTGAGAAATGGAGAAGGTGAAAGGAGCTGATGGAGCTGATTTGTTGATTTGTAATACTCAGTTCCAGAAAGAGGATAATAAGCTTGTTACATACACGTCAGGTGGGTCGACGACAACCGTTGACTACCTGATGGTGCGTAGGCGAGATAGGGGGCACCTCCGGGACACAAATGTGATCCCGGGGGAGGAGGCTGTTTCACAGCACCACTTGGTTGTCTGCGACATAAGGATGAAAGGTGCGAGGAGAGCTCGGCGGGTGAAGTACCAACCGATAATGAAGGTGTGGAGGCTGAAAGAGGTGACAGTAAGGGAGGCATTAAAAGAGAGGCTGAGTAGGGTAGAGGATGATGTGGTTGGATGTCAATGAAAGATAGTCTGTTGGGAGCTGTTGGTGAGGTATGTGGATGGACAAAAGGACCACCGAGGCACTCGGAAACATGGTGGTGGGATGATGAAGTTGGAAAGAGGATTGACGAGAAGAGGAAGACGTTCAAGGAGTGGCAGAAGGCGAAGGGTACGGGAGCAGAAACAGCAGAGCATGAAAGTTTAAGGCAGCCAAGAAGGCTGCAAAGAAAGAGGTAGCAAAGGCGCAGGAGGCATGTAGGAAAATGTTCGGAGAACGCTTGGATTCAGAAGAGGGTCAGAGAGCAGTATTCAGGATTGCAAAGCAGATAGCGAAAGAGAGGTGTGATGTGATGGGGGTGAGTTGCTTGAAGGATGAAGTGGGACAAATCGTTGTGGATCCAGATGGAATTAAAGGAAGATGGAAAAGATATATGGAAATGTTGTTGAATACAGGGAATGAATGGGATGGCAACATAGAGAGTAACCCAGTTTTAGGACCGGCAGAGAAGATAACTGAGAAGGACGTTGAGGAAGCGATAAAAGCAATAACCACCTTTAGAGGCCATTTTTCCCCTCAAAGCGGGGGTTGGCCTTTTTCGGAAACCGTGGTTGTTGTTGTTTTTTGGTCCCCTTTTTGAAGCAATGTTTTACGGCCGGATGCCCTTCCTGACGCCAACCCTTTTTGCCGCCTTTAACGACAAACAGGGAATTACCAGTGAACTGGTGCTCAATTTGCCGACCTCGGAAGGATGACAGGCTGAGTCAACCCCACTGGCGTTAATTCAGCGATCGACCGGGATTCGAACCCAGGATCCTAGGATCCTAAGCCGGCACCCTAGCCGCTAGCCCAACACCAGGGTTAACATTCCCTCTATACAAGGGGAAAGGTGACCCTCTGGAGTGTGGCTCGTACCGAGCGATAAAGTTATTGGAGCATGGAATGAAGGTATTGGAAAGGGTGTTGGAGAGGAGGATAAGGAAGAAAGTGAAGATCGACGAAATGCAGGAAGCGATAAAAGCAATGAAGAGTAGAAAAGCGGGAGGGCCAACGGGAGTTGTGGGAGATATGTTGAAGGCAGCAGGAAGTTGGGGTGTGAAGAGAATGGCAGAGATCTGTAATCTGGCGGTGAAAGAAGGCCGCATTCCAGTGGATTGGGAACTGAGTACCCTCGTCCCTCTATACAAGGGGAAAGGTGACCCTCTGGAGTGTGGCTCGTACCGATCGATAAAGTTATTGGAGCATGGAATGAAGGTATTGGAAAGGGTGTTGGAGAGGAGGATAAGGAAGAAAGTGAAGATCGACGAAATGCAGTTTGGATTTATGCCAGGAAGAGGAACGACAGACGCGCTTTTCATTGTGAGGAAGTTGCAGGAGAAGTACATGGAGAAGAGGAAGAAGTTGTTTCTTGGGTTTGTTGATCTGGAGAAAGCATTCGATAGGGTTCCACGCAAAGTATTGACATGGGCATTGAGGAAGTTACTCTACTTACTGCTCTAGCAGGGAAAATGGCCTTTAAAATGCATGTTGTTGTGTGTTGTCTACTCGTAGTATTTGATCCTCAAAAATGGTGCTTTATGCCACATCAATTTTCATGGTTTCAAACTTTTGGTGATATCTGTTCACAGGCCTTTTAAGACTGGCACAATTCATCACATTCTTTTTATGGTATTATTCCGACTCTATCTCATCCATTTGTATCAGTATTTGATTCAGTCTTTTTTTTTATTTTTCCAAGTTACCATAAAGAGCTTCCTCATTTGAGTTCACATTTGGTTCCTCTCTCAGCACCATTTCATGGTTAGTTATTTTGTTCAGACACACTGTCACCAAAGCATTCATGCAAGCCACCACTAAACATTTCCAATTACAATTATCAATTTAAACAATTTAATTTAAAATGTTCGTTAAACAAAAGTTCGAACAATTAAATTCAAAGAATCAACAAACTCATTCAATAAACAGATCTTGGAATATTTTCCAAATAAAGGGATCAATAAATTCCCTTTATAAATAAAGTTTGTTTACCAAAATACTCATCTACAAATTACGTATGCAATTATAGTTTTTCCCAATTTGTTTGGCTTTATGGCCGTAGAAGTTGCTGTTGACATGCAGTACCCTTTTATCTACCAAGCAATTAAACCTCCACATGAGACCTCCACCAGATATAAAACCTGGGATTTCTAATCATATTGATGCATAACCTCAGGACAATTAGGCTGCACGTAAAATTCCGCTATCGTTTACTGCCATAAATGCATTCTATTATTTTTATTATTATTATTATTATTATTATTATTTTCTAGCACTAACAAAATATATCATCCATACTTCAGTTTATTACAGATCCATTGATTTGGAGCTGTCTTCCAACTTCCATAAGGAAGAATCATAACTCTATGAGTCTTAGTAATATCTCATTTAATTTAACCAGCATCATAAAATTATTCACTCATTACGTCATTCTATTTCCATAAGCCAAGATACATTCAGGTCTACCATTACCATTTCTTGTGTTATCAATTCAACAAATTTTTCTACCCAGAACCCATTCCCTGGTACTTGTCAAAATATTAACATTTTCAGGGAGTATTTTAAAATCTCCTTTCATAAATCATCTGGCTCATCTTAGTGAGCTCTTCCGCATTATCACATCTGTCTTTGTTTATTAAAACATATCATCTACCCCTGATACACATCCATCCCTACAGCACAATTTTACATTCTGATAAAATCCAAATTTATATGTATCAGAAATCCGTGAGCAGAGTACTCTGCTAAATCCGTGTAAGATCCCTTACAAATTTGGCTAATTTTACTCCCAAAGGCATATCATTACCTTTTAATTTTATGAACCTCATATCCATAAATAGCCTGGTATTGGCTTAGCGGTTAGGGTGCTGGCTTGGGATCCAAGGATCCTGGGTTCGAATCCCGGTCGATCGCTGAATTAACGCCAGGGGGGCTGACTCAGCCTGTCATCCTTCCGAGGTCGGCTAATTGAGTACCAGTTCACTGGTAATTCCCTGTTTGTCGTAAAAAGGCGACAAACAGGGTTGGTGGCAGGAAGGGCATCCGGCCGTAAAACATTGCTTCAAAAAGGGGACCAACAAAAACAACAACCACGGTGCCCGAAAAAGGCCAACCCCTGCTTTGCGGGGAAAAATGGCCTCTAAAGGTGTTTTTTATTTATTTATTTATCCATAAATAGCTTTGTGTCCTCATATGAGCATTATCAAAAATGGAATTCCAAGGTTACTCACAATTTCCTACTGTTAATTAATGGCTGCTTATAACTCAGCACATCAAACGGAAGAGCAATCTCTGCATTTCCATCTGCTTTTTTTCCCAAACGAGATAACCTTTAGATATATCATCTAATTATGTATTTTATTTCATGGATATTTTATCCCAACCATATCATGTTATTTATTTTAAGACAGGTATACTGCTGTTTTCAGCAATCTTTTGAAAAATACACAAGCTCATGAATTATGTACACTTGTTTGCAGCTGTACGATTATTTCCATATCAGGGTGGGTGTCAATTTATAAAATCTGTCAATCAATTTTCGTCCATTAATTTTTTAGAAACAGACACAATTTTTAGAAACACAGACAATGTCCACATTTGTCCATTAATGTCCACATTTAGACCAACGTTTTGTCCCACAATAGATTATCCAGTGTTTTCCCATCTGGTCTATCATTATTAAAATGTGCAGCTCCCTTTTTACTTCATGGTCAATTATTGCCATATTATTTAACCCAAAATTGATAAACACACACCCTCATACACCAGATGAACAATGCCAATTTGTCCCAAAAACCCACATGATCCTCCTGTGACTTCCATGGCATTCCCCACCAATTGGTAAATCAATTGTTCCAAAAAAATTTCTTTTATTTCACTTCTCCATGATGCCCCGTAAACACACGTTTACACACCTCTGCCAGGCTGAACATAGTAGAGCGCACACCTCTGCCAGGCTGAACAATTTATGTTTTGCATCCCACTGATAGGCCGGATCTGGATCTGGACCTTAACCAAAATCAAATTGGCTTGTTATTGTCACGTACACAACTCATCCAGCTGGTTTTGTCAGAATCCGTCCACAACTTTTTGAGATATCATGCTATATATCGTTGGTTGCCCTGTCTCTCAATGGTGAAGAATTTACTTTAAAAAATTCTCGAATCCGGATCCAAATCTTCACCAAAATCGAGTAATTTCGTCCTTATAACCAACCCAACTCATCCATCGAGTTTCTTCTGAATCCGTCCATAACTTTTTAAGATATCAAGCTACATATCGTTTTTGGCCCCATCTCTCAATGGTGAAGAATCGCTTTAAAATTCTCTGATCCGTATCTTGATCTTCACCAATATCGAATGATTTCGTCCTTGGCGCACACTCAACCTGACCACAAAGTTTCGTCCAAATCCATCCACAACTTTTTGAGATATCCTGCTGTGTATCAGTTTTAGCCCTATCACTCAATGGTGAAAAATCACTTCAAAATTAAATAATTCTCATATCCGAATCCATATTCAGATATGAAGCAAAATCTAATCGATTCATCCTTGTCACACACACAATCTGACCTTTGTGAGATATCGTGCTCACAGACAGACAAACAGCGGTGAAAACATAACCTCCATCCACCTTAAGTGGCAGAGGAAGTAAAAACTATAAAATTTCATGTCCTCACCATTGCACATGAATTGGTGGTTTTACAACTCAAATTATCAAACAGCATTTTAGAGCAGGTATTATTAATGTAGAATCCCCTACATTAATTCCCTCCGTAATATCGCTCCTTTCTCTCGATACAATACTGTCTGTTACCCAAATTGCTCCACCTCTTCCTATTTTATCTTTCCAATCACACCTATACTTCTTGTCACCTTCTTGTCCTGTCCTCCAACTTTTCCCCTCGTTAAACCATGGCTCGCTTTCTTAGTGCGACGACACCTCAATATCTACTTTTTCTTTAAGCTCCTCG